>NC_133650.1:3513004-3854442 GCF_009905375.1 Apium graveolens | reverse complement strand
CTCCAATGAAAGTCATCCTCTCAGGATTCTCGGGGGCTAAAGAAATCGAAACCAAGTCTTCTGCTGGCTTTCCTCTTTTCTCATCATTCTCTCAGATTTCCTTATCTTCAATAGGAAGAACCTGCCCCTCAACTCCATCTGCCCTCAAGGAGGCTACATAACAGCTTCTAGCCATTTTTTGATCTCCTCTCTCTTCTCCAATCCCATTCCGGGTGGGAAACTTCATAACTGAATGGTAGGAAGAAGGGACTGCCTTGAAGGCATGTATCCATGTTCTCCCCATGATAGCATTATAAGTTGAACTGGCTTTTACCACCACAAAGTCCAACATCTGCGTTGCTTGCCTTGGTTCTTGACCTCTGGTGGTTGGCAACTTGATTATTCCTTCCACGGGACATTCTACTCCCGCAAATCCATATATTGGCATGTCGGTTGGGGTCAATTGGGAGTCGTTATATCCCATCCTTAGAAAGGCGTCATGGAGTAAGATATCCACTGAAGCACCATTATCCACAAGGACCCTCTTGACCGGGCTATTTCCTATTATCGGTGTTATGACCAGCGGGTCGTCATGAGGAAATTTCACACCCTCTAGGTCAGAATCATCAAAAGCCAATGTTACTTCTGTCCTGGCCCTCTTTGGGGCTTCTCCAACAATATGCATAACCTCTCTAGTATATGCTTTTCTGGAGTTTTTGGATAATCCAGCAGCAGTTGGTCCTCCAAAGATTGTGTTTATCACAGGCCCTCGAGGTCGCGACCCTCCATAAATTGTGTTTATAACCGGTCCTCTAGGATGGAGATTCCGCCCCTGATCGTCTTGGTCCCTCCTACGATCTTCAAAGTTCTTCCTACCGTTGTTATTCCTATCCCCTCCTTCTCCAGTGTATTTGTTCAATCTTCCTTTTCGAATGAGGAACTCTATTTCATCTTTCAGCTGTCTACACTCATCGGTGTCATGACCAACATCTTTGTGAAATCTGCAATATTTGCTCTTATCTAGCTTGGTAGGATCAGCCTGCAAGGGCTTAGGCCAACGAATATCTCGATCTTTTTCGATTTCCATCAGGATCTGGCTTATAGGAGCACTCAACTTAGCGTGCTCAGTGAACTTTTGCCCAGGTCTTCCCTTCTTGGGGTTTGAATCAGGGTTTTGCTCGGTTCTAGGATACTTGTCCTTAGCGATATACTTCAGATTAGTTTTCCGCTTCTTGCCTCCAGTGGGCTCATTACTCACTACGGTCTTCCTCATACTTTCTTCGACCTTGATATATTTCCCTGCCCTATCCTGGAGCTGCAACATGCTTTCAGGGGGACGTTTTGCCAAGGATATCTTAAAAAACTCATCCCTAGTTCCTTGTTGCACTGCTATCATGGCTACCTTATCTTCAAGGTCTGGGACTTTTAAAGCTTCCTTTGTGAAACGATTCAGATAATCTCTCAAGGATTCCTTTGTTCCCTGCACAATGCCATAAGAGATGCTGAACTTTTCTCATGGACTCTCCCGCTGATGAATTGCTTAATAAAGCCTGACTTAATTCTCTGAACGACCCAATAGAGTTTGGGAGCAAGCGACTATACCACCTTTGAGCCATACCCGACAAGGTTTGAGGAAAGACCCGACACTTAATAGCATCATTCACGGGCTGCAACAGCAGTGCATTAGAGAATGTTCTAATATGATTAGCGGGATCTCCCGTGCCATCATAAGCTTTGATAGTTGGCATCTTGAACTTCCTTGAGATATGGGCATTCATTATTTCTTCAGTGAAGGGCGGAGTAGGATCATCAGGATCTCCAAGGGGAAGAAGATTGTTTGGATCAGCCCTTGGGACGACAGCCCTTCTCTGTACTGGACCATCCAGGTCTATGACAGGAGGAGGATTTCTCCCTCTAGGAGGTACCGGGGGTCTAGCGGTCTGGTGCGCCTCCAAGTCGCACCTTAGCCTTTGAATCTCTGCCTCATGAGCCCTGATCCTTTCCTGCACTTCTTGGGGATTCGTCCCTTGGGTGCTTTGAGGACGTTGGCTTCCATCAGTCATGGGCTCTTTGTCAGCACGTCTCCTTCTTGGGGCTACTTCATCATCCGAAGATTCAGAGTGTCTCTCAGTGTAAGGACCAGAAAACTCCTGATCCTCAGGGATAGGAGCCAAACCTCGTATGTAGGGGGGCGATCGCCCTCGTGCCTCACTCCGTCCAGCATGTCCACTTCCTCCAACCTCAGGTTGAAGGGGCATCCCATAAGGGGGGTTAGTGGCCACAACAGTTGGATACTCGTACCCAATGGGTCGAGAGTTCACAGGTGCATGTAGTTGTTAAATTTGGGGATTCGTACCTTGAATAGCCGGGGGAATCGTCCCTTATGGCTGAGGTTGAGTTTCCCCTATCTGGGCTTCCTCTTGGGTAGGTGCATAAGTTGAGTGAGGAGATATCTCCACGGTGGACGAAATCACCTGGGTTGTCCCTGATGGTGTTCCTTCCTCCATAGCTCTAATTGTTCTCCACGTTCTCGCCATGGTTGTTGTTGTGCTTTCCCACAGACGGCGCCAAATGTTATGGATTAAAAACTAAGATATATAATTGATGTATTTGTTACTAAGGAACGTGAGTTTCGAGGCTCGATTTGACTGCTCTTGTATTTCGTGACTCAATCTGCCTTAACAAGATGCCTACGTACCTTGCTGATTGCCAATGATCAAGTCAAAAAACGTAGTTCTGATTTGTGGGGTGATGCCCCTTATATAGATGTGGGAGTCCTTGAATTGGACTTGGGTTAGGAGACTTGGTGGGCAAGTCTCTGAATTAGAATGGACTTTAGAGTCCTAGGGAGTAGGAAACTGATTCCTTATCACATCAGGTCCCTTGGAGGCCAATCTACAAGGATTTATATCCCCACTAGCACTTATCTTAATAGCTGTTTTTCTCCCTTATTAATTAATTACGAAATTAATTAATAATCAGGGTTTTGGGCCTTCTGTTATTTCTAGAGAACTAACAATGAGATTTACAGAAGGGGGGTTGAATGTAAATCTCAAAACTTTTTCAAGTTTTGAGCAGTTTATAAAGACTGTGTGTTCAAGATGAACAAGTGTGTGAATTGCTTTAAGCTGATACAGACAGATATATATTCAAACACAAATGTAAAGAACACAATAAACCTTTAAAAACTTTTCTGGTGGATTTGTTGTTCCACCAGAGATGGTATTTCAGAAATTCTGTGATCTAAGAATTTGATCACAGCTGCATCCTAGTACAAACTAGATAATTTTTCTCTCAAGATTTTTCTAAACAGCTCTGGAAAAATTCCCATCTAATTACTAGCTACTACTTGGTTTATATATTACCAAGTTTACAAGTGAAGACAAGGATATAATAAAATAATAAAGTAAGATCTCCACTTGTTTCTTCTCCAGTTCACTCCAGTACTTTGTTGACTTAATGTCTCTTTATACTAGAGTAGAACGGCTACTTTTTCTGATGTTCCTGAAATTAGGCTGCCACATTTCAGTTATCTCTGTTCACCCACGTGCCTCTGTTTGTAGGTACAACTACCACTTATCAACGGTTAATCAACAGAACATCCGTTGAAGCTTTCATCCGTTGATGCACTCATCCGTTGAAGGATGTTATCCGTTGAAGCTTTAGAGACATCCGTTGAAGCTTAGCTTCTCATCCATTGAAGGTCTTTAAGTCATCCGTTGATACCACTTCATTTATACAAAATTACAAGGCATGAAATATTTACAATTGGCCTTCCTATCTGCATATCTTCTAGTAGTCAACATGACTCATAGATTCTCTCAACTTCTAAGAATTACATCTTAAATACAGAGACTGAAATATGCTACAACACTAGACTTATTTCTAAGTAAAGCTACACCATCAACGAATAGCCAAAGTGGTCTTATCCGTTGAGGCTACAGACACTGAATTTCTACTTAAGTGTTTTGTTAAACATATCATCAAACTAATGCACATATATTCCTAACAATCTCCCCCTATTTATGTCTATAAGAATTGTAGGCATAAATTCAGGGTTAACTTGATGATAACAAAACACTTAACAGATATATGAATTGAAACTAAGTAGAAATTTGAAAATGCTGCAAAAATGTATGTACTAGGAGGAAATTGAAGATTTACAGTATTTCCAAGGATACTCCTTTAGCCTGAGCAAATCATCTTTTTCTTCTTTGTTCCCTGGTTTTCTTTCCTAGCCCTTTGTCATTTTCCTCAATTTGGAGTTGGAGTTGTCTGAAGAATTCAGCTTCATCTTCAACACTGATATCCAACTTAGATTGCATTTCCTTGAGAGTTTCATTGCTGGCAATCTTGAGTTGGTCTTCAAGTCTGAAAAATCTTTTAACTCCTTTATCATCTCTAAATTCCATCAACCAATGAGGTGATTTGTGAATTGTAATTCCCCTTTCTTGAATGAGTAAAGTCCTGGGTAAAGCATTGGGCTCCCTCCAAGTTTTCCTTATATTGGCAATCTTGTTGAGAATTTCAGTCTTGGCAGTTCTGGTAAAGCCAGAATCCTTTTGTATAGCTGAAAAGACTCTAATCAAGGTAGAGTAGCCTTCATTCAGAATCCTGTGGAGAGGCCATGTTCTTTCCCCAGCTCCTTTGTATCTGAACACTAATCTCTCTGGTAGCTGTCTGTAAGCAGCTATTCCTCTTACATCCTCCAGCTCATCCAGATAGAGTTCAATGTCTGAAATTTCTTTTATGTCACAGATGTGAACATAATCATCTTTAGAAATGGATGGCTTAGGCTTAGGCTTTTATTTTTGAGTGAATTTCTTAGAGGTTATGGGAGGTGTAGATTTGGGTTTTCTTTTTTGTTTCTTTGGTAGTGGAAGAGTGGTTAGAAAGGTAGGCAATTTGATGGTGTCCCAATCAATAGGTTCCTCTTTTGGAATGATTGGTTCACCATGGATGTTTATAGTGGGATTAGCAACAAGAGGTTCAGGTATGGAAGGTAGTGGTTTAGATATAGATTTGGTTACTTCAGTATTATCTTCACTCCTTCTATGTGCCTTGGCCTTTCTTCTGTTTCCCTTCTGCCATTCCTCTCTTTCTTCCATACTCTCACCAAATATACTCCCAAAAACCTCATCTAGGTTTGCAATCTTGTCTTCACCCCTGACTTCAATTCCTTTCTCTTCTTCAACTTGACTTGACTTTAGCTGTTGTTCAAGCTTTGCTTGTGCTCTTTTGTCAGCCTTTAGTTGCTTGACTTCTTCCTTCTTGGCTATTGAGAATTTGGGATGTCCTTGCATCACACATATGCTCTTTCCCTCTCTAGAGATAATAGCCCTATTTCTCCTTACAGCCTCATCCATGGTCTCTTTGAGATAAGCAATACTCCTACCTAAAAGCTTGTTCTCATCAGCTTTTGGAGGAGGAAAGTCCACTTCTTTTAAAGGATTCTTTGTAGAGTCCTTATTGGATCTTTTATTGGGCTTGAGAATTATAGCTTGTAGTTCTTTGGAAGAAGCTTCTCCATCCTTATGTCTCCCTACTGGCTTGAGCTCCATGTTGATTGGTTCAATCTTTGTGCTATATTTCACAGATGTTGATTTATCTTGTATAGAGCCAAACAACAGTTGCAACCTTTCATCATTTCTCCTCCTTTGCTCTTTCACTTGAATTTCAGCTGCTGCTAGCTGAATCAAATCAATTCCATCAGGCTTTCCTTTGATTTGAATGATTGGAGAAGTAGTGATGGCAGGAACTAGCACTTTAGATATTTTGATTTTTGTAGATGGCTCTCCTTCCCCTTCCCTTTTACTCTCCCCCTTTTTGTTATCATCAAGGAGAGGGGTCAAGCCTTGTGCTTTTGCCAGCTGCATTAGGAGACTGGTTTGAGATTGTTGGTTGTGAAGAATGGTGGCCACAGAATCTTCAATAACTTGAACTCTGTCTTCCAACTTGGCCAGCCTTTTCTCAGTAACTGATTCCTTTTTCAATCTCAAAACCAAGTCCTGCAATGTACCATAGGGCATGACTGAATCCAATTTTTCAGAACTGTAGGATTTCAAGTCAGCAATATCCTTCCTGAGATCATCCATACTCAGATTCTGCTTTACTTGCTGCAACTTCATGAGATGCAGTGAGTCCAGGTGAGCTTGAAAAATAGCCTTGATACTTGCATGTGAAGTGTTCTGAATGGCCTGTTGAATAGTGTTGATTTGTTTGACTAAGGAGACATTGAATTCCCCTGATCTATACTCCTTTGTCAAAGCCCATTCAGGTAGATTTGGAATTGAACTAGGGCCTTCATCTCCCCCTAAGTTCATGCTTCCATCAAAAGAAACAGAGTCATCATCATCAGAATTTACTCCAAATTCCTCAGATGGCTCACCAGCTGTAGAAGGCATCTTGTTAATAGCAGCTTTATCCCTTTGAAGAGATTCTGTTGTGTGTACTAGATGTAGTGTCTTTTCTGCCTCCTCATTGCCCTGAGCAGCCAACATTTGATAGGCTGACACAGGATGAGTAAAAGTGTCAGCATCCAAGGAAATGTTATCAATTACAGCTTTGTAATGTTGCTGAAATTGTCTTTCCTTTTCAGCATCATCCACAATCATTGACTCACTAGCAATGGCTGGTTCCACCCTTATATCTACTGTACCTTCCTTTCTCTCTTTTTCTCTATTTTCTTGCATCAGGGGCTCCCCCTGGCTCACACAACTCACTCCCTCACCTTCACCTACTAAGGTGGTACTCCTCTCACTTACTTTTGCCATGCTGGAAGAAATAGCATGCATTTTTGAGCTCTCAATCTCTCCTTTTGCCTGGGAGCAACCCAGCCTCTCACTCAAATTTTCACTCCCTTCCCTCAATCCTAAGAGTGATTGCACAGTATTCATGTCTTCTACACTTGGAATTGATTCAGTTATGTGTGGAGAGACTATCAACGGATGTGGAATATCCGTTGAAGGTGAAACTGATGTTATCAACGGATAACTGCTGTTAAGCTTATCCGTTGAAGAGCAACCACTTGTCAACGGATGAGTGATATCCGTTGAAGAAGGAAAAGAAGTTGAAATTGAAAGTGATATAACTGTTGAATCTGTGTAGATTGATTTGAGATGTGGTGACACAGATCCTTCAATTATATCTGAAAGAATTTGCGGGTGATCCAACAAATCATCTAAGAGATGATGATCACCTGTATTTGAGTGGGGCTCCTCCCTGAGTTGTAAAGAGGGAGAATCAGGAATTGATGGGAATAACATATCCACATCCAGAGATGGTGATGAAGTGTTTGGTGATTGATGTGTGATTATTGTGAGAGAATGGGGCTGTGACTCCACATTTATTGGAGCCACATCAAACTGAGTTTGAGAAGGCATAGATACAGATGGATGTATCTGTGCAGTGTGTGCACCCTGTGTAGAAGATTGGGTTCTAGCCTTCTTTCTTCTAATAAAAGCTTTTGTTGGTGAGTGTTTGGCTTCAGTGTCCCTCCCTCGTTTGTTCTGTGTTCCTGGTTGGGAACTATTTTCAATAGTAACATCCTTTTGGGAGGATGCAACTAGGGATGTGCTAGATACCTTTTCAACCACCACAGCTTTTTGAGAAACTGTGGCTTGGCTAGCTTGGGAAGCACTTAACTCTCCTTCCTTATCCTGGGGGTTTCTTTGATGTTCACCCCTCCCCTCACCACTCACACCCTGTTCACTCCCCTCAGGGTTAATGGTTGGTGTTACAACTGTTGTCTTTTGAGAAACAACAGAGGTGGTTTTCTTTGTCTTTGATTTTGAAAGTTTAGTTTTGGTGACCTTGGTAGAAATTTGTTGGGGCATTGTCACAGATTTCATGGCCACACTAGAAGATAAAGAAATAGAGGGGTTGGAAGAAGTAGGAGTTGTAGAAGCAATTACCTCACCTACCTGAGGTGCATTCATGATTGGTAAATATACCAATGGCACACTGCTGTTGAGATCCATTCTCAATAAATCTGCAAGAACTCTTTTCTCTTGTGCCCAGCACTTGAGTTTATTATTCTCATTGATTATGACCAAACCTTCAGCAACATGGTTAGCCAATAACATAAAGAATCTAGCATAATAGATGTTATTAGGTATATTAGCTTTTTACCTAATCTAGTACCCAATTCTAGCATCACATAGTTGCTAAGGTTAAAATACCTATCAGAAACAAGCATATAGAGCATATTAACAAGAGATGAAGTTATGGCATCAAAATTACTAATTTTCCCAGAGAAAACCTTTATAAAGGCATCCCCAAGAAAACTCCATTCTTTCCTAAGGCCTTTTCTTCTAATACTCCCTAAACTAGCAGAGTTAAGAGAATAACCTATGGAATCTAACATGCTGGATACATCATTATCAGTGTGTGGTGTCATGGCATTGTTCTCAGGTAATTTAAAACATGCTTGTAAATCATCACAGTTAATACAGTGATTTTTACCTTTGAGAGTGAAGGAGATAGTCATATCTATGGAGTTGAACTCAGCAGTTGTCCAAATCTCCTCAACTACTTCACAGTAAATCGTTGGGGCTTCCAGCATTGCATAGCTAAGTTTACAGTTTTTGATGAAGTCCATCATTTTGTGATAGTCTGAATGGGCTTCATTCTTTTCTACCAAAGCTATGAAATTGTTCTTCTCATAGATGAACCCAGATTGAGACATAATTTTCACGACTGGTGCCATTGTTGTGAGTAGAAATTGCAGAGAATAACTTGAAGGTTTTGCAGAGAGAAAATGGTAAATGCTTGAAATTTTAAGAAAGCGTAAAGTAAAAATGAAAAATCAGAAGGGCTTATATGCTTTCAAAAAAAAAAAATTAGTAAAAGATTAATCAATAAGTATATGTTAGTGAATTTCAGCCGTTTAAGAATAAACTGTAAGTATTCTAACAACTACCTTTAAAACCAATACATACAGATGTATGTATGAGTATCAACGGTTAAGAAATTAGAATCAACGGCTGTGAAACACCTGAATCGACTGATGTGACATTTCAACGGATAAGGCAAATTGTCATCCGTTGAAAGGTACTTCAGTTTTATCCGTTAACGGATAAAAATTCCAGAAATGTATTTGTCTTTCAACGGATAATGAATATCCGTTGATAGAGCAATTTTGACTTTCAACGGATAGGAAACATCCGTTGATGGAATAAACTTTGTTAAAAGTCAAATTTGTTCTAGCAACTAATATATTTCAGGCTTCAATTCAAATTGCAATAAGGACATGAATTTTAAGAGTAATTAAGCATACCTAGCTCACTTACTAATCTTGTGAATGTTGATTCATCAAGTGGCTTGGTAAATATGTCTGCAATTTGTTGTTCACTTGGAACAAAATGTAGTTCCACTGTACCATTCATGACATGCTCCCTAATGAAGTGGTACTTGATATCAATGTGCTTGGTTCTTGAGTGCTGTACAGGATTCTCTGTTATGGCTATGGCACTTGTGTTGTCACAAAAGATAGGAATTCTATCAACATGAAGTCCATAGTCAAGGAGTTGATTTCTCATCCATAACACTTGAGAGCAGCAACTTCCAGCAGCAATGTATTCAGCCTCAGCTGTAGAAGTAGAGACTGAATTTTGCTTTTTGCTAAACCATGATACAAGCTTGTTTCCTAGGAATTGGCAGGAGCCTGTTGTACTTTTCCTGTCTATTTTGCAACCTGCATAGTCTGCATCTGAATAACCAATTAGATCAAAGCCAGATTCTCTAGGATACCAAATACCTAAATTTGGTGTACCCTTGAGATATCTGAAAATCCTTTTGATAGCTATTAAGTGAGACTCCCTAGGATCAGCTTGAAATCTAGCACACAGACATGTAGCAAACATTATATCTGGTCTGCTAGCAGTTAAATATAAAAGTGAACCAACCATGCCTCTATAACTTGTAATGTCCACAGACCTTTCAGTCTTATTTAATTCAAGTTTGGTGGCAGTGGCCATGGGAGTTTTTGCAGATGAACATTCCATTAAGTCAAACTTCTTTAAAAGATCATGAATATATTTAGTTTGACTAATGAAAATTCCATTACTAACTTGTTTAATTTATAAACCAAGAAAATAGGTTAGTTCTCCCATAAGGCTCATTTCATAATTACTTTGCATTAGCTTAGCAAACTTTTTACAAAGTTTATCATCTTTAGAACCAAATATTATGTCGTCTACATAAATTTGAACAAGTATACTAGAGCCATTAACATTCCTAAAGAAGAGAGTTTTATCAACAGTACCTCTAGTGAAGTGATTCTCCAAAAGAAATTTTGATAAGGTTTCATACCAGGCTCTAGGTGTTTGCTTCAGTCCATAGAGTGTTTTCAACAGATAATATACATAGTCTGGAAAATTTGGATCTTCAAATCCTGGAGGTTGACTTACATAGACTTATTCCTCTAATTTCCCATTTAGAAATGCACTCTTGACATCCATTTGATAGACTTTGAAATTGGCATGAGCTGCATAGGCTAGAAAAATTCTGATGGCTTCAAGTCTTGCAACAGGAGCATATGTCTCATCAAAATCTATTCCCTCTTGCTGAGAATAGCCTTTAGCAACCAATCTGGCTTTATTCCTTATGATAATGCCATTTTCATCCATCTTGTTTCTGAATACCCATTTTGTGTCAATAGGACTCTTGTTCTTTGGTTTGGGTACCAGCTTCCAAACTTGGTTTCTCTCAAATTGGTTTAGCTCTTCCTGCATAGCTAATATCCAATCTGGATCCAATAAGGCTTCTTCCACTTTCTTAGGTTCCTCCTGAGATAGAAAACTACTATACAGACATTCATCTTGAGTAGCTCTTCTTGTTTGCACTTTAGATGATGCATCACCAATGATCAGTTCAAAGGGATGATTCTTGGTCCATTTCCTTTGAAGTGGAAGATGTGCTCTAGATGAGGTGGCCTCAGTATTGTCATGATGTGAGATAGAGTGTTGACTAGTTGAAACTCCCCCTGAGTTGTTGGTCCTTTGCAGGGAACTTGGAGTTCTATCAACTGATGATGTAAATCGATTATCCGTTGATAAACTATGATCAACGGATGCTTCATTTAGTACTTCAACGGATGATACACCATGTCTTTCAACGGATACTGCATTGCCTCTATCAACGGATGCAGAATTCTGACTTTCAACGGATGCAGTATTTTGTGCATTATCCAAGGGCATGTTTTGAATCCCTTTTGAAGTGTTATCTCCATCAGTCTTCTCTTCACTATCATCACAATATATCTTAATGTTGTCAAATTTGAGTCTCTCATATTGTCCCTCATCTGTTAGTCCATCAATCTTTTTATCATCAAACACAACATGCACAGATTCCATAACAATGTTGGTTCTTAGATTGTAGACCCTATAAGATTTTCCAGCTGAATAACCAACAAATATCCCTTCATCAGCCTTTGCATCAAACTTCCCTTTATGGTCAGATTGATTCCTTAGTATAAAGCATTTACATCCAAAGACATGAAGAAAGTTTAGAGTTGGTTTTCTTCTCTTGAACAACTGATAAGGAGTCATGCCTTTAGCTTGATTGATCAAAGAGATATTTTGAGTGAAACAGGCACAATTAACAGCTTCAGCCCAGAAATATGTTGGTAACTTTGATTCTTCAAGCATTGTTCTGGCAGCCTCAATTAAAGATCTGTTCTTTCTTTCAACTACCCCATTTTGCTGAGGTGTTCTTGGAGCTGAGAACTCATGCATGATTCCATTTTCTTCACAGAACAGCCTCATTGATAAATTCTTGAACTCAGTTCCATTGTCACTCCTGATATTCCTAACCTTCAGGTCAGGATGATTATTGACTTGCCTGATGTGATTGATAATGATTTCACTTGCTTCATTCTTTGATCCAAGAAAATAGACCAATGAAAACTTTGAGAAATCATCTACAATCACTAAGCAATATCTTTTTCTTGCAATTGACAATACATTGACTGGTCCAAACAAATCCATATGTAGCAGCTGTAATGGTTCATCAATTGTTGTTTCAAGCTTCTTTTTGAATGATGCTTTCCTTTGTTTGCCTTTCTGACAAGCATCACACAAATCATCCCTTGAGAATTCAACAAGAGGAATTCCTCTTACTAGGTCCTTTTTGACTAGATCATTCATTGTCTTGAAATTCAAATGGGATAGCTTCTTGTGCCATAGCCAACTCTCAACTGAACTTGCTTTGCTGAAGAGACAAGTAATAGATTCTGCATTTGCAGAGTTGAAGTCAGCTAAGTACACATTTCCTTTTCTAACTCCAGTTAGAACCACTTTGTTGTCTTTCTTACTAGTGACAACACAGGCTTCAGAATTGAAGGAAACTGTATTCCCTTTATCACATAGTTGACTGATGCTCAGTAAGTTATGTTTGAGACCATCAACTAATGCAACTTCATCAATGATGACATTCCTTGTTGAAATCAAGCCATATCCCATAGTAAACCCTTTGCTGTCATCTCCAAAGGTTATGCTAGGGCCAGCTCTTTCCTTAAACTCTGTGAGCAGGAAGAAATCTCCTGTCATGTGTCTTGAACAGCCACTGTCCAAGTACCATAGATTTCTTCTATTTCCCTGCACACCATAAAATCAATCAATTTGATTTTGGTATCCAAGTTTCCTTGGGTCCATTCTTGTTAGCCTTTCTCCTAGACTTCATTCCTCCTGCATCTCTAGACTTAGGTAACTTTGAGTCAACCTTGGTCTTGGATGTAGTTGGTTGAGGTGTAGGGTTAGTCACAGAATCATTTAGCACATTTGGAATATGATAAGGCATGGATTGTGCATTCATGTTATTCCACATAGGCATATTGTATGGCATTTGAGGCATACTAAATGCAGCAAGATAAGGATTGTTAAAATATGGCATGTTTGCAAAATGTGCATAAGGATTCTGTTGAGACATAGTAGGCATAGCATGTAGAGATGATGCAGACATGTTAGGCATGGAAGAGGGTACAGTTATGGGGGTTTTCTTAATAGATTTGCAATTAGCAGATAGATGATTAACACTACTACAATGCACACAGCTTTTTCTAGGAGCATACCTATCAGGTGTGTAATTGTTATGTTTGTTAACACCTACCTTCCCATTTCTGTTAGATTTTCTTTTAGTTTCCTTTTTATCCTCAACCATCTTGAGCCTATTATTTAACTGTTCTAAGGTCATGTGCCCTATATTCACCTTACTGACATCTTTGGATGTGCTTGCTTCTTCTTTAACAAAGTTCTTGGAAGTTGAACCAAACTTTTTGTTGAGTTTCTTTAGATTTTCACTATTAGAAACATCTGCCTGTTTTAATTGAGGAACCTTCAACGGATGCTCATTTTCTTCCTTCAACGGATAACCTTCATCATCCGTTGATTCCACATCCGTTGACAGCCCATCAATTAATTCCAGTTTCTTTTTGTTTTTATCCCAGGCAGTTTCACAGAATGATTCAATTCCTTGGACCTTGGCAATTTGAGCACTAACATCCCTAGATGTTTTCCAGGCTTTAATCACCTCTTGCTCTCTCTTTAATTGATTAGAAAGTATTTCTACTTTCTTAATAGATTCAGCTAGTTCATTCTCAACAGATATACAATGCAGCTTGGTTTTCTCTAGGTCAATCAACTTATCTTCTAACATAGCACTTCTATTACTTAAAAACAAATTGTTCTCTTTAATCCTACTATTTTCTTTAGCAAGAGATTTAAGAGACACACGCAAATGATACAATTCAGTAGACATGTCATTAAAAGCATCATTGCACTCTTCTTTAGTAAGTTGTGTTACATCAGTAGTGATTACCTGAGTTGTTACCTGATTGCTTGATGAACTAACTTCATTTTCCTCAGAATCAGCCATGAGAGCTAAGTTGACATACTCCACATCTTCATTCTCTTCCTCTCCATCAGCTGCCCAATCTTTTTCTTGAGTAATGAAAGCCCTTTCCTTTTGCTTGAGCAGATCAAAATATTTCTTCTTGTAATCTACTTGGTCAAATTTCTTCTTTTCAGAAGTTGGCTTTCTGCACTCACTTGCAAAGTGTCCACTTATACCACAATTGAAACACTTGAACTTTGATTTGTCCACCATGTTCTTATGAGGTTTAGTGGCTCTAGTGTTTTTCTTAAACTTCATCTTTGCAAATCTCCTGGACAGAAATGCAAGATGCTCATCAACACTATCAGAGTCATCTTGACTGGAGTTGTCTTCATTCTCAGCAACTTGCTCTTTTCCTTTGCTTGATTCCTGATATCTTGTACCATCTTTGGAGTTTGATGTAGATCTCACAGTTTCTTGTCTGCATTCCCTCTCATTTTCAGCTACCAATGCAACTGAACTTCCTTTCTTTCTCCCCTTCTCCAATACCTCATCCTGTTCCAACTCTAGTTCATAAGTCTTCAAGATTCCATATAATCTTTCAAGAGTGAAGTCCTTATAATCCTGAGAGTTTCTTAAGGAGACAGTCATGGGTTTCCATTCCTTTGGCAAGGATCTTAAGAATTTAAGATTTGAATCCTTCACCTGGTACACTCTACCATACAGCTTCAATCCATTCAACAGCTTTTGGAATCTGTTAAATGTGTCATTTAAAGATTCATTTTCTTCAAAATGAAAATACTCATACTGTTGAATGAGAAGCTGCATCTTGTTCTCTTTTACTTGTTCTGTACCTTCACACAGCAGCTGAACTGTGTCCCAAACCTCTTTGGCAGTTGAGCAATTTATCACATTATCAAACATATCCTTGTCAAGACCATTAAACAAAATGTTCATAGCCTTCTTATCCTTGTGGACTTCTTCTGTGTCTTCCATTGTCCATTCTGCTCTAGGTTTTGGAATGGATTGACCAACAGCAATTGTGGCCGTAGCAACTGTGGCTACTTTGTGGGGAATGTGAGGACCATTCTCAATACAGTTTACATAACCTTCATCTTGGGAGAGTAGATGAAGGTGCATTTTCACCTTCCAGTGGTGATAACTGTCTCTGTCAAGAACTGGGATTTTTACTCCAATATCCTTCTTACTCATCTTTGTTAGATTCCAAGATCTTTAAACTCTTTGTTTGTCAAGAGCCTGCTCTGATACCAATTGTTATTTCTAGAGAACTAACAATGAGATTTACAGAAGGGGGTTGAATGTAAATCTCAAAACTTTTTCAAGTTTTGAGCAGTTTATAAAGACTGTGTGTTCAAGATGAACAAGTGTGTGAATTGCTTTAAGCTGATACAGACAGATATATATTCAAACACAAATGTAAAGAACACAATAAACCTTTAAAAACTTTTCTGGTGGATTTGTTGTTCCACCAGAGATGGTATTTCAGAAATTCTGTGATCTAAGAATTTGATCACAGCTGCATCCTAGTACAAACTAGATAATTTTTCTCTCAAGATTTTTCTAAACAGCTCTGGAAAAATTCCCATCTAATTACTAGCTACTACTTGGTTTATATATTACCAAGTTTACAAGTGAAGACAAGGATATAATAAAATAATAAAGTAAGATCTCCACTTGTTTCTTCTCCAGTTCACTCCAGTACTTTGTTGACTTAATGTCTCTTTATACTAGAGTAGAACGGCTGCTTTTTCTGATGTTCCTGAAATTAGGCTGCCACATTTCAGTTATCTCTGTTCACCCACGTGCCTCTGTTTGTAGGTACAACTACCACTTATCAACGGTTAATCAACAGAACATCCGTTGAAGCTTTCATCCGTTGATGCACTCATCCGTTGAAGGATGTTATCCGTTGAAGCTTTAGAGACATCCGTTGAAGCTTAGCTTCTCATCCGTTGAAGGTCTTTAAGTCATCCGTTGATACCACTTCATTTATACAAAATTACAAGGCATGAAATATTTACAATTGGCCTTCCTATCTGCATATCTTCTAGTAGTCAACATGACTCATAGATTCTCTCAACTTCTAAGAATTACATCTTAAATACAGAGACTGAAATATGCTACAACACTAGACTTATTTCTAAGTAAAGCTACACCATCAACGGATAGCCAAAGTGGTCTTATCCGTTGAGGCTACAGACACTGAATTTCTACTTAAGTGTTTTGTTAAACATATCATCAAACTAATGCACATATATTCCTAACACCTTCTTTGTTCCATCAGGCCTGATCTGGTCCATCAGGCCTGATCCATGTGTTAACCTTTTTGATCTGAATATCATACATCTTCTTATTGGGCCTAGCAGCCCAAATCTTGTATAATTACTGTAATATTTAATTACACCATCAGGATTTATTTATCCCTATCACACGTGAACTCGAGTCGAAAACTTTAAAAGTTCGGTTCAGTTCATGAAAATTATCAGAGAAGAAACGTTTTTCGAATTCGAATTCGATAAACTTATCAAGCTCGAACTCGGAATAACTGAACGAGTTTAACGAACAGCTCATTCGTTTACAGCCCTAAATAAAACATCCTTCTAATGATATTTTGTATTATCATAACTTACTTTAATTTCATAAAAAAATCGGAGTGAAAATAAAAATAATTTACTTATAATGCACTTGTTTTTTCATCTTTTTAAAACGGGAAGAAGATTTGACTGAACATGTGCATCTATTTTCACCAATTAACTGCTAAGAGATTTGATTTTCGAATTAATGAAATTCAAAGACGTGCGTATCGAATTGAATAGAGGTTGCACCTAAATTATTAAATTATCCAGCACGCAAATTTAAATAAAAAATCAGAAGGGTCTCGTGACCCATGATGAGATCTGAAATAAAAATTCAAAGGAACCGGCCCTATTTGTCAAATACCCCATCACTTTTGATAAATGAAATTTTCGGATTTTCCTGATTTTTTTTGTCGGCCATCTGCTATCCACTCGTACCACGCATTTCGAAACAAATTTTATTCGCAGGATTATGTGCAGGATCTGATATAGAAATTGGCATATTTTCTTTGAACAACAATAGATTTAATTTAATAATAAAAAATTATACAGTATATATATAAATGATTAAGTTGAACAAAAATAAAATGGATCAAATATCCGGTCTTCGTCCAAGCGATATATTAAAGAAAATATATTTACATGTACCTGTTTTAGAGATGTTCAAAAAATCCGAATCCCGAAATTCGATCCGATCCGATTCGGAAAAAAAGCCCGAAAAGCCCGATCCGGAAAAAACCCCGGCCCGGTTCGGCCCGCGGGCCTTAAATGAGCCTCCTTTTTTCTCGAAAATCCGGTCCGGCCCGAAACGCCTGGATTTAAAAAAACCCGAATCGAAAAAAGCCCGGATAAAAGTCCGGTTCGGCCTGGATAAAAGTCCGGGCTTTTTGAAAAACCCGATTAAAAAACCGATTTTTTATATAAAATTTGAAAATATACAATAGTTTTTATGATTTTTAAAATAATATATCATAATATTAGAAACAATTAAAGTATATATGATTATTTATATATTATATTAAAAATAATTATTTATTTCGGTGTCCAAACTACTCTATCTGATATATCAAGACATTATTTTCTCCGGTATTTAAACTACTCATAATTCGAGTTATAAAATATTAAAATATTTTTTTAATATATAAATAAAAAACCCGGATAAAGCCCGGTTCGGCTCGGCCCGGCCCGTGTGCCTAAAACGGGCCTTATATTTCTTAGGAAGTCCGACCCGACCCGATTTTTAAAAAAACCCGGCCCTATCCGTTTTAAAAAAAATCGGGCTTTTTAAAGTCTGGATAAAACCCGGCTCGACTTTTTGTGCATCTTTAACATGTTTCATCACAATACCAACGTATTTGAGCTATCGACCGTAAATGTAACCCAATTTAAACCTTCATCACTAATCTAAATAAAAAATTCATATTTGAAAAATGAAACTTAAAAAGAGATAATCATTAACAAAGAGCTGACGTAGATGTTATGGATAGAATTTTTTGTAATTAAATTCACATCTTAGATCTAGGAATCCGTTTTTATTTTACACCCTCAAATCCCATATGTTCCGCTTGAATTAAGATGAAAGAAAACCCAAGTTCCGACAATTAGATCTAAAAAACATACTAAACAGGTAAAAATCCGACAATTAGATCTAATAAATAAATTAAATAGGTAAAAATTCTTCCCTGAAAATAAAAATTATGAAAAGAAACAAAAGAAATAAAATAAATCAACGGATTTGGGTTTTACATCGGATAAACCGACGAAGTCCATTAAAAGGAGCCCGGATTGTTATGTAAAATGTGTTAAAACTGATTTGAAAATAAAATAAGTATATAAATAAAAAAATTACGAAAAGATATAAAAATGAATGATTAATCTTGCAAACAGGAATGAAGACAAGTGTTGATTGATATGATATTTACCCACAAAAAAAAGACTGATTGATATAATAAATTTTGTTGGACCCGATGATTGGCATAATTCAGAAAACTTAGATCCTGGGTTATCCTCAGTCGTCCCAGATCCTGGATTCGATCCTGGCTCACCCCGAGAATTGTTGAGAACAGATACTCATATTTGTAAGGCTATAAGCCAAAATTAGTCAAAAAAAAAGAAACAATTTACCTTATTTAACAACACGAAAAAGAAAGAACGAAATGTAAAATGTAAAATATTGGTAAATGGATAAGTCAAGCTTCTTTCAGACAGCGCATTAAGCCCACACGGTTTGTACACTAGTCGCCACACACACTTGCACACTTTTATTACACACACACTTTGCTATTAAACCTACGAAGATTGATCGACTCAAACTCACTCCAATCTTCAGATCTCAACTCCAGTTTTCAACGTTAGTGTTCTCCTCCTCTTCTTCACTAATTTATTTTTTTTTGTAATAATTATTTTATTAAATTTATGTTATCAAACTCAGTTGTCACTTTCATTAAATCACTCGATCTGTTTAATCATCACCTTAATTTTAACACAATCAAGTATATGTTTGTACTGTAATTTTAGTGTGACTTGTTATAAATTTATCTGTTTATTTTGTGTAGCTTTTGAATTGATTAAGTTTATGAAGTTGAGTAGCTTTAAGTTAGTATAATGCTAGTTTGATTGATTTTTGTTTGTGTTATTTATTTATGTGTAGGTAAGAGATGGCACAGATACTGCTTCATGGAACTCTTCATGTCACTATCTTTGAGGTTGATCACCTTAAAACCGTTGGTGGTGGTATTTTCGGGAAGGTAGTTTAAGTTTTAACTACTTGATCTCGATTTCGAATTGTATTTTGTCGATGAATTTAGCTGTAGTTGTATTATTCTAGGAAGATTTACGAGTTAATGTGGTGTGAGTATATAGTTTCTGTAATGTGA
Organism: Apium graveolens; assembly: GCF_009905375.1. Taxonomy (NCBI): domain Eukaryota; kingdom Viridiplantae; phylum Streptophyta; class Magnoliopsida; order Apiales; family Apiaceae; genus Apium; species Apium graveolens. Next base: position 3,835,160 of record NC_133650.1, on the reverse strand, counting down.
TCTGTGTATAGTGTGTAGAGTAGAGACTGGACTGGACTGGACTGATCATGTAATTTTGTGTGTTGTATTGTTATTATCTTGATGGTCAGGTCAGATCGATATTCTCATTTTGATATAGATCTTTTTAATTAGAGTGCATTGTTATATTTGATGTTACGGTGGGAAGTACTTGGGGGTTTGTTTCGGTGGTTGCTGATTTTACTGGTTTTATGTTCTGGCGTTCCTTAACCTTATATCCTAGATACATTATCCAACTTTGAAACTGCGTAAATTTAACATGTTTAGTTTGTGACTCATTCATGTTAGAATTGGCTTATCATTATATAAGTTGTAAATATAGAGTTGACCATCATTTTGAAGTATCTTATGTTAAGCTAGTTTGTTGGTACATGTTCTGCATCACTTAAATTTATGTATATATAATCACTAATAATAACTACACGAGTCACCAGACAGGTCTTTAACACTATCAAATTTTTGGGATTTGTTAATTTCTTCAACCAAAACGTTGTTTTGATTAAGGTGTTTCTTGCTGGTTACTTTTATTGCACGAACATCATGTATCATGTCCACTCTTATATCTGAACAACACAGCTCCCTCATTAATCCATAAATATTATGGAACTTTTAGAATATAACGTTGCCCTGTTCAGTTTATTGCTAGACCAGACTTTGGCCTATACTATTTTTAAAGAAGACTTCACCTGTCCACTGTGCCAACTTTTCTAATTATCTCTGTTATCTCCCCTTTCATATGTTTCTCATTCATGGAACTATTTTTGTAGCTTAAGGCGAACCTCGAGGAAGCCATTGGCCTTGGCGAAGGAACTCCAAAAATTTATTCATCGATTGATCTGGATAAGGCTAGAGTTGGACGCACCAGAATGATAGAAAATGAACCAAACAATCCAAAGTGGAATGAATCTTTTCATATTTACTGCGGTCATCCCACAACAAATGTTATATTTACTGTTAAAGATGACAACCCAATTGGTGCAACTTTGATTGGAAGAGCTTATCTGTCTGTTGAGGAACTTTTAGAAGGGGAAGAAGTGGATAGATGGCTCGAGATCTTGGATGAAGACAAAAATCCTATTGACGAAGGTTCCAAGATCCATGTGAAGTTGCAGTACTTTGACATTGCTCAAGATCGCAATTGGGCCCATGGAATTAGAAACTCCAAGTTTCCAGGGGTTCCTTACACCTTCTTTTCTCAGAGACAAGGTTGCCGAATTTCTTTGTACCAAGATGCCCATGTGCCAGACAATTTTGTGCCTAAGATTCCTCTTTCTGGAGGTAAATTTTATGAGCCCCATAGATGTTGGGAGGATGTCTTTGATGCCATAACCAATGCTAAACACTTTATTTACATTACTGGCTGGTCTGTGTATACTGAATTTGCCCTAATAAGGGACACAAGGAGGCCAAAGCCAGGAGGCGATATAATGCTCGGCGAGTTGCTTAAGAAAAAGGCAGATGAAGGTGTTAGGGTTCTCATGCTTGTCTGGGATGACAGAACCTCTGTGGGTCAACTTAAGAAAGATGGGCTGATGGCTACTCATGATCAAGAAACTGAGGAATACTTCCGGGATACTAATGTTCATTGTGTTCTATGCCTTCGTAATCCTGATGATGGTGGTAGCATAATATCAGGTTTAGCAATTTCTACCATGTTCACTCATCACCAGAAAATAGTGGTGGTAGACAGTGAGATGCCTACAGCAGGATCAGAGAACAGAAGAGTGGTGAGTTTTGTTGGTGGCATTGATTTGTGTGATGGGAGATATGATACTCCTTTTCATTCACTTTTTAGGACGTTGGATACTGCACACCATGATGATTTTCACCAACCCAACTTCGAAGGTGCTGCAATTACTAAAGGTGGACCTAGGGAGCCTTGGCATGATATTCATTCTCGTCTTGAAGGTCCAGTTGCTTGGGATGTACTGTTTAATTTTGAGCAGAGATGGAGAAAGCAAGGTGGAAAAGATTTACTACTTAACCTGAGAGAGCTCCAAGATATCATCATTCCTCCATCTCCAGTGACATTCTCTGATGACGATGAGACTTGGAATGTTCAATTATTCAGATCCATTGATGAGGGGGCTGCTTTTGGCTTTCCCGAAACACCAGAAGAAGCAGCTAAAGCAGGTCTTGTGAGTGGGAAGGATAATATTATTGATCGAAGTATTCAGGATGCTTATATTCATGCCATTCGACGGGCAAAGAATTTCATCTATATTGAAAATCAATATTTTCTTGGAAGCTCTTTTGGCTGGAATTCAGAGGATATTAAAGATGAGGATGTGAATGCTTTGCATCTTATACCAAAGGAGCTGTCACTAAAGATTGTTAGTAAGATTGAGGCTGGGGAGAGGTTCACTGTTTATGTTGTGCTCCCAATGTGGCCAGAAGGAATTCCAGAAAGTGGTTCAGTTCAAGCTATTCTGGATTGGCAAAGAAGGACGATGGAGATGATGTACAAGGATATCATTCAGGCTCTCCAGGCCAACGGGATTGAAGAAGACCCTAGAAATTATTTAACGTTTTTCTGTCTTGGTAACCGTGAGGTAAAAAGGGATGGAGAATATGAACCTTCAGAGCAGCCAGATGCAGATACAGATTATAGTAGAGCTCAAGAGGCCCGTCGCTTTATGATCTATGTACATGCCAAGATGATGATAGGTAAGCAGCAAAGTTGGATTTTTTTAATTACTTGAATTGATTTCTAAAAGTTCAAGTATTTTTAACAGTGGTGTTGGCTTTGTTTGTTACTTGTACTTAATTTTTGTTTATTCCTTCCTGTGCAGTTGATGACGAGTACATAATAATTGGGTCTGCCAATATTAACCAGAGATCTATGGATGGCGCCAAGGATTCTGAGATAGCTATGGGAGCCTATCAACCACATCACTTAGCAACAAGGGAACCAGCGAGGGGTCAAATTCATGGATTCCGAATGTCTTTATGGTATGAGCACCTTGGTATGCTTGATGACACCTTTGCACAGCCTCAGAGCGTTGATTGTGTCCAGAAAGTGAATACCGTGGCAGAGAAATACTGGGATCTCTACGCAAGTGAAACTCTGGAAAGGGACTTGCCTGGACACTTGCTGAGGTACCCCATCGCTGTTGCCAGTGAAGGTAATGTCACAGAGCTTCCAGGCACGGAGTTTTTCCCAGACACCAAAGCCCGTGTTCTTGGTGCTAAATCTGATTATTTGCCTCCCATCCTTACAACATAATGGATTCAGATAAACCAGCGTGTTTCGTACGTAATAACCCTTAAACACTACCTCAATAACCAGGGTCCTTGATAAAATAAAGTATGCTTCTTTATGCTATATTTCAGCAGAAATCTTCTACTACTATGCGGAGATAAGCATATCAGAGTTTTAGAGATTTGGTTTCCTGTTTTATGACTAGTTGTATGGTGATTCAGTGTGCTCTATATGGTTGTGGCTATGGACTGCTACTGCTTGTTAAGCTGATAAACTTTTTAAGTATGTTTTCATTCTCAATTGCTGACGATATTATGTATTTTCATCTTGTTTTTCATTTGTGTTGAAATTTGGGAGTAGTTTTTATGCTTTACAAACCGATATAGGCACATATGTGGGAAAGGCTATAAAAATACACAAAATACGAGATTTTTAACGTGTCGGTGAAACGGTTTTCCAAACGTACATGAAACAATTGGTTACGGATATGTGTTTTTGGATTGTGTTTAGTCTTCAGTACACTGTATAAATGACACAAATTGCCGGCTCTACTTAAACCTGCAATCGAATCAGAAGTATATGGAAAAATTTATCAACAGATTATGTTTAGTTTTTTTGAAGTAACATTTTTCCTATAGCACCCAAATAAAGTTGCAAAAGTTTTACAAGAAAAGAAACATAGCGTCATACTAGTCTCTGGAAGAGTCTTGTTTTTTAGGAGGGGCTGGAAACTTCTCATCATCTTTGTAGAAGCTCTTGGAGACTTCTTTATAATATAAAACAATTAATAATTAGCAGTGACATCAGAATCTCCATTTCTATAAATTATCTGCTTGCTGTTTCACTCATAAATCACAAATTTCACAATATCACCATTTAAGAACCACTGCAACTCTTTAATCTTTTGTTATAAGATAGCATGGCATTAGCTCGTTTGGCTTTGAAGAAACTGCACAAGGGTGCAATTTCAGTGCCCTCTTCCTCTTTTATGAGTAAAGAACAGAGATGCAGCTCTGAGCTTGTTAACAGGCTCTTCACTACATCATCAACACCTCCTCGTGATGAAGCCAAATCTGGTGAAGTAGCTGTCTCTAGTCCTGATCAAAGTGGCAAAAAATCCAAACTTTTTTCGAAAAAGCAAAGAAATAGGCAACTTTGGAGGAACAACCATAATTTTGTGCCTTCTCTCTGGGGTACTCTCTCTCTCTCTCTCTCTCTCTCTCTCTCTCTCTCTCTCCCTCTATCTCTCCCTCCCTCTCTCTCTCCCTCTCTCCCTCTCTCCCTCTCCCTCTCCCTCTCCCTCTCCCTCTTCCTCTCTCTCTCTCTCCCTCTCCCTCTGTCTGTTTGTATGTATGTGTCTGTTTGTTTGTGCCAATCTCTCTCTCTCTGTTTGTTTGTCTCTCTCTCTCTCTCTCTCTGTTTGTCTCTCTCTCTCTCTCTGTTTGTTTGTGTCAATCTCTCTCTCTGTCTGTTTGTTTGTGTCAATCTCTACCTCTCTCTCTCTCTCTCTCTCTCTCTCTCCCTCTCTCTCTCTCTCTCTCCCCCTCCCCCTCTGTCTGTGTGTGTGAAAGTAAGATTAGGAGTTGTATATGATTTGCAAAAAGTACTGTACACTTACTCAAGAGTATTGTTCCAGAGTTCTTTCCTTCAGGGCTAGGAAATGCACTGATGCAAGCAACAGAGAATATGAACAAAGTCTTGGAGAACATGGGACCTTCTCAACTCTTAGGAAGGTTCAAAGAAAAGAAAGAGTGTTACAAGCTGAAGTACGAAATGCCCGGACTGGCCAAAGATGAAGTGAAGATCACAGTTGAAGATGGTGGAGTGTTAAGGATCAGAGGAGAGCACAAGGAAGATCACGAAGCAGCAGAAGATGAAGACCAGCAGTTCTGGTCATCACAATACGGGTATTACGATACTCGTCTTGTGTTGCCTGATGATGCAAAAGTTGAAGAAATCAAAGCTGAGATGAAAGATGGTGTTTTGAAAATTACCATTCCTAGGAGTGAGAAGCCGCAGAGAGATGTCAAGGAAGTTCAAGTTGAGTGATCTTTGTATTTAGGAGCTTTAAAATTACTTACTCCCTCTGTCCCCCTCAATTCTTCACGTCGGGAACTGGACACGTACTTTAATGCTTTTAATACTTTTAAGCTCTTTATCTTTTACTCTTATCAGATGATCTGCTGCTATGTAATAATCTGTAGGCTCTTGTTTGTAAATCTATGAAAAATACAAATAAAAGTTGTTTATTGCAAAGATATTACAACTGCAACTTTTCTGAAAAAGTAGTGAATTTTTTTTTGGTTTCAATTTAGGCTGTATAGTTGCATTTGAGGTTTGCATAATGGGGTTGCAAAATCGTATTTTTTCAAAAAAAATGAAAAATTGCACTTCTGCAAATTAAAATTAAAAAGAAATCATATTTTTATAAAAAAAATTCAGAAAACCGCATTTTTTAAAAAATCTATTTTTTTAATGATAGATTTTTTTTAGTAATTATCTTTGTTATATATGGATATACTATAATTTCCTTGTCATACATAAAAAAAACATGTGAAATGGATTGATATAGAAACTGGTCTTTTAAACTGGACCGGGCATTTTTTATTAACGTCAAACTATAATGGGCTGGAAATAAATAAAATGCTGAAGTGGGCTTTTATTGGATCAATCTGATCCCATCCCAGTTAAATGATTTGGGTTTATCAGGATCAACTTTACTTCCCATCATTTTGAGGTGTTAATATTAGACTCTTAAACACTAAATTGAGCTTAATTTTAGATAAATTATCAAAACACTAATTTTTCTATTTTTTTTTGCAATTTTATTATATTCTGAATCTTTTTTGCAAAGTTACGCAATCGACCAAAATCAAATCAAGGATATGCAACTAGTTAAATCTAGTTTTTTTTGTTGCATTTGAGGTTGTATCTAGTTGTAGAAACTCGTCGAATGTTGCATGTATTTGATTCGAGTTGCAAAAATCGTATTTTTGCAAAACAAAATTGAAAAATAATATTTTTTTCAAATTAAAAAAAATATTTTTTTTAAAAAAGGCAGTATTTTTATAAAATTATTCTTGGACTTGGATATTTTTCAAAAAATCTCCTTTTTTTTGGGATTATTCATGATATTATAACTTATCTTGATGGTGGTGTTAAGTGTTAACGTGGTTTCCGGATTTTATTTAACTTTATTTAATTTTATTCTTAAGACTAATAAAAATGTTTACAGAAATTTAATATATATATATTTTAAGATAAAATTTTGGATAATTAACATTTTTCTTGAAAAGGAATTTTACGGATTAATTTGACATAACACACAAGTTAAGAGCATCTCTAATGTTGCAAAACCCTAAGCTAAATTATATATGTGAAATCTATGTGGAACCTAAGTGGTACTCCTCCGTCCCTCCCAAATGTTTACATTTGGGTGGAGTGCGGAATTTAAGAAAAATGATAAAATAGTGGAGAAAAGTTGAAAAAATGAGTAAAGTAGTGGGACCGATTAATATTATATGTATAAAGTGGGTATAGTGAAGTAAAGTAGTGGATGTAGTTAATTTAAAAATTATAAAACTTTACTATTTTTGGAAAATTTTGAAATGTAAACAATTGGAAGGGACATCCAAAAAGGAAAGTGTAAACAAATGGGAGAGATAGAGGGAGTAATATTTAGAGATTATGTAAAATTTTAAGCACTCCAACCATAGTTCCTTAGCAAAAAATATAGATAATCACATTTGGTTAACTATATTTGTCGAATCACTAAATCCTTAGGTATAATTTTGCTATCATAATTATACATAATATCATTGGAGTGTTTTTCCTTCCCTTTGGTAAAATATATTACTATTATATAAAAGACGAAACATTGAAAGTTTTAGTACGGTACCTATTTTTTGGTACCCGCTAAATTTAGTTAATTACCCTTACTACGGTACCTAGTTTTTGGTACATGCTAAATTTAATTAATTACACTTGCTTATAAATTATATTTTACATATTTATCTAAATTTTATCTAATTACCCTTAGAATTAATAATCAACCGATCAAACAACTACTAATAAATTTTTATACAAATTGAATTGAGATTTTCTTTTCAAAACCCTGATTTGGTTCCTAATTATATATAAACTTTTTTAATATATCAAGTTTTCAAGCCTAATAGTTTAATATTAACATAAAAATAGAGCTTAATCGTGTAATTACAAGATAGTCATATAATTTTTATATATGTATGCAGTTGTTAACGTTAATGAATTAGAGTCTTTAATTCAAACTGATACACAGATCTCAAACACAAGCAACAATAATTCTTATTCATAGTCAAACTCCACCTCTTGCCGCACTGTTACCTCTCAAACATCTAATTTTCCTTTTTAGTTGTTTTAATTAAATTGCATGTATTATATTATTTTAAGTTACAAATTATATTTATTTTAATATTGATATCCTAATTTATTTATATTAATATATAATCTATAAATCTATACTATTACTGTATTATAATGGACGAAATATTAAATTTTTGTTACGGTATATATTTTTTGTAATTATTTAGCTGGCTTATTTAGTTACCCATTTATTTTATTTTTATTTAGTTAACTTTATTTAATTAATCTTTCTATATACTATTTTATTAAATTCAAATTAAAGTTAATTCGCTGATGGAATTCGGTACAATAATCTAGCGAAACAAAACAAATATAAATCTCTATAGTAGTTTTACGTTCTTAGTTACCTAAAACTTATTTGTAACATGCGTGACTATTTTACAAAACTATTCTATTCAAAATAAATACGGGTCTAACTATTTTACAAATATATTCTAATTAAAACAAATATAAATATATTATGATTTTACTATCCTGTTTTATTTTTGCCCAAAATACAGTATGAACACAAATTTAGGGCCAAAATATTTTAAATATAGTTTAAGGAAATAGTCGGTTAATCGATATAGTACTCAGTCTTTATTACTTAATTTTAAAAAAAATTCATGTTTTCAATATCTTTTAAAAGGATATATGAATTGCTTGGGGAAGAACCCGGTGCCCAGGCCGGCCCTGTCAAGGCCCCCTCTCCCGAAGAAGTGTTTGGGCAGCTGGGATATTTTTTTATCACGCTTCAGTAAAATCCGAGCCCGAGGAGATTTTATCATTGCAACAAGGGATAAGCTAGACCTGAAGCATGCTTCACCCGAGAAGCTATAGAGGATCCAGGCTATCATGGAATCCATCACGAACCAACACGACTGTCCCGCTCCCGGGAGAAAGGCAGCGGATCTCTAGTCGGTCGGTACAATACTTTGGGTTAATTATTTAATTTTAGAATTTAATATAAAAAAATATTCACCCGACCCAAAATAAATAATACTACCTCCGTCCCAACGGGATATATATATGCACTATTTGCACGTATTTCGAGACTTCTATAAAATATAGTTTCATAATATTTTTTTCAAAAAAAATTTTTTGAATAAAAGTTTAAACATAAAACTTTTATTCAGAAAAAAAAATTAAAAAAAAATATGAAATTATACTTTAAACGAGTATTGAAAAGCGTGTCGAAAAATGATGTATAGAATTCAATGGGACAGAGGGAGTAGTCGGTCATGTCCACGCTAAAATCAAGAATAAAATTCTAATTATATAAAATTTTTATATTGTTGATCCGGCCAATAATTCGTTGGTAGATAGAATGAAGGATTAAAAGTGAGTCGGATTACGGGGCATACACCTCTGATAGAAAAAAATATTAAAATTTTGATAGTCGGTCAAAACATTTAGGTTCATATAATGGTATGCTTTTTCAATTTTTATAATTTTTATATTATTTTATTAAAACCAAACAAAGGATATGTTAGATATATTTGATAATGTCATGACTAATATGATTTATGTTTAGTTTTCAGATCTTACTTAAACAGGACAAATCAGTACTTAACTGAAATCAGCACTTATACTGATGTCAGAACTTAAGTCATAAGTACTTAAGGTTCAGGAGATATTTATCAGAAGATAATATCAGGACTTAAAGGAAACATTCAGATAAGAAAGGCGGCTGATTAAAGGAAGAGAAAATCGAGACAAATGTAAGAAGAGATATGCATGAAGAAGGAATTCTATGAAGAATAGAATACTTGGAAGAAAAGATATCTGATTGATATATTTTAGGAAGCAGAATTATATTCCATATCAATTAGCGATTATCTTGTAACTGTGTAGTATATAAACACAGACATAGGGTTTACACTATAAGTGTTATCATTATCGAGAATATTATTCATTATAACCCTAGCAGATCTCGTGATATTTGTTCATCACTGAGAGAGGACAGTTCCATACTGTAACAGAGTTTATTGCTTTGAATAAAGTCTGTTTTCTGTTACTTGTGTTATTAGAATTTGATTTGATTGTGTTATACACTGTATTCACCCCTTCTACAGTGTGTGCGACCTAACAAGTGGTATCAGAGTCTATTTGTTAACACACAAATAATTTAAGATCCAAAAACAATCATGTCTGAAGTAGAAACTCCAACTAAGCCCACCAAAACTGAAGAACCTCCAAAGACACAAATCCATAGTCGATATGAGACTATTAGAGTTCCCATTCTGAAGCCATCTGAATATCCCGTATGGAAGGTGAGGATGACCATGTTTCTGGAAGCAACTGATCCAGAATATCTTGACAGAATCAATGAAGGGCCTCACAAACCAACCAAGCTCGCAGTTGCAGTTGCAGGTGAAGCAGCAAAGTCAGTACCAAAGGAGAAGAGCGACTACACTGCTGAAGATATCGCTTCAATTGCTAAGGATGCTAAGGTACGACACTTACTGCATAGTGCCATTGATAATGTAATGTCAAATAGGGTAATTAACTGCAAGACTGCAAAAGAGATATGGGATGCCTTGGAAACAAGGTGTCAGGGAACTGATTCGATTAAGAAGAACAGGAAGACAATACTCACTCAAGAGTATGAACACTTTGACTCAAAGGCTAATGAGTCATTGACTGATTTATATGATAGATTTGTCAAACTCTTGAACGATTTGTCACTGGTTGATAAGGAGTATGATCTTGAAGATTCAAACCTTAAATTCCTGTTAGCTCTTCCTGAAAGCTGAGATTTGAAGGCAACAACTATAAGAGACAACTATAATCTTGATGAAACGACTCTTGATGAAATTTATGGGATGCTCAAGACTCATGAACTTGAGATGGAACAAAGAAGCAAGAGGAAAGTAGGAAAGTCAAGGACAGTTGCTCTTAAGGCTGAAGAAGAATCCCCCAAGGCAGCTACCTCAAGGAAAGGCAAGGGAAAAGCGCTCATCACAAAGTCTGATACTGAGTCATCAAGTTCTGATAGTGATGATGACTCAGAATCTGAAAGCTTGCCTGAGACGGATGCTGATGAAGAGATGATGAAGCTGTGTGCTCTTATGGTGAAAGGAATCACAAAGATTGCATACAGAAAGTTCAGGAAGGGAAAGAAGTTTTCCAGGAAAGGTGCAAGTTCTGATAAGAAGAATTTCAGAAAATCTGAAGGCAAAGGAGGGAAGTCTGACAGAGGAGATTATACAAATGTCAAATGCTACAATTGTGGTGAGAAAGGCCACATATCTCCTGATTGCAAGAAAGTGAAGAGTGACAAAGGCAAGGCTCTTGTCACAAAGAAGAAAAACTGGACAGATACCTCAGATTCTGAAAGTGAGGAGAATTATGCCTTGATGACAAATGCTGATATGGCAAGTGCTGAAAGCAGTTCTGAACTGCTAAGTTAAAGGTACCTCAAACTACTTATGTCTTTCATACTGATGATATTAATGAGTTGAGAAGATATCTTAAAACCATGTTCATTAGCTATAGAGATCAAACTTTAATATGTGAAAGATTAACTTCTGAAAATCTTGCTTGTAAAAAGAGGAATGATTATTTAAAAAAAGAGTTAGTCATGTTCCATCAAACTCAGAAAGATAGAGATGATGCTTTCTATGTTAGGGATGAATTACTTAAAATGAATGAATCTCTAAAAACTGAGTTAGAGAAGGAAAGAGAGATTATCAGGACTTGGACTAACTCTGGCAGAACAACTTAGAATTTGTTAAGTAGTGGAAACTGGAAAGAGGGCTTAGTTATGGAGATGATAAGAATGATAAAGGAACTGTAGAAATTAAGCCTATAGTTGTTAAACAAAAATCAAAGTTAAAACATGTTAAGTTTGTAGCTGTAAAGTCTGATACTGAGAAATCAGAATTTAAAAAGGAATTAACTTCTGACAAACTAAAACAGGAAAAGACAATTGAAGTAAACGTAAGCTTAATGACAAAGAAGCAGCTTAAGCATAAGCTGAAAGAAGTTAAGAATGCAAACAAGGTAAAATCACCTAGGAAAAATAGAAATGGAAAGGAAGGTGTGAATAAAATCAATGATTATAAGCCTGTTCCTGATGCTCCTAGAAAAACGTGTCATAACTGTGGAAGTTCTAACCATCTGGCTTCTTTTTGCAGGAAGAATAAGAACATAAACTCCTTACCTTCAAAGTCAGGAGTTAAGAGTCAGTCTGTTAGATATAAGCCACAAAATCCTTGTTTTCATTGTGGTAGTTTATGGCATTCCATTTATACTTGTAAGGAATATCATAGTTTGTACTATAATTATTATCAATTAAAACCTTCTTTAAAGAAAGTTAGCATTGTTCCTCCTAGTATAAGTTCAGATACAAAGTCTGATAGTGTAAATGCTGATAAGAAAAATGTTAATATAAACTCTGATGCTAAATTCGCTGCAAATGTTAACAAACTTAATAAGGCCACATGATCCAAGCAAGTCTGGGTCCTTAAAACTAATCATTAGTGGTCGTTGTGATTGCAGGGCAACAGGAAAAACATCCTAGTTCTGGATAGTGGATGTTCAGGACATATGACTGGAAATAAAGCCCTGCTATCAGACTTTGTGGAGAAGGCTGGCCCAAGTGTTTCTTATGGAGATGGCAACATTGGAAAAACATTGGGATATGGCAATATCAATCTTGGGAATGTCATCATTAAAGAAGTAGCTCTGGTCTCAGGACTTAAACACAATCTGCTGAGTGTTAGTCAAATCTGTGACAGAGGTTATCATGTAGATTTATTTGAAGAACACTGTGAAGTTGTAAGTAAATCTATAGGCAAAGTTGTTCTGCAAGGTTACAGGCATGGTAACATTTATGAAGCCAAGCTTTCAACAAGTACTGATGGTTCTGCAATCTGTCTGATAAGTAGAGCATCAATTGAAGAAAGATGGAAATGGCACAAGAAACTCTCTCATTTAAATTTCAATAATATAAATGAACTGGTCAAGAAAGATCTTGTGAGAGGACTGCCAAAGTCAGTATTTGCTCCTGATGGCCTTTGTGATTCTTGTCAGAAGGCTAAACAAAGGAAATCTTCATTCAAGAGCAAGACTGAATCGTCAATTCTTGAGCCTTATCACCTACTACATGTTGATCTATTTGGTCCAGTGAATGTCATGTCTATTGCAAAGAAGAAATATGCTATGGTCATAGTGGATGAGTTCACCAGATACACATGGGTGTATTTCTTGCACACTAAAAGTGAAACTCCATCTATCTTGATTGATCATGTCAAGCAACTGGATAAATTGGTCAAAGATTCTGTGAAGATAATAAGAAGTGATAATGGCACTGAGTTCAAGAATTTGATCATGGAAGAGTTCTGCAAAGACCATGGAATTAAGCAGGAATTCTCTGCTCCTGGAACTTCACAGCAAAATGGAGTTGTTGAAAGAAAGAATAGAACTCTCATTGAAGTTGCACGAACTATGCTTGATGAAGCAAAGCTACCAATATATTTTTGGGCTGAAGCTGTGCAGACTGCTTGTTTTACTCAGAATGCAACACTCATTAACAAGCATGGAAAGACACCATATGAGATGGTAAAGAAAAAGAAGCCAAATCTGAAATATTTTCATGTATTTGGATGCAAGTGTTTTGTTCTTAAGACTCACCCTGAACAACTATCCAAATTTGACTTAAAAGCTGATGAAGGAATTTTTGTTGGATATCCACTTTCCATAAAAGCCTTCAGAGTCTACAATTTAAGAACAAGGGTTGTCATGGAATCTATCAATGTCTCTTTTGATGATAAGAAGATTACTGGACTTGAAAATTTCAATGATCATGATCAGTTGAGATTCGAAAATGAAGACTCAAATTCTGATACTGAAAATCCTGAAAGTCTAAATCCTGATAATGCAAACTCTGATGGATTAAACTCTGATGTTATTGAAACTGTGGTGACTACGTCAAAGGAAGATGCACATGTGCAGGGGGAGCATACTGAAGATATATCCACATCTCAAGAAGCATCAGAACATACAACTGGCTCTTCAAGTTCTGATTCATCAAGTTCTGATAAGCCAAGTTCTGATAGTTCTGAAAACTTAAATTCTGAAGGATCCGACTCAGAGAGCATAGTTTCAGGGGGAGCATCATAAAATATTGATGAAGATAGCATGGATCATGGGGGAGCATCCAGTTCTAGGGAAAACCTTCCATCTGCAAGGAAGTGGACTAAATCACATACACCTGACTTAATTATTGGAAATCCTGATGCAGGTGTCAGAACTAGAACAGCTACTTCAAGTGAATATCTTTACAATTCTTTTCTTTCTCAGACTAAACCAAAGAAAGTGGAAGAAGCTCTTCAAGATGCTGATTGGGGGCAAGCAATGCAGGAAAAGTTGAAAGAATTTGAAAGAAACAAAGTCTGTACCCTAGTGCCAAGACCAAAGAACAGATCTGTTGTTGGTACAAAGTGGGTGTTCAGAAACAAAAATGATAGTGATGGCATAATTACAAGGAATAAAGCAATGTTGGTTGCAAAAGGATATTCTCAACATGAGGGAATTGATTATGATGAAACATTTGCACCAGTTGCTAGATTGGAAGCCATAAGGATATTTTTGGCTTATGCTGCTCACAAAAAGTTTTCTGTCTTTCAAATGGATGTGAAAAGTGTTTTTCCTAATGGAGAATTGAAGGAGGAAGTATATGTGGAACAACCTCCAGGCTTTGTAGATCCCAAATATCCAGATCATGTCTACAGGCTTGATAAAACACTTTATGGCCTTAAGCAAGATCCAAGAGCATGGTATGAGACTTTAGCTCAATTTCTTCTGGAAAGTGGATTTAACAGAGGAACTATAGACAAAACACTGTTCTACCTCAACCATGGAAAGGACTTACTTCTGGTTCAGATATACGTTGATGATATCATCTTTGGTTCTACAAATGACAGACTTTGCAAGAAGTTTGCCAAACTGATGCAGTCAAGATATTAAATGAGTATAATGGGGGAACTTAGCTATTTTCTGGGCCTTCAAGTCAAGCAGAATGAAGAAGGCACTTTTATTTGTCAAACCAAGTACACCAGAAATTTGCTGAAGAAATTTGGAATGCAAGATTGTTCAAGTGCATCCACTCCCATGGCCACTGCAACAAAACTGGATAAGGATACTGGTAAATCAGTAGATATTAATGATTACAGAGGTATGATTGCCTCTCTACTCTATCTAACTGCTAGTAGACCTGATATCATGTATGCTACCTGTCTTTGTGCAAGATTTCAAGCAAATCCAAGAGAACCTCACTTAACAGCTGTGAAAAGAATTTTCAAGTATCTTAAAGGAACAACCGATCTGGGATTGTGGTATCCCAGAGAATCAGATTTTAAACTAATAGGTTACTCAGATGCAGATTTTGCAGGTTGCAAAATTGACAGGAAAAACACAAGTGAAAGCTGCCAATTTCTTGGAGGCAGATTGGTTTCTTGATTTAGCAAGAAACATAAGTCAATTTCCACATCAACTGCAGAAACAGAATACATTGTCGCAGGAAGCTATCGTGCACAAATTCTTTGGATGAAGAATCAGTTACTGGATTATGGGTTAACATATTTTAAAATCCCTATTTACTGTGATAATCAAAGTGCTATTGCTATGACATGTAATCCAGTTCAACACTCAATGACAAAGCACATCAGCATTAGGTACCACTTCAAAGGGAACATGTGGATGAAGGTACAATGGAATTACACTTTGTTCCAACAGATCAACAACTAGCAGATATCTTCACAAAACCACTACTTTTACAAGATTGGTAAATAAACTTGGAATGGTTTCAGGTTCTTTCTCTAAAGCTGCTTAGCTTTTGTTTTGATGCATCAGACTTTATGATCAGTATTTACAGATATTACTCTCTTTGTGTATTATGTGCCTAATTAAAAATTGCTTAAGTACTGATTGTTGTCTGATGTGAATTTCTAAACTCTGATAGTAAAATGACTGTTTCTGTGACTATTCAATCCTATGAGGATAACTGTGCTAGATGCTGACCAAGTAGTCTTTAATATACTAAAGATCCCATGTTTGAAGTAATTATTTATGTGGAAATCTCTTAACACAAGCAAACTCTGATATTGAGCTTAGTTCAATTTACTTTGTGTATCTTATTACTAAGTCAAAAACTAGAATAGTGCTTCTTATCTGTTAAGTTCTGAAGTTAGTAAATCTGATGGATGTACTAAGTGCTGATAAACCTCACTTATCAAAAGAAAAAGGAAAAGAAAAGGGAATAAAAATCAGGCACTCCTTTGAGATCTAGAGTGAAAAAAATGTGGAAGGGACGACCCAAGTGCATTGCTGGTATTAAGTAATATGCATCAGAAAAGCAAAAATAAATATTTTTCTTGGTGACTTTTCACACTCTATGATTACTGGAGAAATACTCTGATAATAGCATAAATTTTGATAAGTAGTCGTGACGCACTTACACTGAGAAGCCACTGTAAAATGGAATTTCAAAAGATGCATAAAATAAGCACAACACAGTTGAGGTGGACTCATGCATAAACTCATTCAATAGTAGGCTTCAGAATAATGACAGATTTTAATTAAAGTTCTTAGTTATGCCTTATTTCTAAGATGTCCTGAAGTGGATCAGACTTTACTCTTTGTCTGATATTTCGCATAATGCACACACTTACACTCCATATGAATGATGAAATTTACTGTGGCGATCAATGTTGTTTTCGATGAACAGTTTATGTGTCAGATTGCATAAATTATGAGGACAGGTTCTGATGGAAGTTCTGATAATTAAGTTCTGAAGAACCGAAATCAGAATTTGTGTGAAGAATTACAGAAATAGGCAGTCAACTTTTCGAGTTAAGAAATCATGTTCTGATGACTGTTAAGTTCTGATATAAGTCTAAGTGCTGATATTAAATTCTGATTCTTTCCTTGACTTATTTGTGGTTAAAATCTTAAACAGTCTTAGTTTAAATCAGAATATGTTTGGGTGGAATATTAACAGTCAATACAATTAGGGTTAGTGGTACACGTCCATGCACAGTAATATTTACTTGTTTCTTGTGCGCATTAAACCCTGTTTTACACTTCCAATGGCTGTTTTTATTCTCCTCAGTCTAGGGAGACGAGGTAGAATTATTTCTACCTGTCAACATCAAATTCCAACTTTGATGCCATTCCAATCATGAGTCAGCACATCGGGTATGCTATTATTCACCAAACTCATTTTGATTTTGCAAGTGCTGTGCTAGGCTTTATTGGGGATAGGATGACAGAGGATAGAAATGTAGTTTACTTTGCTAGATTCTGTCAGCTTATATATACATTTTGCTGTGATAATGAACCCCAACCAACCAGTTCTTTATTTCCACCTTTTAAACTTGCAAAACGTGCTTTTAATGACTTGGTAAATGCTGACCTTAAGAAAAAGGTGGTTAGATCCTTACAGATACCTCAGTCTGTAAAACAGATCTTGGTAAATACTGATCCTCTAACCTACAGATCTGTTTACCCTGATGTACAACCCACCACCACAACCCAGACAACTCAACAACCATCAGAACATACCACACATACACCTCACTCTACTCAACCTTCGGTCAGAACACATCTCAAAACTTCACAGATACCTCCACCATCATCATCATCAGCAAATACTGTGAAGCCTTCATCTTCCAAGCCCAAGAGGACAAAGACTGTACCTCAAACACCACAGAAGAGAAGGAGGATTATTCTGAGAGATGAATCAGACAGTGAGGAACAGGTTCCTGTATCAGAACCTGTCATGAAAGAAGCCGAGAAGGTCTCTTCTCAGTAGGATACTGGTATTGGGGGATCTAAGCTTCTCAAAAGGCTTAGAAGAATGTCTTATGCTGAAACTCCCAAAGAATCTCCATCTTCAAAGAGATACAAGAAACAGAGAGCTCACAGGCCAGTTTCAGAGGATGAGGATGAAGCAGCTATGGAAGGAGATCAGGAATCTCTGATCTTAAAAGAGCCAGAAATTACTACAGCTACTGCTTCTACACCTCCATTGTCGCCAACTCAGGAAGCTGCTACAGATAAAGCAACTACACCTCATGTGTCTCCTATTCATGAACCAGTATCTACTGCAGACCCAGACACAAGTGCTGAAATTGATATTCACAACCTGGTTGTGCCTGAGGTTCTCTACTTAGAAGCTCCAACAGCTCAAATTAATCCATCAACAACACCACTTACTGATGCTAATGAAACTCCAGAATTGTCTACAACACCATCTCTGCATCTAGATACTGATGATCAGAATATAGGTGAGCATCAGACTATGGATGTTGATAAGAACTTGGAAGCAGATCAGTCCTTAGAGGATGATGTTGATACCTCAATAGCTTCTCATACTGTTCTTTTATCAGAAGATGCTGATTCTGTAAGTTCTGATGCTGCAAATGCTGATGATACTGGTGATGCTGCTATAAATGCAGATGCTGATGAAGCTGGTCCTGTAACACCCCCAAATCCAAGGTCGTGAATTCGGGTCGTTACGATCACTTATTAATTAAATAATTCTCTTTTCACAATATTACTCGACCTTTTATTCAAACTCACACACACACAGGTTATATGCTTCAAAATAGTATCAAATAAATCATCTCCACTTATCTACCTGACGGGGCTGGCGCATAAAAAGCCTACAGAACTCACGAGCGTTCCTTACCCGCCTACGGATAGCAGTCCTGGTATGATCCATGTTGGTAGTCTGTTGTGATATGATATATAAAAGCAAGGGTGAGCATTATAGCTCAGCAAGATATATATCAAAATAATTAAGTATGTAAGGATAAATAAAACCAATAATTATACTTTGTATCTCCAAAGCGTTCTGAAAGTTTATATGCTTGTCAAATTTATAATATTATCAAAATCAACTACAATAGTATATCCACTGGATACTTGTATTCATCTCTTTCTCAAAATCATTTTATACTCGTACTCATTTTATTTCAAAATCTCAAAGTGTTACTCGAACCAAGATTCTCAAATGGGTGTGATATAAATACATCAACATCCCAATTTAAAACTCATCCTTATTGGCAGATTTCTCAAATGGATTTGATATATAATCATCAACATCCTTATTCAAACTCAGCCTTATCGGCAGATTTCTCAAATGGATTTGATATATATTCATCAATATCCTTGTTTAAAACTCAGCCTTATCGGCTCTCTGTTGTATATTTCACAACAGTTTTTCCAAAATGGAAGAAAGGGACTATACTGGAATAAACCACGTACAGGTGATCAGCCGAGTACAAAATTTTCTCTACTAGTAGAAGGAATACAAACCTAGCCGCCTTTGGGCTTATCAAGACATTACACCATGGTTGCCCATTTCCGTGCAAGTCCGAAAGTCAATGGTCACTGAGACCATATAACTGTACACTGCGCCACTCCGCACCTGGTCACTACCCGATACCTCTCCGTGCTGGGCAGGCCACATTCCAGTCCCAAAACAATTATATCATTTACACAAAATCCTTTATCGAAGGAAAAGATCGTTCTGAGGTAACCTTTAAATAAGATGATTTATTCATCACTTTTAATTCAATTGATCCTTGGGAGTTGTCCGAGTTTTGAATTTAAAATCATTTTCAAATCCTTAACTGTAGTAAAGTTTTACATATATTGTTCACTTGTTTTTCATTGAGCGAGGAAGCAAAACTCTTATGTTTCTAGACTAAGTTCCCTAAGGTTTTGATACGTTTTAAATGATTAATCTCTTTCAAGAGTTTTGAATAATTTAGAAACTACCTTTGGGAGCTATGTCTATTTTTAAATAAGTTTTTAGAAGTCCGAAGATATTAAATATCTAAGGTCTCATAATAATTAAGAGGGATTCAATGAATTGATAAAATCTTATAATTAAAACATCTCTGTATAAGGTTCAATGAATTAATAAAAACCTTATATATAAAATATCTCTGAATATAGTTCAATGAATTGATAAAATCTTAAATACAAAATATTTCTGAATAAGGTCCAACGAATGGAGACACCTTAATCAAATAATCAAAACAGGATTTGGTATCCTATAATTGCTCTTTGAATAGTTAAATCTTTATTAAATAACGTGAAATGATTTATAAACTATTCAATATATTTTTAAATACTTTCTGGATATTTAATAATCCCTTAAGTATCTCTTTATAAAATAATCAATCAAGTAAGGGTGTCCCTTAAATGAATAAACCAATATTTCTCGAAGTTTAAGTCAAAATCTCAATCGTTCGCTTGATATATATATTACGCGAACGTACTTTGTTTATCGAAATAGAAATCTTTCGCGTCCGGCTCTCTTCGGAATTAAATCGTTATTAAAATATCTCCGACTCCCATTATCATATATTATATTTGAAATACGTTTCAATTTCTCATACTCGTGTAAAATGAAATTTATTTTCGTAAATAATCGCATAATTCGTATGCATTGATATCATAGACAAGCATATGTATTTGAACTGTAAATCATGACATCAATATCACAACAGTATATATATAGCATGGATAGTATGAGATAGGGTTTCGAAAACTTGCCTCGAGTAATTGAAGTGGTATGGTCTCTGGTGTTTGGTTGACGATCAATAAACAAGAACTAACGGTCTAAGTTAGTACGCGATTAACGTCTCGCTTTTATTAAGCAACTTTCGCAACTACTCAAGTATAACGAATCTCCGATCGTCACATTCTCAACACTTATATTCTCACTTTATAACATGGTCGAGTTTTGAAATTGATCTTTCGCATTAGAAAGTCCATTTCGAGTTTTAAGCTCGAACGTGAGAAAACGCGCATCAAAACTAGGTTTTTATGCGTTTCTCGCTTGCGCTCGCTTTACCAAAATATTTTTATAAAATCGAAAAATTAATATTTTCTCAAACTTCTTTTTGGACAGTCTTCTCTACTGTCATATCCATTTTTCATTATTTTTCCAGAATCTCCAAATTATTTTAAGTCCTTCAAAATCACCATGCAAGTGGACTTAAGTGCAGTTGGCTAATCACATGAATGTTTTACACTAAAACGACCATAACTCTTTAACCGTAAATCTCCTCATGATGATCTACATATGAATAGAAACTAAAAAACAATATCTATCTATTCATGGCCAGTGGTTTTCAAATTTTAACCATTTTCATGGCCGAATGTCCTGCAGAAAACAGATCAAGTGCAAGAATGCCCAAACTCAATTTCTACTACTTGATCTTAACACAATCACTACCTATAACCATCATAAACACAAGTACTTCTCAATATCCACCCACATACACCTTATATGCTCTATATAGTACCACATACATGGATTACAACTCAACATATGAAGCCTTTAGCAAGAACATAATCAATACAAACTCAAACAAACACAATCCTTTGAATGTTAACACTACAACAAACATAACTCTTAAATCCAACCATAAAACATTAAAGGGTTGAAATTTATACCTTCTTGGATACTAGGAAGGTTAGTTCTAGGATGATTGAGGCTTGGTTTGTTTAGAAAACACTTAGAAGGGCTAGATCCTTAAGAAACAAAACCAAGAAACAAGTTAGAATTTCGGAGTTACCTTTCAGCACCTCATTCAAACATTTTTATAAAATTGAAAAACAATAATTTGAGGCTGAAATTTGGTACGAATCTTACCCATGATATAGAGAAGCTATGGTAAAAATTTCATGATATTTGAATGATTATATTTTGAGTTATGAATTTTTCTTTCTCCCTTGCTCAGAAAACCCGAACTGCTGGAATGAAAAATGGGAGAGCTTTTAAGTGAGGGAAAAGGGTTTGTTTTCTTTTGTGGCTAAAGTGTGGGAGTGTATAATGAATATATGGGATGTATGCAGCAGATTTGACAATAATTTGGCAAAGGTATGAGTTGGTTTGATTGTGTGGTGAAGTGAGAAAAGGGAGAAGTATGGCTTGTGTACTTGTTTGTCTCCCATCACTATTCAACACTATTCCACTAACTATTCTAGTTAGCTTATAATCATCTAGTTACACTACTAACTACTAGTTAGGACTTGGTGATGCATGGCCAACTTGCATGGGATTTAATTTCTCATTCGTTTATTTATCGTAAACGCAATCGTCGTTCCATTCCGATAGTTTCCACGTATAACGACTTGTTTCGTAGCGATTTCTTTTATCGCTTATAATCCTATAACCAATTCCATTATTTCTCTTGATCATAGAAACACTTTGACATATTATTTATTTCACGTAGTACTCCCGGTTCTACGCCATTCTTTACGGATACGAAAACATGTAGTATAATCGTGAATCTTTGAATTCCGTCGGCTTTTACATTCACTTATTTTCCTCGATAAACAAGAATATGATCTCGGATTCTCAAAATTCCACTATTCATTTTATGAGGATCCCCATACGTATTACTTAATCAGCTCAAGTTACTATTCACAGAAGTTTTAAAATATTACAAAAATCAGGGTTCTTACAGTCTCCCCCCTTAAAAGGATTCCGTTCTGGAATCAACTCACAAATAGATGGGGGTACCTTTCTCGCAGGTGGCTCTCTAATTTCCAAGTCGACTCCTCGACCTTGGGATATCTCAACAAGATTCTGAATAGCTTGACACTCTTGTCCCTGAGTACTTGCTCTTTTCAACCAATGATTTCAACTGGTTGCTCAATGTAGGACAGATCTAGTACTTACTCATGTTTATATTCTTGGTATCCGCATTATACTTCCTCAACATTGGCACATGAAAAATACTATGAACATGTTGAAGGTTTGGAGGTAAATCCAATTCGTATGCCACGGTTCCATTCGTCACAAAATCTCAAAGGACTCATATATCGGGAACTCAGCTTCCCTTTCTTTCCAAATCTCATCAGTCCTTCCCATGGTGACACTTTCAAAAATACCTGGTCACCCACTTCATACTCTCTGTCTTTTCGTGCTAAATCGGCATATTTACGCTGTCGGTCTTGGGCTGCCGCTAAGCATCCTCTGATCAACTCAACTATGTCCCTCGTTCTTTACACCAAGTCGGGACCTAGTAACTTTCTTTCACCAACTTCATCCCAGTACAAGGGTGAATGGCACCTCCGACCATACAGCGCCTCATGTGGGGGCATTTCAATACTCGCATGATAACTATGACTGTAGGCAAACTCTATCAAAGATAGGTGTTCATCTCAATAACCTTAAAAATCAATTACACAATTTCTCAACATGTAATCCAATGTCTGAATGATTCACTCACTTTGTCCATCGGTTTGGGGATGGTATGCAGTACTCACATTCAGTTTAGTTCATAAGCATTCCTGAAAGCTCCTCAAAAAAAATATGGAGTTGAATCGGGGATCTCTGTCAGATACGATAGCTACAGAGACTCCATGTACGAAACCCTATCATAAATTATCCATGCTATTTGTTCCCACTTTCACATCGGAATTCCTAAGGGTTGTAGGAGTCCCCTCGGTCGCTGATGTTCCACCTTCACTCTTTAATAGGTCAAACACTTACTGACCCAATTGGCCACGTCTCTTTTCATGTTGGGTCATCAATAATATTCCTTTGGATCTCGGTACATCTTGGTACCTCCAGGATGAATTGAATATCTAGAATTATGTCCTTCGCGTAAAATTTCATCTTTTAATTCTCGAACATTCGAAATCCAAATCCGGTTCGCATACCTCATAATTCCCTTATCATCTTTCTCACATTTGACTTCTTCTCAGTCAAAGATTCTCGCTCTTCATTTGTCTTCTCTTCCTGACAATGTCTCATCTTTTCTAACAATTCCGGTTCTAATTTGATCTCAAATAGTCCATCAGTCCCTTTACCGGTGACTTCACCTCTATCTCCATCTCCTCGAGTTCTCTCACTAGTTCCTCCGGCGTTGTCAACATCTTGAGTCTCTCTTTACTACTAAGGGCATCGACCACCACATTGGCCTTCCCTAGGTGATATAAAATCTCACCGATATAGTCTTTCATTAACTTTAACCATCTCCTCTGTCTCCTGTTGAGTTCTTTCTGTGTAAATATATACTTAAGGCTCTTATGGTTAGTGTAGATCTCACAATTTTCTCTGTATGGATATTGTCTCCAATTCTTCAAAGCAAAACTATTGTTGCTAATTCTAATTCATGAGTAGGGTATCTTACTACATATTCATTCAGTTGCCGTGAGGCATAAGCAACCACTTTCCCATGTTGCATGAGCATGCATCCTAATCCTTTATGTGACGCATCACTACAGATCACAAAATCACCCTTTCCATCGGGCAATGCCAGCATGAGGGCTATTACCAAACTCCTTTTCAATTCCTGAAAACTTTCCTCACATTTTTCATTCCACACAACCTTTTCCGTTTTGCAAGTAGGCCTAGTCAAAGGTCCTGATATCTTAGCGAAATCCTGTACGAACCTCTCATAAAATCGGTTAATTCCCAAAAAGTTCCTACTTCCGTAGGTGTGGTTATTCTTTCTCATTGGAATAATGCCTCAACATTGGTAGGGTCAACTAACACTCCTTCACTGCTCATCAATTATCCTAAGATCTGAACTTCATTTTTCCAGAATTCGCACCTTGAGAATTTGGCAAACAATTTTTCTCTTCTCAATGCTTCTACCACTATCTTCAGATATTCCGCATGTTCTTCTTCCGTTTTAGAATAGACTAAAATATTATCAATAAAAATAATGACGCACACGTCCAAATACTTTTTAAACTCTCGATTCACAAAGTCCATGAAAGCTACTGGGGCATTCTTTAGCCCGAACGACGTCACCAAGAACTCATAATGTCCATACCTCGTGCAAAATACGGTATTTGTCCCATGTTTTAATCTTCAGTTGGTGATATCCCGTTCTTAGATCGATTTTCGAAAAGTGTACAACTCCTTCAAGTTGGTCAAATGAATCGTCAATTCTAGAGAGAGGGTATCTGTTCTTAATAGTCAGCTTATTCAGTTCCCTATACTCTATGCACAATCGCATACTGCCATCCTTCTTTTTGACAAACAACATTGGTGTGCCTCATGGTGACACATTAGGTCTCATCATTCCTTTGTTCAACAGTTCTTGCAACTGTGAAGTCAATTCTTTCATTTCAACCGGGGCTAGCCTATATGGAGCTTTTTGAAACTGATGATGTTCCTGATGCTAATTCGATAGCGAACTCTATCTCTCGGTCAGGTGATAATCCTGAAAGATCTTTGGAAACACATCCTTAAATTCGTTAACAACTGGTATGTCACGTACATCGGGGCTTCTCTCTTGGTACCCGTCACGTATGCTAAATACGCTTTGCTATCTTTCCTCAATAATTGCTTCGCTTGAGCATTATTAAAAAATTTCTGGGTCTGACGCTGACCCTTAATCACAATTTCCTTGCCGTTAGGCATTCGGATTTTAACTTTCTTTCCTTTATAATCAATCTGAGCACCATTGCTCGACAACCAATCCATTTTTAAGACCACACCAAATTCTCTCAGCCTGAAAGGAATTAATTCCAACTTAAAGTCCTTCCCTCCTAGTTCCCACTTGCAGATTAGATGAATCTCATTAATTGGAACAACCTCTCGATTCACTATTTCTATTCGCAATAATTCTCGCGTTGGAATCACATTAAGTTTTAACTTGGCCAAAAATCTCGTGATATAAAATACTTAGTTGCTTCAGAATTAAACAGAATATTTGCAGTAACCAAATTGAGTAAAAGGTTACCTGTTATCACGCCCTAGTTGGGTTGGGGCAGTTGCTAGAATAATGTCCTGGTTGGTTGCAATTAAAGCACCTCAGTAGCTCTTTTCCCAAATTACATACCTCGGGATGTTTCTCCCCACATGACTTATGATCTGGTAGGGGTGACCGAAACTGGTTATGAAACGTAGTCCTATATTGACCACCTCCCTGGGCGATACTCTTACTTACCGGTTCGCTAAACCTGGTACCCACTGCAGGTTGGGACACCGCTCCCCTCTCCGTCCTAATCGGAAACTTCTGTTTATCGCTCTGCCGCCTTGGCTTCCGAACTCCTCTTCTTGCTCTCTTCCTCTTTTTGACTTTGCTCACTCTCTGCCTCTACAATCGAGGCCTTTTTGCACATAGTCTGTTATCTCAAGTAATGACACTCGGTCCTGAATCCATTGTTTCAGCCCTTGCTGAAATCTCCTTGCCTTTTTCTCTTTCGTGTTCACAAACTCCGGAATGAATCTCGACAGTTCAATAAATTTGGCTTTGTACACAACCACTGACATCTTATCTTACTTAATCTCTAGAAACTTCAACTCCATGTGAGCCTCCATAAACCCGGGAAATACTTTTTCCCATGTGATAATCACATCAGTCTCCAGGGTTCCTTTAGGTTCCCACTAATAATTTGCTTCTCCTTTCAACATATAATTGGTGAACACAGTCTTTTGCATCTCTTCTATGGGCACTTTCTCAAAGTTCTTTTCCATTTCTTTCAGCCAAGCTCTGGCCTTAACAGGTTAGCAGTCCCTTGAAATTTCTGGGGGTTTTAACAACTTAAAAGCCTTAAAGACTTTAGTAACTGGAACATGATCAACCTGGGTTGAGGGTGATAATTTAAATTCTCTCGAAGAAGATTCATAATTTGGTCCATGGGGTTTGCGCTCTGGCCTTCCCTCTCGTTAGTATCCATAGTTTCTTCTTCATTATAATCCTCTAAGTCGAATTCATTATATTCGACTTCCTCGTGTTCTTGGTTATTTTGGTTTACAAATTCAGCAGGGTTTGCTCTAGTTTCCCAATATGTCGGGGTGGCATCGTTATGCTAATATAAAAGATCACCAATATAACATTATTCGCGTCTCTACTCATTATGTTAAAGTCACTTAATAACTCGCTTTGTCACAAATACATTCTTCATTCCTCTTTAGTTACTCGCAACGTTGTGCCCACGCACCTGATTTGATGCGTTAACAAAAGACGACATCCTGTCGAGAATATACACATAGCTCCTAGTGACATCCCACTCTTGGAATTCTACGTCAGACTTATTGGTCTTCTCCTCCAGTAGTTCGGAGCTTGCTGCGTTAATTGCAGGAGCATGAAACTTTTTAGAAATTATTCTGTCGATTCTCGCTTTCCGTGCCGAACCATAATGGCTTAACGGACGAAATGATTTCGTATTATCGCATAGCATTCTCATCTTGGGACACGCTAAAATCTTCCTTATATGACATAGATTCCTCAATGGTATAGCGAATACCCTTCTTGGTAGAATCGTTGTTCGCCATGTATTGAACCCTTATTATCAGAACAATACTTTCAACCAATTCAGGTAACGTAATAATCTTAATAGTAAAAGAATTAAGCATCTTGATTCTTGCCTAATATGTCTCCTCAAGGACACTCTATAAAGAGCTATGAGTGGCAAGACTCGGGTTTTCCAAACAACCCATGGTATTGGGGTATCGTCTTCATCCCGCTTTCTCCGGAGACTTAGCTCCACTTCTATATCAATATTATAAAAAAATCATGTACAATTTTCTCCTTTCCCCATTTTGTCGATCTTAAACGATTCCATCAATTTCCGTATAACACTTCACATAAACACTTCAACATAACTCCTGGTAGTCCATCAACAAACTCTATCGGCTCAACCAATGGACTCTCTTTTGCATATAACTCCTAGCACTCTTTTCTCCGAGTGCTACAACTCATTCTCTTCCCTTAATGTTGGCTTTTCAATCGACTGTTAATACCTCAACCAATGCCTCAACTCTTAAGGCTAAGGTCCCCCTGGGTACTACCGTCGCGACTACTCCATAGTAATCCGACTACCCATTTTACTCTTACTGTTTCCAAGACTTATAACCTTTGGCTCTAATACCATTTCTGTAACACCCCCAAATCTAAGGTCGTGAATTCGGGTCATTACGATCACTTATTAATGAAATAATTCTCTTTTCATAATATTAATTGACCTTTTATTCAAACTCACACACACAGGTTATATGCTTGGAAACAGTATCAAATAAATCATCTACACTTGTCTACCTGACGGGGCTGGCGCACAAAAAGCCTACAGAACTCACGAGCGTTCCTTACCCGCCTACGGATAGCAGTCCTGGTCTGATCCATGTTGGTAGTCTGTTGTGATATGATATATAAAAGCAAGGGTGAGCATTATAGCTCATCAAGGTATATATCCCCATAATTAAGTATGTAAGGATAAATAAAACCAATAATTATACTTTGTATCTCCAAAGCGTTCTGAAAGTTTATATGCTTGTCAAATTTATAATATTCTCAAAATCAACTACAATAGTATATCCACTGGATACTTGTATTCATCTCTTTCTCAAAATCATTTTATACTCGTACTCATTTTATTTCAAAATCTCAAGGTGTTACTCGAACCAAGATTCTCAAACGGGTGTGATATAAATTCATCAACATCCCAATTTAAAACTCAACCTTATTGGCAGATTTCTCAAATGGATTTGATATATAATCATCAACATCCTTATTTAAACTCAGCCTTATCGGCAGATTTCTCAAATGGATTTGATATATATTCATCAATATCATTGTTTAAAACTCAGCCTTATCGGCTCTCTGTTGTATATTTCA
The DNA here is from genome assembly GCF_009905375.1 of Apium graveolens. NCBI lineage: Eukaryota > Viridiplantae > Streptophyta > Magnoliopsida > Apiales > Apiaceae > Apium > Apium graveolens. Next base: position 3,806,951 of record NC_133650.1, on the reverse strand, counting down.
CAACAGTTTTTCCAAAATGGAAGAAAGGGACTCTACTGGAATAAACTACGTACCGGTGATCAGCCGAGTACGAAATTTTCTCTACTAGTAGAAGGAATACAAACCTAGCCTCCTTTGGGCTTATCAAGATATTACACCATGGTTGCCCATTTCCGTGCAAGTCCGAAAGTCAATGGTCACTGAGACCATATAACTGTACACTGCGCCACTCCGCGCCTGGTCACTACCCGATACCTCTCCGTGCCGGGCAGGCCACATTCCAGTCCCAAAACAATTATATCATTTACACAAAATCCTTTATCGAAGGAAAAGATCGTTCTGAGTTGACCTTTAAATAAGATGATTTATTCATCACTTTTAATTCAATTGATCCTTGGGAGTTGTCCAAGTTTTGAATTTAAAATTATTTTCAAACCCTTAACTGTAGTAAAGTTTTACATATATTGTTCACTTGTTTTTATTGAGCGAGGAAGCAAAACTCTTATGCTTCTAGACTAAGTTCCCTAAGGTTTTGATACGTTTCAAATGATTAATCTCTTTCAAGAGTTTTGAATAATTTAGAAAGTACCTTTGGGAACTATGTCTATTTTTAAATAAGTTTTTAGAAGTCCGAAGATATTAAATATCTAAGGTCTCATAATAATTTAAGAGGGATTCAATGAATTGATAAAATCTTATAATTAAAACATCTCTGTATAAGGTTCAATGAATTGATAAAAACCTTATATATAAAATAACTCTGAATATGGTTCAATGAATTGATAAAATCTTAAATACAAAATATTTCTGAATAAGGTCCAACGAATGGAGACACCTTAATCAAATAATCAAAACAGGATTTGGTATCCTATAATTGCTCTTTGAATAGTTAAATCTTTATTAAATAACGTGAAATGATTTATAAACTATTCAGTATATTTTTAAATACTTTCCGGATATTTAATAATCCCTTAAGTATCGCTTTATAAAATAATCAATCAAGTAAGGGTGTCCCCTAAATGAATAAACCAATATTTCTCGAAGTTTAAGTCAAAATCTCAATCGTTCGCTTGATATATATATTACGCGAACGTACTTTGTTTATCGAAATAGAAATCTTTCGCGTCCGGCTCTCTTCGGAATTAAATCGTTATTAAAATATCTCTGACTCCCATTATCATATATTATATTTGAAATACGTTTCAATTTCTCATACTCGTGTAAAACGAAATTTGTTTTCGTAAACAATCGCATAATTCGTATGCATTGATATCATAGACAAGCATATGTATTTGAACTGTAAATCATGGCATCAATATCACAACAGTATATATATAGCATGGATAGTATGAGATAGGGTTTCGAAAACTTGCCTCGAGTAATCGAAGTGGTATGGTCTCTGGTGTTTGGTTGACGATCTATAAACAAGCACTAACGGTCTAAGTTAGTACGCGATTAACGTCTCGCTTTTATTAAGCAACTTTCGCAACTACTCAAGTATAACGAATCTCCGATCGTCACATTCTCAACACTTATATTCTCACTTTATAACATGGTCGAGTTTTGAAATTGATCTTTCGCATTAGAAAGTCCATTTCGAGTTTTAAGCTCGAACGTGAGAAAACGCGCATCAAAACTAGGTTTTTATGCGTTTCTCGCTTGCGCTCGCTTTACCAAAATATTTTTATAAAATCAAAAAATTAATATTTTCACAAAATGCTTTTTGGACAGTCTTCTCTACTGTCATATCCATTTTTCATAATTTTTCCAGAATCTCCAAATTATTTTAAGTCCTTCAAAATCACCATGCAAGTGGACTTAAGTGCAGTTGGCTAATCACAGGAATATTTTACACTAAAACGACCATAACTCTTTAACCGTAAATCTCCTCATGATGATTTACACATGTATAGAAACTAAAAAACAAGATCTATCTAGTTATGGCCAGTGGCTTTCAAATTTTAACCATTTTCATGGCCGAATGTCCTGCAGAAAACAGATCAAGTGCAAGAATGCCCAAACTCAATTTCTACTACTTGATCTTAACACAATCACTACCTATAACCATCATAAACACAAGTACTTCTCAATATCCACCCAAATATACCTTATATGCTCTATATAGTACCACATACATGGATTATAACTCAACATCTCAAGCCTTTAGCAAGAACATAATCAATACAAACTCAAACAAATACAATCCTTTGAATCTTAACACCACAACAAACATAACTCTTAAATCCAACCATAAAACCTTAAAGGGTTGAAAGTTATACCTTATTGGATACTAGGAAGGTTAGTGCTAGGATGATTGAGGCTTGGTTTGTTTAGAAAACACTTAGAAGGGCTAGATCCTTAAGAAACAAAACCAAGAAACAAGTTAGAATTTCGGAGTTACCTTTCAGCACCTCATTCAAACATTTTTATAAAATGGAAAAACAATAATTTGAGGCTGAAATTTGGTACGAATCTTACCCATGATATAGAGAAGCTATGGTAAAAATTTCATGATATTTGAATGATTATATTTTGAGTTATGAATTTTTCTTTCTCCCTTGCTCAGAAAATCCGAACTGCCCGAATGAAAAATGGGAGAGCTTTTAAGTGAGGGAAAAGGGGTTGTTTTCTTTTGTGGCTAAAGTGTGGGAGTGTATAATGAATATATGGGATGTATGCAGCAGATTTGACAATAATTTGGCAAAGGTGATGGTAGACAAACAAGTACACAAGCCATACTTCTCCCTTTTCTCACTTCACCACACAATCAAACCAACTCACTATTCAACACTATTCAACACTATTCCACTAACTATTCTAGTTAGCTTATAATCATCTAGTTACACTCCTAACTACTAGTTAGGACTTGGTTATGCATGGCCAACTTGTTGGATTTTTAATCGCAGCGGGGCATGACAAAACATTTTTACACATATAAAATCCAAATAAAAGCATATAAATTGTGGTAAAAACGTAGGGATCGAATCTAACCTTTAAAATAATTCGGAGACAACGATCAGAGATCCTTAGCAGTTGTTTCTCAAGTGTGAAGCACTCCACCGGTATCCACCAAGAAAACGATGTTAAGGAGGAGGAAGGAGGTGGAGAGAATTGGGTTTTCCAAACTTTTTGGGTTTTTGGGGTTCGGATAAAAATAGGGTCTATAATAGTGTATTTATAGGCAAAATTTTCAGCTGAAATTTTTCCATAAATTTTATTATTATTATCCCATTTATTATTCTCATTAATAATTAAAACACCTTTTAATTATTAATCATTTTTCTAAACACTTTAGAAATAATTCTCTCTCTTGATTTAATTTCCAAAAATTAAATCCTTAATTAATAATATTAATAATTTTTCTTAATTAATTTATAATCAATTAAATCTCATTTAATCAATTATTAAATTTGCCAATTAATTATTTATTTCACAAATAAATAATTATTAGCCATTATTAATTAATTCCTCCGCCAATAAATCATTTTCTTTTTATGGTGTGACCCTGTAGGTTCAATATTAAGCCGGTAGTAGAAATAAATAATAATAAAACTATTTTATCATTATTTTTATAAATTCTCTAATTTATTAAATATGATTAATTAATTAATCACATTTATTCTACATCGTGAGGGATACTTCTCAGCATATCGCGACTATCCGGATAATATGAATTCACTGCTTAGAATACCAAGAACCTATTCAGTGAATAGTTACCGTACAATAAACTCCTTCTACCCTACAATGTCCCGATTAAATACAAGGCATGGATCTCGTGTCAAGCCTATCTAATTTAATCACTTGCTTACCATTTACTATGCGTAGTTCTATGCAAATTAGAAACTCTTTTCTAATTTCATTCACTCTGGCCAGAGATTCCTGAACTAGCATAAGTGGATCAGCCTTGAACATTCGCTTCCTTCACTGGAAGGGGTAGATCCTTTATTGATCATACACTATCTTCGTGTATAAATTCCTATACCCAGTAGAACCCTAATAATTGTCCCTGGAGACTAAGAACTAAACCAAAGCATAGTTCAGTGTACACAAGATGACTATGATGACCTCAAGTCTAAGAATACTTGTACAACTATCACTATGTGAACAACTGCTGACACGTGAGTGAACTCCATCAGTTGTTCAGCTGTGCGAGTCATGTTCAGTGAACTTATTCTATAATAAGCACCTACATACTAGCTATAGTGTCACCACACAAATGTCTATAAGAACAGACTTCCTTCATAATGAAGCAAGCATAGTATGTACCGATCTTTGCGGATTATTAATTACCAGTTAGTAATCCTATGACCAGGAACTATTTAAGTTTAGAGTTATCATCTTTTAGGTCTCACTATTATGATCTCATCATAATCAATAAAAAGCTTTACTCTAAACTATGGTATATCTTATTTAAACACTTAAATAGATAGAGCTCGTAATAAAAACAAAACAGGTCTTTTATTAATATCAATGAAATCAAAACAGATTACATAAAAAGTTATTCCTAAATCCTAATACATGATTGGACTTAGGACATATTCCTTTCACAACTTGCATGGGATTTAATTTCTCATTCATTTATTTATCGTAAACGCAATCGTCGTTCCATTCCGATAGTTTCCACGTATAACGACTTGTTTCGTAGCGATTTCTTTTATCGCTTATAATCCTATAACCAATTCCATTATTTCTCTTGATCATAGAAACACTTTGACATATTATTTATTTCACGTAGTACTCCCGGTTCTACGCCATTCTTTACGGATACGAAAACATGTAGTATAATCGTGAATCTTCGAATTCCGTCGGCTTTTACATTCACTTATTTTCCTCGATAAACAAGAATATGATCTCGGATTCTCAAAATTCCACTATTCATTTTATGAGGATCCCCATACGTATTACTTAATCAGCTCAAGTTACTATTCACAGAAGTTTTAAAATATTACAAAAATTAGGGTTCTTACACTGGTCCTTCAGGACATGCACCTCAACAGACTGTTCCTAAATCTGAACTAGTCAAGAAGTTTGTTCGAGGAGAAGCACTAGTACCTTGGAGTGAAACTCCTAGAGGACAGGAGTGGACTAAGGAATGGAACACAGTTACTTTTGTTCCATCTGAAAAGATTCTTGCTAAGAATCTTGCAAAAGCTGATGAGTTCTTAGTTAATGAAGATTTCAAGACACAGCTAAGAGTTACTGCATTTACCACAAGGCATCTTCAAGGTCAACAGTCTGTTACCGAGGACAAGTTGAACAGGGTTCAAGAACTCTTAATGCAGCAAGATACACTTGTCAAGCTGGACAAGAAAAACTTTTTCAAACCTACCTTTGACAGAGTTGCTTACATGGAGAAGACCCAAGAGAAGCAACAGTCTAAGATTGATGAAATTTTGAAAAATCAAGCTTCTCAGCAATCTCAACTCAATGAAATCCAATCCTCAGTGGAATTGCTTGTCTCTCTTCTCTTACCCGCTGATGCCAAAAAGGGGGAGAAAGTAATTAAGTCCAAATGCAAAAATGTTAAGACACTGAAGGGGAAGGATGACGAAAAAGATGACCAGGGAAACTCTGGAATGGGTGGAGGTCATGGTCAAGGTAGTGGTTTCTCATCAAGAAGAGCTGAAGCTACAAGTCATAGAACAAGTTCTGATACTGGAAAAAGAATTACTTCTGATACTGGTAAAAGAATAAGTTCTGATGAACTTTTGGATCTTGATGAAGAAATATCAAGACAGTTATTTCTGAAAGAAAATCCAGGAACGGACTTTGAGAGTCTGATGGAAGAAGAAGCTAGACTTAAGTCAGAAAAAGTCAATTCTAAATCTGAAGCTTCTGTTGGTAAAAAGAAACTTCCTAAGGCTAAAGGCATTGTGATAAGAGAAAGGACAAATGTTGAGACAACCAAGGATAAATCACAATTGCAGATAGATCCAAGGTCCAAAGGCAAAGAAAAAGTTGGTGAACCTATAAAGGTTTATGTGCCTCCTGTGGATGAAGAAATTACTGTTGAAGATGCTGATCTTACTCTGACTTCAAGGAAGATTTCTAAGACAACCTCTGACATAGCTCAAGTTGTTCAGAGTCAAGAGATAGTTAGTTCTGATATTAAAAAGAAGCAAGTAACCTCTGACATAGCTCAAGTTGACTTGATATCATAAGATAAGGAAAAGGAAACCTCTGACATTGCTCATGTTAAACCTTCAAAGATACTCCTACCAGGATTCACCAAAGCCAAACAGACTCAACCTTTGAAGACTGCATCAAGTGGTTTTGAAGGAAGAGTGGTTACTGGAAAGGAAGCAAGAGATAAATCTGGATTGGGTAGTGTTGATGAAAGAAGAGTACAGAACACGACCAATGATCCAACTTCCTTAAGTGAACCAGGTATTGGAGCAACTCCTGAAACATTGAATCAACTAGAATCTGTACAGATGGTTTACCATACCTACTTGAAAGAACACATCTTGTTGTACTTCATGACAAATGGTAGGGTTTACCATATAAGGGAAAATGCTATTCCACTGAAGTATTTTGAAGAATTGGAACATGTTTTATTTTTACTTCAAGTGAATGACAGAATAACAGAAAGTGCTGCAAACTATTTGAAGACTCAAATTCAGAGACAGAAAAGGTTTTATTCTGTAAAATCTGACAACACATATCTTCCAAAGTATAGAGATCACAAGGGTGATATTGTTGAGATGAAGCCTAACTCTGCTAAGATTATAACTACCTTTCTGGGTTACAAGGCTGTAGAATTCAATCTTGAGTCTGACAAGGCATATTTGATCAGACTGGATCAGGACATAAGGAAAGCTAGAATTAATGACCTCAGGGCTGCTATCTTCCAAACTGGTGAAGATTTTGCAGAGCTTAAAGATGCTAAAAGGAGGATGATTGATGAACTCAGATATGCTGAGAGATGTTTGTTAAAGAACTATCTCAGAACAACTCCTGACATCAGAGAGATCAGAAGGTGAAGCCAAGCCAAGATCTACAACTGCTCAAATTCTGATATCTATACAGACTGAAGTTGTTATCAGAAGTTAAAGTTGGTAAAGCTTTAAGGACTGTAAGTTGTAGTTATCTAGTCAAATTCTCATGCATTTGTACTTAATGTTTTTGACATCATCAAATATCTGTTAAACTTGTATATTATGCTAATTTACAAGTTGGGGGAGATTGTTAGATATATTTGATAATATCATGACTAATATAATTTATGTTTAGTTTGCAGATCTTACTTAAACAGGACAAATCAGTACTTAACTGAAATCAGCACTTATACTGAAGTCAGAACTTAAGTCATCAGTACTTAAGGTTCAGGAGATATTTATCAGAAGATAATATCAGGACTTAAAGGAAACGTTCAGATAAGGAAGGCGGCTGATTAAAGGAAGAGAAGATCGTGACAAATGTAAGAAGAGATATGCATGAAGAAGGAATTCTATGAAGAATAGAATACTTGGAAGAAAAGATATCTGATTGATATATTTTAGGAAGCAGAATTATATTTCATATCAATTAGCGATTATCTTGTAACTGTGTAGTATATAAACACAAACATAGGGGTTTACACTATAAGTGTTATCATTATCGAGAATATTATTCATTGTAACCCTAGCAGCTCTCGTGATATTTGTTCATCACTGAAAGAGGACAGTTCCATACTGTAACAGGGTTTATTGCTTTGAATAAAGTCTGTTTTCTGTTACTTGTGTTATTAGAATTTGATTTGATTGTGTTATACACTGTATTCACCCCTCTACAGTGTGTGTGACCTAACAGGATAATTCAAATAATACTTATATGATTTAAAATTATCTTTTAATTAAAACATACATAATCTTTTCTGAACAGACGTATAAATATCAATAAAAACTTTATTTTTCAATCATTAATTTTATTTTATTAAACTAAAACCACTTATTTAAAAAAATATCACTAATTTATACACATGTGTACATTTATAATTAATATTAAATCAATACCAAAAAAATTATTTTAAAATTAATTCAAAAAATTATATAATATTAAAAATAATTCGTGAATCACACGGGTTTTATGCTATAGTCTATAATCTATTATATATAATATTGCAATATCAAGTTTTGGGGAAATATTTTATTCATGTGAAATTACTATTTTACCCCAATTTATTTTTAAGTTATATAAAAATAATGTTGTCAAAGAGTTTCGAACCCAAGACTCTACCATGAAATTAGAGGCCTTAACCATTTAAGCTAAAGACTCACCTGATAAAATAGAGAAAAACAACTTAGTATAATCATGTGTAACTGAATTTATATTTAATCTAATATTTATTTAGTTTTGAAAGATGCAATGCTTTTGGATTAATGTGATTAACTTTCGTTGATATACTAACTTTATACCTGTAAATTATAGCGGGATTATTAATATTATTTATTGTGTTCGGCTTATATATAATTTAATATTAAATATAATAGTCATATAAAACAAAATAATTCGAGATATGGGTAACTAGCTCATTTTGATATACAAATTTTATACCCATGGGCTACAATGGAATTATTATCATATTTTAGTAAAAAAATTTGTTGTGCTCAGCCTATATTTAACTTAATATTTATAACTTTATACCTGTAAGTTATAGCGAGATTATTAATATTATTTGTTGTGTTCGGCCTATATAATTTAATATTAAATATAATAGTCATATAAAACAAAATAATTCGAGATATGGGTAACTAGCTCATTTTGATATACATATTTTATACCCGTGGGCTACAACAGAATTATTATTATATTTTAAATTAATATAAGATAATTGATTAAAGATTTGGGTGATTAACTCATGTTGATATATCAACTTTATACCAGTGGGTTACAACGGGATTACTACTAACAACATTATCTAGATACTCACTTTTTTATTTTTAAATAACATTAATTATTGAGTTAGATGATAATTTACTTTTATTTCGAAATTACAATTTTACGCCCGAATTCAGATAATTATTTAGAATTATTGTTGTCATTGGGAATTAAACCAAATATATATACGTTTAAATTACTAACATCAACCAACTTAGTTATAGGTTTACTTATTTACTTTTTAATAACATTAACTATGGAACTAGATGACTATTTATTTATATTGGGTGTCTCAACCTATATTAAATTTACCATTTATTTTGGTACTTATATAAAATTAAATAATTCGAGACTTGACTAATTAATCGGTTTCGATATACTAAGTTTAATTCAAATTTATAGTTGATCAATTTTCGGTCATTAAAACTAACGTATAATTTATATATGTATTATATTATAACCTAATAGTTATGTTTATCCCGGCGGGAGTAAAAAATTCACGGGTTGGGCGATATAAAATCAACTCAGTTCTCTTTTAGTTATCTACAAGAGGAGATCATAAAAAAATATATTTAAAATTAAAGAATTGAAGGAGATTATTATGTCAAAACGTATGTAAATATAATCACAATCTTATAATAACAGCTAATGATCTTTTTTATCAACCGATAATTTTTGCAAAAATGTGAACATTAAATAATATTTATGAATGTATAATCCGGGAATCACTTATACTCATAATCATATTATATGTGTTGTAGTCTGTAGAGTATGCTCATGAATTGCACGGGGGAATCAGTCATTATTGCTGATAGTGTAATATGACGGAAACATAAAAAAATAATGAATCTCTTGAAACTGGGGATGGGCATTTCCCCCACCCCGTCCGAACCCGATCTGATCCCCGCCCCGAACGGGGCGGGAAATCGGGGATATTTTCGGGTACGGGGCGGGGATCGGGGAGATATGTGTAAAAAATTCGGGGATCGGACCAGGGGCGGGGAAACTTCGGGGATCGGACCGGGGGCGGGGATTAGTGTTTCCCCGCCCCGATCCCCGACTCCGAATCGTATTTTAAATAAAAAAATATTGTATATATATAAATATCTCAAATAAATATTTTAATATATAAAATATATTATTATTTTCAATTTCTTATCTCCTAAATGATTTAAATTTATCAATTGTGATATTATTTCATTATAATAATATATTTTTTTATTATTATATTAGAAATAAATATTAATTGAAATTAAGGTTAAACATTAATATTAAATTTTAAGAATATCTATATATTATGATTTACTATGTAAATTTTTATTGAAAAATATTATTCAAAATTTAATTTTAATTAAACTAAAAAAATAAAAAAATCCCTGAATCCTCGCGGGGATCCCCGTTCCCCATTTGGGGCGGGGAACGGGGGTAAAATAATCCCCGTTCGGGGATCGGGGCGGGTTCGGGGATCGGTTTTGGGTTCGGGGATCGGGGGCGGGGATAGCACTCCCCGACCCCGAAGTGACCCGATGATCATCCCTACTTGAAACGACAACATGATTATAATTATTTTTGTAATTTACATAAATATCTATTATCAATTTTTTTTCATATTTATATAAAATAAAATGATTCAAGATTTGGATAATTAGCACATTTCAATAGACTTAATTCATGTACGCCAATATGATTATAATTATTTTTTTAATTTACATAGAATGTTAAAATCAAATTTAGAATCAACGTTCATATATTAAATATATTTTTTTTTATAATAATAATAAGTAATAATTTATTAATCATAGAGACTTGAGTGATTAACTAATTTCGATATACAAACTTTATACTCGTGCACAACAATATGATTATGATCATTTTTTAATTTATATAGAATTTTATTAACAAATTTAATCACAGACATTCACACATTAAATAATACTTTTTCGATAATATATTACTAGTGAACTATACTTTATTAATCTTGCTATTTTCTGTTTCAACCTTCGTAGTTTAATAGCCTCCATAGAAACAAATCACTAACTTAATAGTAAAACATTCTTTTCATTTATAATGTTACACTCAAAAATCTACATTAGCGACATAATATATCACTACAAGGAAAATAGGATGTAACAACGATTTATGCCAGTTATCTGAGACCCTCAAATACTGTTGAGTATCGAGATGTTGTCTGAGACCTGTATCAAACAACAGTATGTAATTGTTATCTGAGATTCGGTAAGACACCAACAATGTCTTTAAAAAGCATTGTAAGAAGGTTGGATGCAACAACAGTTTAGCACTACTGATCATTGTAAATCATCTAATTAATCAAGTGTTTTTAGGTGATTATCAATATGTAATCTCCATTACTACAATATTTTCAAACTACAACCAACTTTGTGTGTCTTCCACGGAAACAACACTAAGTTCTTTGAGAAATATAGTAAGAATGTTGATCGTCAAACAACACTCCAATACTACTGACTATTGAAATACATCTACTTACTCAACTCATTATTAGATGATTAACAATAGATTATCTACCTTAACACAACGGTTTCAGGCTATACCAATCGTTGTATATCGTTCATGTTCTTTGAGAAACGTTGTAAGAAGGTCGATCAAACAACACTCCACTATTACTGATTATTGTAAAAGATCTGCTTAGTCAGCTTATTGTCAGGTGATTAACTTATAAATTCAAGTATATTTATCGCCGCATTAATTGTTCTAACTTGAACCACAAAGTATCGTATTAGTAACACACAAATATCGTAAATGAGTACAGGAAAATCACCAATAATTTTTGTCAAAATAAAGCTAGCTCATGTCTTGCACGGGTAATAGAGCTAGTATTATATAATAAACGAAACATTAAAAGTTTGGTTGATACGGTATTTCCTTCAATTACATAATTGCCATTCCTTACAAATTCAATAATTTACTCAATTGCCATAATTATGTGCCATTTTTTTGGTTTATTTTGTGCATTTTATTATAATATTTAAATATATTATTAAGCTTAAATTTCTATATAGAATAATGTATCTAACCAAAGGTTTCCCTTTGATTGGACGTTTTACCTAGCCTAGTATAATACGTTTTTCTTTAAAGTTTTAAGCTTCGATGATCAGGAGAATGTTGGAATATAAGTGAATAACTAGCATAATAACCCGTGCGAAGCACGAGTTATTTTCTATAGTTTTTTATGCATGCAATTATAATGTTTTTAGTTATATTCTTATTTGTAAATATTGTATAATGTCTAACGTATTTATTTGTGTATCATTTTCATACAAGACATTACTAAATTAAATAACATTTCCAATATAGCTCATTAAAAAATATATTTTTTTTTGTTTCTGTTGTATAATTGTATTTAATGAATAAATATAAACAGGGTAGTCAGTACGTTTAAAATGAAACAAATAAACTTAATATGTAGAATGTCGTTGGTATGTTTACAAAGAAAAAGTTAAAAATTAACATATATATTGAATACAAAGTTGACCAAAAAATTTGAATTTTATTTAAATAATCTATATAACTGGTCTATATTATTACTGAGTTCTCTATTAACTTACAATTAACTTACTCAATTTAAAATGATAAAAAATGAACAACTGAATTCAGAATTATTTGCAATCATAATATAAAATAATATAAAATTTACACTACTATTAATATAAAAGTTAATTTTAATGAAAAATATTAGTTTTTGAAATTTAACGTATATGTGTTTGGAAAAATGTTAGTTTTTTTACACTACTCTTAACAAAATAAGATTAAGTTATATGTGTCTATGTTAGCATGTGAATTATCATATATTATATTTCTTAGGAAATTACGATGGTTTCAATTATTTATATGCTAAATATCTGATTTATGTACATGTATAATCATTATTAATATCTATTGAGACAATTGATTACTTAAATAACATGTATTTATAATTATACAAAAATTAAAATTATGTAATAAATAAATTGCAATAATTTATATATGGTATTCACATTATCACCGACACACAATCAATATTTGTTTTTTACGCGACTGAGTATCAATCATGTAACATAAAACTAAATTATATATTGTAAGACTTATAATTGATGTTCATGAATTTTTTCAAGAATTTGAAGGAAAATTGTAATTATATTGTTATTTAAACTATTTTTAAGTTTCTTTCATTACAAATCTAATATTTTTTCATATAATAATTTGATAATATTGTATACTATTCTCCTAAAATTAAATGTTTTTCAATTGGATAAAGTTTTATAAATATTAGTTGAACTGGTTAATTCCTTCAAATTATTGAACAATATATTTTTTTAAAATAATATAGAATGTATTGAATCAAATGCTACAATATAGTATAGATATAACTTTTATTTGAATAATTCAAAATATTAAAATAATTCAAAATATTTGTACAATATTATTCTGATCAATAAATATTGTTTATCTAAAAGAATTCTTTTTAAAATGCTAGTTTTTTAAAGTGAAAAATAAAAAATAAATCGATTTAATATATCACATAGTTTTAACAAATCTCGTGAGATCTCATATCAAATTTTAATATTTTTAAAAACGGGACAAGTTCCAAAACATTATTGCGCTACTAGTGAAGTTAATTATTTTAATACAAATAATCAATTGACTTGATCTTATAAATATCTCAAACACAGTAATTTATATTAATATAAAATATCAAAAAATTTCACGTGATTGGTAAGATATTCTCGTCGAACTTGTAATTTAAATTTACTAAACGTAGAATGTGACAATGTTTTTCGGCTAGTCATGTAGCCAATGGGCCAAATTCTGATTTCAAATTCAAAATAAACTAAAATTCATTGACTCATTATAATTCGAACTTATCTAAATATTTAATACCAATCTAGATTATTTATATATAGGCGATTCTATTTTCAATATTTTCTTTAAAAATTATATATGTACATTTTAATTACTTTTTATAATAAAAAATATTTTAAAAATATATGAGATATATTTTCAAACTATAAAATAATAATAAATAAGATAATAATCCATTTATGTATTATGTCTAACTTTATATCTGGAATTCAGTTCTTTAAAATTTATTGTACAAATATTCAAGTAACTATCATTTTTTTTTGCGGAATTCAAGTAGCTATCTTTAAAGTTAAATAAAATATTCTTTTAACATACTTAGATATTATGTGTATAATAAAAAGCACATGTGACAAAATAGTGTAGTGGTATGGGGTTGTATAGAAGAATGAAGTAACTCGAGTTCGATTCCCACAAAACACAACTTTTATATAAATAATAAAACTAGGGGTAGTTTAGTCTTTTCAATGAGACTTTTTAATTTCAAAATATTATCCCCTTGTTGTGCTATTATATATAGGAGAGATTATTAGGTAACCTAACCCCTGTGTTAATTTATGTCGGAACGGGTTTTGACATGAGAGTAGATGGCTTGGAATAGAAAGACGTTAATAATGTAAAAAAGAGTCGATTTCGTTTTTTCAAATAAGTTGTTCCACTTTTTCTTTAAAAAAGAGTCGATTTCGTTTTTTCAAATAAGTTGTTCCACTTTTTCTTTTTTTCGGGTGATCTCTTTTTGGACCTTAAAACTACATTGTCTAAATTTTGGAGGCCCATCTTGCATGACTTTCGGTTAGACGATAAATTTTATTGTACGAAAGAAACTCCTCTTTATTGTATTTCGGTACAATTTATGTACGAGTATGTATCACCCTAACAAAAAAAATAATTTATTCAATTTCCCTTACTTAATTAATATATAGTCAATTACCTTTACAAGTAAAATTTGTTGGTTTTTTATTATTTTCACTAATTAACACAACTTTTTCTCTGCATGTATTTTAGACAATTCTTTTTAATCTATACCCTTTTTTAAGTAAAAGATGTTGTCGTTTTTATTTTCTCCAACTAAATTTGATAGTGAGTCGGTACTCGCTGAAATTACATAATTGTTCAACTTAATTAATTTATTAATTTAACATAATTATTTTCTATAATATTACAAACGAATGGACGGGAAAAAGAAGAATTTTATTGTGAAGTAGATAAAAATTCCGTTCACGACTCTGAAACTAATGTTAATAAACCAAACCAACATCAAAGTTTGAACTAAACATATTTTGTCCGAGAATAGTTTTCCAACATTGATAGTAAATTGTTACGGATGTGAATTGAATCTATACTTTGAACAAGTTTATTAAATTATCTTTTTCTAAAACCTAACTATTATAAAATAAGTATTATGATAAAATAAAAGATGTATTATGCTTTACTTATTCAAACATATATACACGTTTAACAAATATAATTAATAAATTATTATTATTAAAATAACAATTATTTAAAACAACCCTACATCGTTCGGGTTTATACTAAATATTAAAAGTTTGATAGTCGGTTGATACTTGCTGAAATTACTTAATTGACTCACTTAATTAATTTATTATTATAATTATTTTATATAATATTATCGTTAAAAATTATGAAACCCCTAAAACAAAATTATATATAACTGGATACAGTAGACGAGTATGAGACGGTATTTGGGTAGATATAGATGGTGATCGTGCTAAAATAAAATAATAGATACTACTGACGGTGTCAAAACAATTATAATATTGAACTGAGATAAAAAAATTAAATTAAAAAATAATTCGTTGGTCGATATAATGATATCGAGCTAAAAATAATATATTACTTACTTTTTTAACAAATATAATTAATAAAATATTAAAATAAATATAATAAAATAACAAAATTTCAAAGCAATCGTGCGTCGCACGGGTTTTACGCTAATTTTACATAATTCCTGATTTATCATAATTTAGCTAATAGTTCTTATAATTATCATTGGAAATGCTCTAATTAGGCTAAAAATGATAGTCTATATAAAATTGAGAATTTGTGTTGTTTTGAGTTAATAATATCAACGGCAGATCAATTATCTCATGCCATTCTCTAAAAAAAGAATTAGATATTGAGAGATTATTAGTGAACATGGGAAATTAGAAGCATGCTTGTCCTTTTCCATTTCGAAAGAATCCAAATAAAATGTCCATTTCTAATAGTATCAATGACAATGATTTGAGCACAAAATATTATATTTTTCTTAATAAAAAGTTATGGTCTGAATTAAATTAGAGAAGCACCAGATTCAAAGTCCTGTTTTTTATGACCACAACAAAAAGTCTATTTTCGATTATAAATCATGTTCGAAATATATAACCTAATTCACTTAACGAAATTTGATATAAGATATTTGAGAAAGTAACAAGAGTCTATCAAAATTATTAGCGGTAGGCTGGCCCCGGATGTACACCAACTTTAGCGATGTTATTATAATATTATGAATAATAACACGATAATGGGAAGATAATCTATCGATTAAATTTAACAAAAATGACAAAATTGATTGACCGAATCACTAGCCATCTAAAATCAAAAGAGGTCTACGTGGGGTTCACAACCATGTTACATTAGGCTATCTTCATTATCTTGCTCCCTCAAAATCTGTACTCAATTTGGATGCAAACATAAACATATTACAAAAGAGAATTGTCGTTAATACTACATTGACCGCACACCATCTTATTTTATACTCCAAATTTGTTGTAAATCGGAGAAATGGATTCACAAAACAATTTGTTACATAAAAATCTAGGAATAATTGTCTTGTTCAAAGAATAATTTTTTTTGGGGACAGGTCGAAGAAACAAAATCTTTCACAATTTATATCTTAGCCACGTGATCCCCGACATGGATAAGTTGAGTTCGGTCAGATATATAAACTCGTTTAATTTAAACGAGTATTCTAAAAATCGGTAACTCGTTCGAGTACATGTTTTCGAACCTCATTTTAATCCAATTTTCCAGTAATCGATTTCAAAATCGTTCAAAATTTGTTTTAACTTTGAATACTCCGAGTGAAACTTGTGATTTGACTTTTACTCGGTGGTCAAAATTCAGTTTTTATCATATAATTTTTTATTTTAATGAAAAAATTAACAAACAAAAGCGATATATATGAAAACAAGTAGTATGTTCTAGGGTAGTTAAGTTTTAAGTTTGAACATATTTTCTATAAAATTTGAACAAAATCAACTTACTATATATAAAAATAGTATTCAATTTATTTTCCGAATACTCATTTCGAGTACTAAATTTTCAGAAATAAAATTGAATCAATTCAAATTCCGATTTTTATAAACTTCGAACTCAAACTCCGACTTGAATCAATTCAAATTCCGATTTTTATAAAATTGAATAATCTGATAATTTCAAGAATTATCGAGCTCAAACTCCGGCTCGAACTCGTTTAACAAACATCCAAACTCCGCTCACGTTGCAGCCCAAGTGACGATGGAAATTTGCCACGGGCGTATGGTTAGGCACCAAGTGCTAGTAGTAGCCTAGTAGTGGCCTAGCCTCCATTATTGACGGCGGGTGGGACCCAAATGCCCATTCTCTTCCAACTGTACGGACGCTCACTTGTGGGGTCCATTCCCATATTTGATCCCGCCATCTGTCAGCAGTCGGGCCCACACAGTTCTGCTTTCACTCTCTAACTTTCAATTCACCCACGCTTTCCCCATACTGTGCCCTGTGCTGCTGCTGCTGTTGTTTAGTACTCAAATTTTCTCTACCGTTCATTTCATTTCACTTTATTCTTTAAAATAAATGCACTAATTATTTTGATAGTTTTACGAAATTTCACTCCGAATGCATTTTAAGTTGAGCATCCTTTTTCCCATAATTATGGACCATATTTAGGTTAATATAAAATGAACCCAATTACATTTCGGGTTTCGAATGATTCAATTTATTCGGTCGAAATAAGAGATGTGTTGGTCGGTTTCGCGGGTGGCTGTTGCATGTATTATTGTCAAATTAAGTCGAACTACATGTTAGTATATTTTTTGGTTAAATTTCAGAAACGAGGAGTAAGAATCGTGATCTTTTATTCCGAGTTGGTCACATAAACTTGAATCATTACGACAGTGTGTGTCGTATGATATAAATTTTACAATAAAAAATACTTCTGTTTAATTAATATTTAATTTTATAATAAATTATTTAACATAAACCAAGCTCGACTTGAATTTTAAAAAAAATAGTTTAAAATGTTTATAATTATCAAACCAAGCTCGACTTATTTAACATAAATTATTTAAAAGATTAAATCTCAAAGTAATCACTAAACTGAATGCCACATATCAAAAACCTCACTCTAGTTATCGGGGTATCATTTACACCACTCTAGTTGAGAATAATGACAGCACCGTTAGTCAAGAAAGTTGATTGTTAGTAATGGCTTGTTGACTCGACGGAATTTGTTTTATCATTATTATCATTTACAGGTGGACAGAATTATGTGATTTGAAATCGCACGTGGAGTCTAAATAAGCTAATTTTAATTATCCAAAAAATTTCCAACACCTTTATATTTTATAAGATCTCAGATGGATCAAATTGCCTGCCAATAACTCATATAATTGTCGTGTGTTTTTATAGATTTTATTCCACTTTTATTTATAGTGAATTTCAATTTTCTATTTAATTTTTATTTCTAGATTAAAAATATGTCCTTCTCATTTTTCTTAAAATTCACTGAAATTTTTTAGATATTTTCATAATTTATTCAACTTTTTTATTAATTTTTTATAACTTTAAAGTAAATAATTATGATTTAAAATAACAAACTAAATGTTTTTTTAAAAAAAAATTGAATTTTTATATAATTTAAAATAAGCACTAAGGAGGTGTGAATTGAAAGCCTCTCAAGTACTGGTAGCAAAGAAAAGCCTACTTACCGGCCTCCGCGATAGGATTAGTAGATTTTTTAATTTAAATATAAATTTTGAAAAATATGTCTTTATTTATTTTTAAATATTTTGTTATGTCTTTTCAAAAAAAAAATTAATTTTAAAGTTATCAAATTCGATTGTTTTTAAATTATAATAAATTTTTTTATATAAATTTTAAAAGACAAATTTATATTTAAAATAAAGAAATTTATTTGATTACTGAATGAAAACTGTTTTGACTACTGGATTCGGAAGGACCATCAACGTGTTGCAAGCTCTCTCCAATTGTCAGTTCGTTAAAGTCAACACATTTATGTCAAGTCAACATCGCTAACTAACGGGGTTGTCATTACTCTTAACTAAAGTGGTGCAAATGAGATGCCGATAACTAGAGTCCGTTTTTTGATATATGTCCTTTAGTTTAGTGACTATATTGAGATTTAACCTATTATTTAAAATAGTTTAAAATGTCAAATAAATTATTTAACATAGAACAAGCTTGAATTATTTTCAGCAGCCAAATATACGCATAAACTAAAACAAACTTATTTTAAATTTTCGAGTACTTACTCGAATGTATGTTTGAATCGACTGATTTTTAGAAAAGTAAAGGTATCATGATTGTTTGGCTAAATCTAAGGGGAAATTTGTATGTTAATTGTTTGGTTAACACCACCTAAACCTGTTGCAATTCACGGGCATCAGCACTTTTAGGCAAAGACCCTGTTAGGCTCTTGTATATATATACCTCCTGTAAAATACGTTTAATCAAAGCAGACTCTCTCTCTCTCTCTCTCTCTCCCTCTCTCGCTCCCTCTATCTCTCCCTCTATCTCTCCCTCCCTCTCTCTCTCTCTCGCCATGCTAATGAGAAGCTCATCAAGTCCAATACTAAACTCATGGCTATCCTCCACCTCCTCTAAAGACTCCTCACCATCTAATTCTCCTGATCACCACTCCACCACTCTTCATCTCTCCAGAACCCGATCCATTTCCTTCTCACCCGACTCTCCAACGCGACCCATTTCCAAATCATCTCCCATATCTTCTCACATCCCCAAGCCCAAGAAACCCGAGAAGCCTTCATGGAGCTCCGGATTAGAAAAAGTTTCTGCCAATGAAGAAGATACCAGAGCCTTGCAGACTTTGGTGGTAGGTGGTGGCTGCGGCGGTGATGATGGTGGTTGTAAACGGGTTAGTGGTGGTGGGAAAGGTGACGGGTTTGGATCCGGGTCGGGTTTAGATGCTACTGATGCTTATTATAACAATTTGATTCTAGCTAATCCTGGCAATTCTCTCTTGCTTTCCAATTATGCTAAGTTTCTTAAAGAGGTACTTATTTCGTATTTTTTTAGTACTAATTATTTTTAGATACAGATATTTATGTTTTAGAGTAGTGGTAGAGGTAGCGAAATATTTAGCTTACATGGTCCACTGACACGCACCATATACTGTTATGGTATATGTCTTGGACCTCTAGCATGTCGGGTCAGTGGACCATGTAATTCGGTATGGAGGTTAGGATTGATGAAATTTTTAGCTTGAATTATTGTTAGATATGTATTTTATGTTTAATTGTTTAGAGAAATGCTAGAGGTCCCGAAGTATTTGTTTTACATGATCCACTGACACACGATATACTGATATGTCTTACCTTTGGGACCTCTAGCATTTCACGGTGTGTCAGTGGACCATGTAACTCGGCATGGATGTTAGGATTGTGTGTATTAAGATGAATTTATGTATCTAATTGAATAATTTGTTGAACAGGTAAGAGGAGATTTTGTTAAAGCAGAGGAGTACTGTGGGAGAGCAATTCTGGCGAACCCGAATGATGCCAATGTTTTGTCGCTCTATGCTGATCTAATATGGCAAACACATAAGGATGCTCAGCGTGCCGAGACCTATTTTGATCAGGCTGTTAAAAGTGACCCGGATGACTGGTATGAAACATAGCTCCTCTATATATGCTTTACTCATCAAGTACCGGAACTTTGATATTTTGCTAGTACTTACGCCAATGGAGATTATATTGTTTCTGATATTCATACGTTTTAAAACATCAAAATGAGTAGTCCGGGTACTTCATATAATTTCATGCTGAGATTGTTTGTGATATTCATGAGTCTTAAGACATGAACACAATTAAAGTCTTGCTACTTGATTTGTCATAAGATGAGAATTTGGCATGGACCAATGTTTAAGATCCTTGACATGGTTGCTGAATATTCGAGGGAACCTGGATATAAATAAAATCCTTCATTTTTGAAACTTTAATAGGGCTAGTTGGGATCCCGATTAATAAGGCTTGCTGTTTATGCCTGCAGCTTTGTTCTAGCTTCATATGCTCGGTTTCTTTGGGATGCCGAAGAGGATGAGGATGAGGAAGAAGAAAACGACAAGGGAAAGAATCTTAATAATTCCGAATCAAACCTCTTTGAAGGATCATCTGGTTGGATGCGGGTAACTGCGACCTAATTAGTCTAATATGTGCCTTATCACTAGTGTTAAACTTTACCAAGTTAGTTGCAGGCATCATCCCATGGTACTATTGACATAGCAAACTAATGTTTTAGCAGGCCTCACCTCCTCTTGTAAAATAAGCTGGAATAAAATTTTGACTTGTGACTGCTTATTATGAATAAATGATAGTTTCAGTTCCATATGTGAAATACGTATCCGGTATGAGCTCTGTTGCGCGGTACATAGGGTCGGATTTAGGAAGGGCATGGGTGCTCGTTGTTACGATAATTTTAAGTAGAATAGATATATTTGTGGACTCGTGGGCGCTCGTTGTTACGATAATTTGAAGTAGAATAGATAGATTTGTGGACAGGGTTGTAGAGAAGATCACTTGTACCATTGATCAGGGTTCTAAAAGTGCCCGACTGAATATTTTGATTTTAGTCCT
Organism: Apium graveolens; assembly: GCF_009905375.1. Classification (NCBI taxonomy): domain Eukaryota; kingdom Viridiplantae; phylum Streptophyta; class Magnoliopsida; order Apiales; family Apiaceae; genus Apium; species Apium graveolens. The sequence continues at coordinate 3,785,364 of NC_133650.1, read as the reverse complement.
TTACAAGATACGCAGCCGATTCGAATTTTAAAATCCGACTAATCGTTATAATTCTTCGACCGGTACGAAATGTAGATTTGATTTTTTTTCTTCCGATTAGTTTCTAGTTTATTGATTAATCATGAATTGGTACCTTCAACAATTAGTTCCGTTTTCCGATTTACAAACCTGCTTTTAACATATAATTCTTCAAAATCTTATGTATTTTAAAGAGATTTCAAAAGATTAAAAATGAACTAGGAAATCCATCAAAATCTACAAGATTTTCAAATAAAAAAAAATGCACACACTTTTGAATACCATCAGATTTTGATGGATTTTTAAAAATTTAAATTGAATACCGCTAGATTTTGGTAGAATTTTTAAAATCTAAATTGAATACACTCAGATTTTAAAAGACTTTTTATAATCTCTATTAAATACCATCATATTTTAAAGGATTTTTTAAAATCCTAATTGAATACCTCTTGATTTTAACAATTCAAAAAAATCTTTCAAATTCTTGATTGAATATACTCTTTTAGTCATTGACAGATGATTTATTTGATACAAATTTTCAATTTAATAATCAAATTGAATCAAACCGAAAAGTAATAACAAGTTTTATATATTTGGATGAAACGAGTGATAAACTCGATATTTTTCCCTAATATTTTATTTTGGAACTGTAGTTTCATCCATTGAGTTCAGGAATTGCACCGCTCACTTTGATCAATTGGTCTACCTACTAAATTCGAGTGAACTACTTTCCTCGTTTTTTAGACACCCAAGTGGACTAGTTGCTGCAGATTCAGTGTTTATGGCTGTGATTTTAGAAACGGTTTTTTTAATATGTGTCCAAGGGCACACAATAAACACTAACTCTCGTGAGTTTGGTCCATTTTGATTGGTTCTCTAATCATAAATATTGATGGACCCTCCATGCATTTATAATAACTCCACTAATCAAAATATAACAAATTCATGAGAATTAGTGTTTATTGTATGTATTTGGGCACACATTAGAAAGACCGTCTTAAAAAAGTAACTGAAACATGACACGAGCAATGTTGAATTCTATGCACATATAAGTGTGTTAATAATATTGTATGTTGTACGTCTTTAGATTTTAAGGTCCATGGACAATGTTCAACAATTTTTATAAACAATTTTTAACGAAAATTCTTGTTAAAAAAAATAAGGACAAATCTACTCCAATGATAAAAAAATTTAACTAAAAAGTCTGAGTTATGAGAATTGTTTTTACTAATTGAATTCTAACCGGAACTGTAGCTCAAGTTAGCTCCTCAGCTTGGCCACTTATCGCAAGATATCATCTTTATATAACTTGCTCCCCAAATTACACTCGGAAGATTACAGTACTTTAGGGCTTTACCATCCAAGGATCTAGGTTCAATTCCAAGTGGATATCCGGAATTTAAGTAGGTGGTCCTGACAGTGGGATGATGTGCTATTTGTTTCCAGAAATAGTCGAGATGCGTGTAAGCTGGTCCCAACACCCGGTTATCAAAAAAAGATTACAATATAGAGGTGCGTATAAACGGGTCCAAACACCTGGTTATCAACGGAAGATTACAATATACAAGTAAACTTAATGTAATGTATTTGAATTTATGAAACATGACTGAATATGCATATGTTACCTAAATCCCAAGGCAAGGCCAAAGTTCAAAACCCACCTTTTCCACTTTCCAGTCCTATGTTCAACCATCAATGTAATTTAAGGAATGATACTTGAAGTGTTCCTCTTCAAAAAAGAAAGATGAAGATCACATAAACTTGTACCAAAAACAGAAAGTGGAAAGGTATACTTTGAGATGCAGAAAGATTTCTTAAAGTCAGAATCTATTCTAAACTTTCTAACCAGAATTTAGTTAACTTATCTTAGGGATCTAGTTTGATCAAATTTCATTTTCTGGTTTTTGTTTTGGAATCTACAGCAGACCTTAAACTAAAGCATTGCATGCACCTATCGAAAAACAGTTTCAAAATCTTAATTCATTTTCTCTACAAATGAAGTTGTTTTCTGCACTCAATTTGAACATCAAGCAAATGGCATTCTCCTCTTCTTTTCTCATCTGGTTTTTCGTTACATTCTCCATTGCCTTTCCGCATTGTATGCTCCTTCTGTCCTAATTAGTAACGTCGCTCTAACGTGTCACATTTGAAGTTATTCTCATATGTTTGGTTTTATGTGCAGATTCAACGGTGGATGCATTCATAGGTACTTATGGAGTAAATTATGGGAGGCTAGCGGATAATATACCAGCACCTGAGAGCGTAGTGACTCTGTTAAAGGCAGCGAGAATAAGGAATGTCAGAATCTATGATTCAGAACATTCAGTTCTTGAAGCCTTTAAAGGATCAGGAATCGAGATCATTATAGGACTCAATAATGGACTCGTGAAGGACGTTGGTGGGAGCGAGGATCGTGCAATGACTTGGGTCAAAGAAAACGTAGAAGCATTTGTTCCTGGCACAAAAATTCGAGGAGTGGCTGTTGGAAATGAAATACTGGGAAGTGGTGATGAAGGGCTAATGGAAGCGTTGCTTCCAGCAGTTAAAAATGTTTACAGTGCTCTAGAAAGACTGAATTTAGCTAAACAAGTTGAAGTTTCAAGCCCACATTCTGCTGCAGTTTTTGCAGATTCTTACCCTCCGTCTGACGGTGTTTTTAAGGACACTGTTCTTCCTTACATGAAACCACTTCTGCAATTCTTCTCGCAAATTCATAGCCCTTTTTATATGAACATTTACCCTTTTCTTGCCTACGTCAGTGACCCTGTAACCATTGATATCAAATACGCCCTTTTCAAGAAGAATAAAGGGGTTTACGACGCAAAGAGTAAACTGCATTACGATAACATGTTTGATGCTCAAATAGATGCAGCATATGCTGCCTTGGAGAAAGCTGGATTTGGAAAAACAGAGGTTATAGTTTCAGAAACAGGCTGGGCGTCTCGTGGTGATGCCAATGAAGTAGGAGCTAGCGTTAAAAATGCCAAGACATATAATGGTAATTTGCGTAAAAAACTACTGAAAAGGAAGGGCACTCCATCTAGACCAAAAACACCTGTGAAGGCATATGTTTTTGCATTGTTCAATGAAAATCAGAAGCCTGGTCCAACCTCTGAGAGAAACTTTGGATTGTTTAAGGCTGATGGAAGCATTGCCTACGATATCGGGTTTACTGGACTAGTGCCTTCTTCGGCATCATCATCATTTCTATCAATGAAGGTATGTCAACATGATCTTATACTTTTTAACACTCCCCTCAATCGAATCCGAGTCTCTCCCTATACCGAGCTCTGATACCATGTTAACTAACCAGTCAGTCTAAAAACTTAAGGTGCTACAGGAAGACTCGAAAAAGATCTTATACTTTCTAACATTTACATCTATGCATGCTTATTTGTTGTACATTTTTGTAGGGGAAGGGCCTTCAAGGTTTGCTTGGATCTTCCTTATCATCGATGATTTTCGCAAGCTGTTCCGTAGCTGTGATTCTGTTTATGATGTAAATACTATTCATCAGCCTGACTAACTTCAGGTGTCATTAGTTCTATGGTTCTACCATATACATTCTTGTATTACAAATTAATATTGATGTTTCCGGAAATTTGTAAAGATAATGTACTCATTCATTTTAGCTTATTTTTTTACGATAAGAAATGTTACTGAACCTTCAAGACTAAGCCCATTAAACAATTATCCACCATATTTGCACTCATTTCTGGATAATAAAGAATATAAATTTATGTCACCTACGATCTATTTAAGAAAAATGTTTGATATATAGAATTGTGTACAAAATTTTGTATGTAATGTCATGTGGTGGATTTTAATTGAAATGATCTCTGCATTCACATCAACAACACCAACCACATCAAGTGTCATATCATTCTGTACAAAAATTTTGTACACCTAGCAGTACTCTATATTTAAAGCAATGCTAAATGCAAAAAAAATGTAAAATGAGATGACATGAATGACTATGAAATAATTTAATTGGTTATATTTGTGTGAATACATAAAATTCAGATTTTGTAATTATTTTGGGATTCAATTTTGTCCCTCTAATATTTTTCATCTAGTTAAAATTAGAGAAATGTTGGAGCTATTAAATCTATTCTCCAAACAATTTTCAAATAATAAGTGTTAATTAACTGTTGGTCTCTCTTTTTTAAATTAACTGAATATCACGTGTATTAATATGAGCCTCTCTGTTTAAAAAAAGACAATTCTAAGAACATTTTTATGATCAACTTTGAACTCTAACATTGCTCTTAATATTACTCTGCTTTATATCTTTAATTTTCACCTAAACTAATTTTTCTTCTCATCCAACACAAAAACATTACTATTATGTTTCATGTTTTTAACAAGTTGAATGGAGATTGAATGAAAGGTGCCGGAATCAACAACTATCCATCAAACGTTCCACAATAGTAATTAAAAAGTGTATAAAAAATGTATAATACCTGTGTCAAAGATTTTCTTGTTGGGGTTATATTCTCGTATTCTCTCATGCTTTTTAAAATGTCAATTTATAATTCAAAAAATAAAAATAAATAGAACTTATAACCAAAAAGAAGACAAGAAGGAAAAGTTTTTTCTTCAAAGAAATAATTAAAATCAACTACTCACACCGAGAGGTCTCGCATATTTAAGTTTCATTTACTTTTACAAACCGTCAATTTGAGAATTCGAATTTTGTCAAAAGTAAATTGACATATGACCGGGGTCGTATCAATCCAATTAATTTTATATGTGTCAATTCCAGAATTCGAATTTTGTCAAAAATAAATTTACATGTAAGTGGGTCATATATGTAGTATTAGGTACACTTTTTACAAATTTAATGGAAAAAAAAAGATACTAACCTTATAAGAAAGTACCAAAAAACATTCTCAACAAAAGTTGGTAAATAATAAATGATTTCAAACTAAAAATGTCTACAAATGTGTGGCACACACACTAAATTAATAGTAAATCAATGGTGCATGATAAAGAAGATAAGAAAATGTTTTTTTCTTCTTTCCTTAATTTTATCATAACCAATAAATGTTTGGTCAGATAAGATAATGACCCTTTAATTGCACATCAATTTCAATTAATTAATGGTCGAGGTTCTTTTGGCTTTCTTGTAAATTTTGATTACTTAGGAAATTAATGATAATCATAAAACGTGCCTCAAAAACTATAATTTCTTGTATTTTTTTCTTTTATTAGATGAGCTAGTGGTTGATATTTTTTTGTCGATCTCAATCATCGGACCACTTGTATTTAGTAGTACCTTTTTCTAGACAAATTGGTTGAATATTTTCACATATTCAAAATCATTTATTTGTAGTAGTGATTTTTCTTCTATTAAAACAAGTCTTGAATTTTGAGATATCTTATGTTGTATAAAAGAAAATTTCCGCTTCCTAAATTTTTGATAAAATTGAATTGAAAATATGCTAAACTTTTATTACAGGGAAATCAGAAACTCATTTGAGAACCTAATAAAATAAATGATAACTCACGACTAAAAAATCAATTATCGTCCTCGCATTTTTATTAGTGAAATCTTTAATCAAATCCTTAAAATTAAGAATTTTTTAGCATTTATTTTTGAATAAATCGTATAATCAATTATTTAACTGTTCTTGTTACATTCTAGAAAAGCGAGACGAGTCATACGATCTAATCAACTTTAAAGTTAAAAACCCCGTTTATATTTTCATTTACAAGTTATTCGCTAGTATATTATCTTTTGAAAATTTTTATCCTAAAATGATGAATATCTTATACGATGGTTTGTATTGTTTGCTATCAGTGTCGGCCCCAATATTTAACATCGTTCTCGAGATTTGTTGGAATATATATTTTCTTGCATGACACATGTACAACTAATTATCAAAAAATATCAAAGGACAAACTTAAAAGGAAATATTAAAAAATAATTGATTTCTTAACAAAAGTGACCGTCCTATTTCGACCAACCTAATGATTTATCCAAATATTGTTGTACTAAAATAAAATTTCAATTTTGTAAACTAATTTTATAATAAGCAACAACTCCATTTGTTCAAAAGCAAATGACCAAACAATAAGATACCAATATTTCCCCTCTTCTAGATAACGTCAAAATTAAGAAGTAACACAAGTTTGGTTACCAATATCTCACGGTAAGATTAGGAATGTAAACCGCACAAAAGGTTTCTTGAAATAGTAAGTTTCTTAAAGTGGTTAATTGTCATTTCGTAAATTTCAGAGGATTAGCTTAATACAGTTGGTACTAATGATATTAATTTTTTTTTCTTTTTTATTTTTGTTGCACGGAATAGTATATCAATTGTGTTCGGATACTAAATTCGATATCTAAACTTTTTTCAAAATAATGCAGTGAAAATGGTAAAATAACAATGTTGCACTTAATTTGGACACACGATAAATATTAAAATTTATAAACAGAGACCATTTTAATCGGTATAATTTTATGTATGCAGAGATTTATCATTATTAAGATAAAAAAATCAATTAAAAGGGTCTAAATTTATAGATTTCAGTATTTATTTTTTATTTATCGGCATACAATCGAAAAACCATAACTTTATTTATACGAATACATGAGTGCCCATTCCATTTAATAAATTATCTTCAATTCAAAGTTGTTTCATTATATCTCAGTGACCTAGTATTCGCACAATTTGTAAACAAATTTTATCATTGGTCAAGTTTATTGAAAAATAGCTCGACTCGGTTACATTTTTTAATTTCGCCAATATTTTGATTATTAATTTTCAGCTCAAGCATTCGCGTAATCAGTCAACTGAATACTCGATTAAATATATATCGCCGATACATTCAATTTTGGAGTAATCGGAATTCGGAAAAGTGGAGTCAACTGATATTTATATATTTGCATAAAGATGCACAAAACCCGGTCAAAAACCGGTCCAGTCAAAACCCGGTCAAGCTCGGTCCGGTTCCGGCCTAAGCTTGTGGCCTCGACGGATCCTATATTTTTAGGCAAAAACCGGCCCAACCAGATTAAAAACCGGGGTTTTGGCATGACCCGATCTTTGGTCCGACCCGCTTAAAAGCCTGAAAAAACCTTGTCAAAATCTGATTATTATAATATATTTTATTATATATTTATGAATTTATATTTACTATAAATATAAATAATATTTTACACACACATATATATATACATATTCGTGATTAATAATATTATTTATATAATTTATTGTAGGATTAATAAAGGAAGATATAATTAGTACACTATATATATATTTGAATAACATTGATAAACATGTTTATTTTTTGCCAAATTTAAACATTTTCAACAAAGTACTATTTTCATAAAAAATTTAATGCAAACTAATACATTTTACGATGATTTAGTTGTTAACATATTTAGTCTTCAGAAAAAGTCCGGTCCGAAAAAAAACCCGATGATGACCGCTTCGAGGGCCCAAACAGGCTCTGATATTTTCGAAAAGTACGGCCCGGCCCTATTAAAATCAAAACCCGAAAAGTTCATTTCAGTTAAAGTCCGGGTTTTTTAAGGACCAATCAAATCCCGGCGTAATTAACCTGTTCTGCATCTCTATTTTGCATAATAATATGGTGTGCTCAAATTATACCGCAACATACTAAACTAGTACAAAAAGAAGTGATTAAATTAAGTCTTTCTTCCTGCTTAAAAATGGACCCATGTTGTTCTTGTTGAGCGAACACACACATTTCATCATCGAATCCATTCTTGCTCTGCCCACCTTTAAAGTACAACTTCTCATAATGCCCATGTCTGTGTATAATTTCTCAAAATACCCATGTTTCTTAATCTCTCTCCGCCAACTCATCAGGCCATATTACTTTTTAGTTTTGTCATCTTAAAACAGTACCCAAGCATGTGAGCATGTCAAAACGACGGATATAACTTTTACATTTAATATATTCGTTATATTAGTATCATCATATTTTATAATATATATTGTATATTAAATATAATATTTAATTATTTAAAATTTAAACTAAATATGTCACGTATTTAAATTAAAAACATAAAAATAAATAATAAATCATTAATATATATTAAAATTACTTTAGAACTTATTTTAATATATATTTAATAAATTATATATATTTATTATTAAAACAATTTGCAGTGACTTGTCAAATCCAACTTTTCAGTGATTTGTTAAATCAAACTTTTTCAGTGATTTGTTAAATCAAACTTTTCAGTTAAATTTCTCTATAAATAACTTCTTGAAACTGCAAATCAAAGTATGCTCATCAGGTACATTTTTAAGTTTTTGTAGTTATGAGTTTCATGTTTCTTATCATTTATTACTAATACTTGTTTTCTTTATAACAGATGGATCATACTACTCTTCTTAACGAAATTGCAAGATCAAATGCAATATATAATTTAAGTGGTGCTGATGATGATCAAAATTATCATTATGAGCCGGAAGTGAATGAATCTGAAGGCGGTGAAACAGACAATGACGAACAAGATGACTCAGATCATAGCACCGACAATGATGATGAACATATTCCAACTGCTCCTTGGTTCAGAACTGAAGAGATCAATGATAATTTAGGTAATTGTTCAAATGTTAACTCACTTGATGATGAATTATTTGAAGGTCAATGTTTTACAGATAAGCAAGCTGCTGTAAGTGCTATAAAAGAAAATCACATAAAAAGTTCTAGAAATTACCATGTTACTAAAAGTGATACAACGCGATATGAAGCCAAATGTGTTGTGGAAGATTGTCCGTGGAGGATTCGAGTCATGAAATCAAAGCGATCTGGTTTATTCGTGACCACAAAATTGCCTACTAAACATAATTGCTTTTTTAGAACACTTCAAAGAGATCACCAACAACTTTCATCTAGGATGATTGCAAATGTAATAAAACAACAAGTAAGTATAATTATAAGTTCATTATATTTTTATTTGTGTTCACTTTATATTATGTTATTGATTATTTTTTCATCTTTTTGTTAATTAGATTACAGAAAGTCCATATCTAAAGGTGAATATCATTCAGAGTCAAATTACAGCAATGTATAACTATCATGTTAGTTATAAAAAGGCGTGGATGGGAAAGCAAAAGGCAATATCAGATATTTATGGGTGTATGTATTATTTCCGACAGACATGCTGGAATTATTGAAGCCATGAAAAGGGAAGAAAGTGGCTTTACTGGTGAGTGGGGTATACATCGATTTTGTTTGTTGCATGTACGTAGCAATTTTTGTTCAGCTTTTCCAGGTGCACATTTGAAGATGTTATGTTGGGTAGCTGGAAATACTTCTCAATTACGAAAATTTGAGGCAGCAATGGAACAAATCAAGGAGCTTAATCCTGATGCAGAAAGATGGTTGCGTAAGATTCCATTAGAGATGTGGACTATGTCTCATGATGGAGGTTGTCGTTATGGCCAAGCAACAACAAACATGATTGAAAGTTTCAACGGGCTCTTACGTTCTGCTCGATTTCTACCGGTCACAGCAATGGTAGAGTATATATATTATCGATCTGTGAAATTAGTTGCACAACGACGAACTCAGACTTTAGAGGACCTTCAAAATGGTCAAACTTATTGCAAAAAATCAAGGAAATTATTTGAAATTATTGAGCAAAAAGCATCGGCACATAGGGTGATTTCTTACAATCAACAAAGAAGAGTCTTTGAAGTTATTACTGCTCAATATAGAACTAAAAATGGATCTTGGAAAGGTGGTAACAGGCATAATGTGGATGTATCTAGGGGCTTTTGTTCTTGTGGAAAATGTAGCAGATATCATTTTCCATGTTCACATATTGTGGCAGGATGTTTGGCATGCAACCTAAATTGGCAGCACTATATTGAACCTTATCACAATTTATCAACACTATGTGATATGTGGAAATACGAGTTTAACCCAATCCCTAATCAAGCATATTGGACATTTCCACTAGCAAATAATTGGGAGATGTATGGGTTTCTCATTGCTGATGAAGGTATGAGGAGGGTAAAAAAAAAGCGTGGTCAAAGGGGTCAAAGCTCGCGTATTCGAACTGAAATGGACAATCCTCGAAAAGTGATAGTTTGTGGACGATGCGGACAAGAAGGACATACAAGACGTAATTCACGATGTCCTCAATATGATCATTAGTATTTAATAATTGAGTGTTTGTGTAATATATTTTCTTTTAAGTTTATGTGAAGTATTTTCATTTTAATATTTAAGTTAATTTATATTATGTTTTAATTTAAATACATTTAGTGACATATTTAGTTTAAATTTTAAATAATTAAATATTACATTTAATATACAATATATATTATAAAATATGGGCTGAGTTCTATGGAGTCCACCTTTTTATCGGAGTCCTCGAAGTCCATCTACGTTCTCCAAATAAAATATATTGTAAAACGTGTTATTTTGCAAAACATGTTACACAAATAGCATAACTTCAACAAAATCATGCAAATCTCATATATTTACGGTACAATATGTATGTTCTGCAATATGTTCTGCAACATGAACATTTATGTTCTGCAAACTAAACATGTTTTGTAGAATATATATTTTTGCAATGTTCTGCTTGTAAAATGTATGCAATCTACAAGATTTTTGATAGAATAGTGATGTTTGTCGAAAAATAATATGTTTTGCAATATTTTAAGCTATATTTTACTTGCAGAACATATATGGACTCCGAGGACTCCAATTAAAGGTGGACTCCATAGAACTTTACTCTATAAAATATGATGATACTAATATAAGGAATATATTAAATATAAAAGTTATATACAGTTGTTTTGACATGCTCACATGCTTGGAGTACTATTTAACATAAAATAAAGATGACAAAGCTAAAAAGTAATATGGCCTGATGAGTTGGCGGAGAGAGATTAAGAAACATGGGTATTTTGAGAAATTATACACAAACATGGATGAGAGGTTGTACTCTAAAGGTGGGCAGAGCAAGAATGGATTCTTTCGTCATCAACTTTTATGCAATCTCCATGACTACTCAATTATCTTCCCTACCATTTTATAACCAATTGAAGATCATAAAACTCAAAAATCAAGATTTATATAAAAGATTTTACACCAAAGTGCAAAAAAATTAGCATTATTTTTAATATATACTTATTTTCGAAAACATAAAGATTAGAGTCTCAAAAACGGTTTCTAAAATCGTTCCTGAATGAAAACGGTTTCTAAAATCGTTCCTGAATGATGAGTTGTAAATATACTATCGGATATTCACTCGTAAATGAAATGAGCCCCTCGTATATTACTATGAATATCACGAATTAAAAAAATCATACATATCATATCAAAAATATTTTATTTTTTTTTTGAATATGTAACGTTGCTCTTTCGAAAAATAAGATAATCGGACACCTTTTTCAATAAGGGCCTAAAAAAAACCCTTTAAAACACTTACTTAAAATACCCCACATATCTCAAATTACATAATTAAAATTTTAAAATACTTAAAAAAAAGTACTCAATATTTACACCACAAAAATTTAAGAAGACTTGTGCGAATCTTCACTCGCAGTGTCCAAATCGGGCCCACTATCATCATCCGAATGATCATCACCGTTGATTTGATCAAGCACAAGAACTAGTCCCATAGCAAATGCACCATCGAATCCAGGCTTCAAAAATAACGAGAAAACGTCTTTTCCAAGCACCACATTGGTGGTGCAATCCACTTTACGTTTAATCTCAGCCACTGATTTTTTATCCGTATCGTAAATTATGCAACACCGCTGCGCATATGATCCTTCAATTTGATACTCTACGCCTGGATTGTTGTACATCTCAACTGTCACACTTGATCGTCCGATTATTGACGATCTTCGCACGCTGAAAATTGGCTTTTGTCCGTCCATTCTCTCGCCTAGAAATCCTTCCCATCTTTGATGCAAACTCGGCCTCTGTCGAGAATAGAACCCATTTTAACGTGAGAATAAAATTATTTAAATTGATAAAAAATGTAACTTGTACCTAAATTTTAGGAAATTTATCAAAAATATCACTATTTATGAAAATATTTGTAAAAATACGGACGCGGGTTGAATATGAGATTTAAACGGTTACATATGAGATTTGATCCGTATTTTTCCAAATATTTTTTGTAACTTAGGTATTTATGAAAAAATACCTAAATTTTAATATTAAACCAAATGAAAGATAATACGAATAAATTTGCGAAAATACAATTGTCAAAAATTCTTAGTACAAATTATGTTACAAAATATATTGACCGCTTTTCGTTCAAACTAGAGATGCACAAAAAATTATTGAAATTATCCGTGGGCCGATATAATTAGAGATGCACATAAAATTAATCGGAATTTGATGAGTGTTGATGTAACTAGAGATGCACAAAAATTTATCGAGATTTATGTGAGTGTCGGTGCGAAAATATTACTATAGAAATGTAACGGCATTAATGAGAGAGTACCTTGCGGCGGACGGTGAGGAGGCAACGGCCAGAAGGGTCCATGAGGACGAGTTCAGAGCGGTGACTAGCATCGGTAGCGTAAGTGTCGACGCGGAAAACGAGTTGGCCGGAGCAATCATAGACGGTGAAGCCATCGCCGGGGAAGAAAAGACATGTTTTACGGACAGTCAGTTGTGTTTCTTTGTCGTAAATGAAGCTTCCATCAACTATAACACCGCTTTTCTTCATGTGTTTTATTCGGATAGATTATTATTACAAGTATTGTTAAGCTAGATTTTTAGATCTTGTAGTAATATGAGAGAGAGAGAGAGAGAGAGAGAGAGAGTGTGTGAATTATGTGTTGCGAGAGAGGGAGAGGGAGAGAGAGAGAGAGAGGTGTGATTATGTGTTGTGACTTGTGAGCGAGAGAGAGAGAGAGAGAGAGAGAGAGAGAGAGAGAGATATGTAAATTATGTGTTGTGAGCGAGTGAGAAAGAGAAGAGCCTGCCGTTTGATTGCATCAACTCATGGAGATTTATATAAAGTCTGGGGCTTGAACTGTCTCTTTGTCTCCGAAATTGACCCTACACCTTTATAAAATTTCACACAATTGAAATTTTTCGGAGTCGGAGTACAAAACTGATTCAACGTATTTTAACAATTTTTTTATTAAATTTAAATCAAGTAAAATAGATTTATCAGTTGAGAAACACCAGGTACCCATGAACTCCAAAACATTGACAACATATTTCATGTCACGTAAATCTCATGGATTAAAATATTAAAAAAAAACAGAACATTTTATTTTGAAACTCATTTTTTACCCCAATTTGACCCCAACATTCCTCTTACTACATGAATGCTGGAGAAATTTATTTTGATTTAAAAAATAAATTTTCCACAAATAATATTTTATAACTGTTTTGGATATCAATTATTTTTACCTTTATTATTTTTAATTTACAAAATCACCATGAATTTGGAGTTAAGGGAGTAAAATTTTAATTAGAGTATTTTTAAAATCTGATAAATGTGAACACGTTTTGAACAAGCATGAAATACTGCATCTATACGTTAATTTCCGTCTTGAAAGTTATTAATCAATCAATCAATTATATCAAATAAATAACGTTTAGACAGTGTCCGGGAATGATAGATCATATACAATTTTACTTTCATTTCAAAATAATTGAAATTATGGTTTAGAAGAGGCCCGAATGGTCCATACACAATTTATACGTATAGTAGATAATTGTCAAAAAAATTGATACCTTAATGGATAAATTATCTGATAAATAGGAAGTTATCTCGAAATATTTGTATCACAAAAATGATACGAGGTTGAAATTATGAAAAAAAATTCAAAATGATACGAAATCGTTGTTCAAAATATTATATGTTTGATTGAGAGATGATAAATTTGTATTACCGAAATGTTTAGGGAAAAAGGGCAAAGACACAAAAGAACTTTTAAAATGGTCTGCAAAAGAAAGGAAATGAAGAATAAAAATCTGAATATGTGATGCAAATTTGTTGGAGTTGAGTCAATGGTATAATGCAATGACTCAATACAAGGCTTAAATTCATCACAAATCTATGAAACTGAGTAGCAGTAGACAATGGGGTGGCTTAAAAAGTATAAGGATTCGTTTGATATTGTTGTTACAGACAATTATAGCAGCATTTTGCTAAAAAATAATCAGAAAAATATTTAATAAATTTTAAAAACTGTTATCAGAAAAAATGTTTTTGTCTAAAAATTGTTGTTAGCAAAATCATCATATACATAAATTAAAAAAAAAATTACCTAACAATCATCTAATTTTTCTGAAAGCACTTTTTTCACACGCACTTTTTTCTCACAACACAGCAGTTTTCAACAACACTCGCCCTAAATTTTGTAGACAACAAAGTGAAGGACCAAAACAGTACAAGTGGTTGTAGAGAATTTGTCACTTTTTAAGTGAATCTATTCCTCAATTTTGATAAATTAGTTACTAAACTAATTGCAAGAATAATAATTAATATACTTTTTACAAGGAATATGTATTACCAGCGGTACAGTTTATTCCTCACGAAACCGATGGATTAGATAGTTTTTGCCTTCCTTAATTACACATAGTTTAGTCAATTTGTTTGATTAAGATGGGAATTAAGTAATTAACTTATGAAGTGAATCTTTAAAGCAATCAGATGATGTTTTTGCTTATTTTGCTTTGTTTCCCACTGTTTTACTGCAAAGTACTCACTTTCGGCAACAGATAGCATCAGAGCATATATGCACTTATCGGAACATCCCGGTGGCTGAACCAGTATTCCGAAACAGTCGAAACGAGAAATATATATATTTACCTGACAAAATTAGTATTGGGAACTGGATAACTGGTTGAAACTTGGCTGAACCAGTATTCCGAAACAGTCGAAGGGACAAATATATATATTTACGGGGCAAAATTAGTATTTGGAGTCGATTAGTATTTTCTTTTTTTTTTTATTGTAGGTAACCCGCAGCCGCTATCCTTCGGGTGTGCACTGGGTAAATCCTACGGGCTCACGCAATAGCCTGCAAACCACGTGAATCAAGGTAAACCGCATTTAAGCGACAGAGGCATAATCATAAATTCATTTTTTTTAGGATTACTCGAATTAAACATGTGAACTATTGCACTCGGTATCTTAGCCATAGATCTCAATTTTGTCAAGTTAAGCGTAGAAGCATCAATGATCGCCAAGTCAATGTTTACATCACTAAACATAAAGCTAGCTGCAGGAGTATTTTATTTCTAGAAGGTTATATAAATTTTAAAATTTCGTACATAACGGAGTATCAATGATCAATTTGCTTTGAGAATTATATCGTTCTTTTTCAAAAAAAAAAGTTTTTTTATATAAAAAACAGTATTTAAAAAAAAGAGATTACTGTTATTTTTAAACTTATTTTCAAAAATACAAATTTTTTAAGTTCTTTTCTCAAAAATACGTTTGCAACATCCGCAACATTTTATACAACTTTTACTTTATTTTTTTCAAAGTCGATTCAAGCTTGATTTGGTTGTAAAACTAAAACGCAACTAATACAATCTAACAATCAACTTTTTCAAAATTTGAAATTAAGTTGTATAACAAGTTGTGAGATTGCAAACCGTATTTTTGATACAAGTAATTAACTTGCATTTGCAGAGGTTGCATTGCAAGTCACATTTATAAAAATAAAACTTGAAAAATTATATTTTTGAAAATAACTATGAAGATCGTCATCTTTTCTTCAAAAAAAACGAGGATGGTAGAAAATAAACAGAATTGCATAGTCTACTCGCAACATGATTTACCCGATTAACGAGAATGGTTAAACATTTAACCGGAGCCCCTTAATTGGTGCACTAACGGATAAATTAGACAAGTAGTAGGAGTATAAGAGACTTCAAAAAATCAAACAACAGCAAATTTTAATTTTCCGATCCAAAATGTAGACTAATGACAGCCTGCAAACAAGTGTAGCGGACTTGGTTCTGAGGTTGTTATTCATCAAGTCAACTAATCAACACGGACAAATTAATCTCTTGGCTTTGTTTCTCTACCGACGATCTGACTTTGTTTTGGCGTGTAATAAAACGAGGTTTCATTACTGTTACTGGCTGGAAAGTTTGGATTATGAACTTGATTACGAACCACATGGTTTGAAGAAGAAAACCAGCTAAATATGAGTAGAAATGCTCGAAACCCCAAATTTTTATCCCAAAAATTTGCTCAAATTTGATGTGTCTCATGAATTGTTGGTAACCTTCCTAATAATAAAATGGGACCCCGCGTATATTAATATGCGTTCCCAAATTAAAATAAGTCATATGTCAGCCATGTTATTTGATAAAAAAATTGTGAAAGATATTTGGGGAAATTAGCACTATTATGAGCATGAGGTAATGGTCTCACAGAATCGCGTTTATCGTGATCATATTTTACCATTACCCTTTCTATTTGTAGGAGGCATCGGTTCCTGACAATCGTTTGTCAAGACGGTCATGATCCATCCAACGGCCCTAACTTAAATAACAAAAATTATGTACTGTGATATAATAATGCATAACGTGTAAATTATATTTTATCCCCATAAACGGTATAATAACGCAATATCTACATTTTTATTAAACCCCAAAACCAAGTTTAATATCCAAGTTGCGTAATTATGATTTGTTGGTGTTGGTCATAATAAGATTTAATACTATGATAAAATATAATTCGAATTTAATCGATCATGGAATTTTTATTTATGGAAGGGAATTGAATTACTTTGACCCATTTAGTTGAGCTCCCTCAAAAATAGAATTATAATATAATGTTAAGTTATCGATTATTCTAAAACTCGAGATATTAAAAAATTGTGCACTTTATAGTTTTAGAAAAGTTGTAGATAGTAAAAAACTCTGCACTTTGTAGTTTTAGAAAAGTTTACAACCTTACATTAAGTCATTAAAATTATAATTTCGAGCATCATCATACTTTTGTAAATATTAATTTAACTCTAGAATATGTAATTATTGTAAAAATCTTAATTTTATGCATGACCATGATTTATCATGTTACGGTATATTATAACAATCGTATATCACAAAAATCGGATTCATAGTTAAATATAATCAAATTCTTTTTATAAAAAAAGGATCAAATTCAAATAACTAGACTTGAACGTGGTCGTAGAAATCGGAAATCGAACTTATTCAGTTTAGGCACCGATTAAGTTAATATATGAATTTTGAGGCCCACTGACAAAGCTTGGTCGGTTTCTAATTATCCGTTGTCCATATCTCAACCACCGTATCTTCCCTAGTCCCTACCCCTTATATTATGTTTCCAATTTAACATGTTTGGCAATTGAAGAAACCTAATTATTAGGAAAGATATTTTCGATTTAACAAATGTGCATCACTTATTAAGTTACGATAATTGTTTTTCTTTACAAACATTAGTAAATATTAATTACTAATTAATAGGAAGATATTTTCGATTGAGATAATAAAGTTTCCGAGATTAACTGAGAAACCTTTTCAGAAATATGTTTGTAGATCAAGTCGAAATGTTATTCAGGTAAGAAAAGTGGGTAAATTAGTGAGATCAATCAATATTTAATGTATAAAGTTAGTAGTGGAATAAAGTAGTGGATGTAAATGAGTGTAGTTAATTTTATATTATAAAATTTTTACTATTTTTGGCAAATTTTGAAATATATATAATTGAATGTGACATCTCAGAAAGGAAAGTATATAAAAATAAATGAAAAATAGGGAGTAATTTCTAGTTATTTTTTATTTCATTAACACATATACAATTGACACTACACATGTCATGTGTAGGGCTGCACAGAATTTCGGTCCGGACCTGTAATCTGGATCGGATCGGGTCTACCGGTACAAGACCCGGACCGAACCGAACATACCCGATCCGGTCTCCGGTCCTCATAATTGAAAAAATCCGGTTTTCGGTCCAAGACCTGAAAAAATCCAGTTCAGACCTGAATTAACCTGAATTCATATATATAATTATTTATTTTTATTTTATTTCTTATAAGATCATATATAAATCTTAAACATTCACCCATATCATATTTTATTGATCCAAATTAACAGATAATACTCTTTAAATTAACAATTTCATACTTCATGTGATAAAACATTGATATTGATCCAATTTAAAATTAATATTTAATTTAAAAATAATAAGATATGCACTTACTTATAAACTTTTTAATCTCTATAAATTAAAAAATAAAAATAAAATAAAATTATATAAATAATTTTTTTATATAAAAATTAAATAAACCGATCCAAACAGGTCCGGTTCCGGTCCAAATCGGGTTTTTTCCAGTCCGGTCCAGTCCCAGTCTGGATAGAGCCGATCCGGTTCTCAGTCCTTAATTTTGAAAAATTCCGATCTTCGGTCCGGTTTTTTTGACCTTTGTGCAGCCCTAGTCATATGTCATCCTTGTATTGAATTTTTAAATATTATCTCAGAAAAAAATTTAGAAATAATCTCAAGATCTTTAGTTTCTTCTATTAAACTCATTATTATGGCAGTAGTATATGTCACAATATTAATTAGCTCGGAATTGTTTTTCTTTACAAACATGTGTCACACGCCTTTAATAATTATGACCATTCCTTTTTAAGCTATTACACAATCCTTTTACCTACCAAAAAAAAAACAAAGAGGGATGAGCATGTGGGTCGATCGGGGCACATTTATATTCATGATATTTATTTCAAAAGTATAGGATGTGTTTAATGGGAAATGGTAGTTTCAGAGCATATTTTTTTATTTTCAGAATTATAAAGGACGAAAAGAAAAAGCTGTTCTTACATATTATATATTGTATAATAAAGAGTAAATTTCTATGGAGTCCACCTTTAATTGGAGTACTCGGAGTCCATATATGTTCTGCAAGTAAAATATAGCTTAAAATATTGCAAAACATATTATTTTTCGACAAACATCACTATTCTATCAAAAATCTTGTAGATTGCATACATCTTACAAGCAGAACATTGCAAAAATATATATTCTACAAAACATGTTTAGTTTGCAGAACATAAATGTTCATGTTGCAGAATATATTACAGAACATACATATTGTACCGTAAATATATGAGATTTGCATGATTTTGTTGAAGTTATGTTATTTGTGTAACATGTTTTGCAAAATAACACGTTTTACAATATATTTTATTTGCAGAACGTAGATGGACTCCGAGGACTCCGATAAAAAGGTGGACTCCATAGAACTCACCCCGTATAATAAATTAATAATAGAAAAAATAATTTATGTAAGGGTAATTTTATTTTTTCAATCATACTTTTTCAACTCTGAAAATAAAAAGTTAATATGTAGATAACATTTTCATGTTTACTTTTGAGTAGTGATAAGTTCCCCAAAATTCTTCTCGAAAATTTTTACCAAATGATGTGGCAAACATGACATGTTTTAATTTGTCTGCGCATATTAATACACGCGGCATACCATATTATATTCAGGAAAGTTGCTATTTATTGTACGCCATATCAGCATTTGGGGAAGTTTTTGGGGAAAAAAATTGGGAACTTGTCATTTTTCTTTACTCTTTGTTTGCTAATTGATTAGACGCAGAAAGTAGAAATTCGAACTCCTAAACTCCCGCAAGAAGTACGAGAACTCAACCATTTTCCTATTTACTTTATAAGTCACTATGTTCAAAATATTAACTTATCCCATGATCAGAAACATAATTCATTCGTAAACCAAAATTCCGATCAAACTCCGTTAATTTGAATTAATTTAAGATCAACTATATGCTGAATTATGGTAGTTTGATCAAAATTCTGATCAAACTCCGTTAATTGTAATTTTAAAGTAATCATATTTTATCATTAATTTAATTTAAATTGACTTGTGAGATATGTAGCAAGACAACTTCAAATTCAAAAATAAGATCTAAGGGCCGGTTGGCAGTTGTCCAATTCCTTCTGGGCCCAAATTACAGTCCAGGAAGACAATAGTTTGTGGATTATCGAAATGAATCCAGGAAAAAGAAATTATGAGTCTACTGTATGACAATTGACAACCTTAAACATAAATGATAGGTTGCATGGCAACCGTCTCTAATATTTTGAGTGTTGTGATGTTAGGGCCGGCGGTTTCGGAGCCCGACTTAGGAAATATTTTTTTATGCAAGTATAAATATTTTAATATGAAAAATGCTAAAGTCTCTGAATATTGTTACAATTATTTTTTCCTAAATTTTTTATAAATGGTAACTTTTCTCGTAATAGTATTGGACAACGCGTGCATTAATATGCGTCTACAAATTAAATTTCTGACACGTGTAATGCCACGTCATTTTATAACTATTTTGGTACAAGTTTTGAGTTATCTACCGTTACTCTTCTAATATATTCCCTTCATCCCATTTTAGTTGTCACATTTGACTTTGAGTAAGTCAAATTGGCTGAATTTTAACCGAAGTTTATTAATATTTTATAATTGAACAAAATAAAAAATTACATTACCGGAAAATAGATTTAATCTATTTTAGTATATAATTTTTAATTTTTTGACATAATAAAAAAGTATTGTTTAATCTTTGGTAAAAAATTGGTCAATATGACTTCTATAAAAGGAAATATGACAACTAAAATGGGACGGAAGGAGTAATATATTGGAAATATCCTTCTTTTAACACAAATTCAATTTTCTTCTTGTCATTTTTGCTAGTTTTTTTTATATTTAAGTGCTAAAAATTTATATTTTAATAATTTAATCTTCAATTTATGATAACTTAACTATAAATAAAATAAAATAAAAATCAAATTATGAAAGATTTACAACTATTACAGGGGTATTTAACATTTTGCCGTGGTGACACTTTATAAAATTACAAATTTATACATTAAAATTTTAATACAAAATCGCTATTTTTTTATTTCAGTGGTGCACATATCCCGTGGCCCCTACATAAATCCGGCATTCGCTATTTTATAGTATATTTTATGAGGTTCCTCAGACCAATCAGGAGTTGGTGTATGGATCGAAGCTGGAAGTCACTGTGTTTGCATGGCAAAATACATGAAGCTGTATGGTTTATTTTCATGACATCTAATTTGAAAGAACTACTAGTCAGCTAATTAGTGAAAAGAACTAGAGAAATGTTGTCTTAAAGATGGAGAGGGCGCACCTCAAAGTTCCGGATTTGGAAAAGGTTTGTATTTTTTATTCGAGCAAAAAATTATCGAAATGTTGTTGCCGTGATTAAACTCTTGTACCCTTTACTTATCTTCTTTAAAACAAAAGATAACTCCATGTATTTAACCAGTGACTGATTGATTGGACAGTTGATGATCTGCTTCATTTTGCTAGATAAGATTCACCTCTGTAGATACTTTAAATCAGCTAGGGAAACAATAAATGTAACAGTTCCCCTCAAAGAGACAGTAAGTTCATATAGCTAGCTAGCTGGCTACTATGTTATAAATGAAACAGGATTTTCAAGATTCGGTGTCAGATATAGAAACAAACAGACCCTATCCATTTTCATTCAAACCTGAGAGCTTACATTAATAAAAACCAAACAGGAAACACAAAAGATAGCAGAATCTATTAGTACACTACTAGTCTGATTAGTTCAAGTGAGTAGCAGACAGTTGGAGAAATTAACGGCGGGTGCATTTCTCTTGATGATCTTATACTGTTGATGATGGTTGATTTGCATTGTGCAGTCTTGCATGGATAAGTCCGTTTATTCGAAAATAAGTCCGTTTGAGCGTTACGGATGGTTCTGATGGTGCTGCTGCTGCTGCACGGGGTTCGGATATCTGATTCCAGCTGCTAATACTCGCTGCTGCTCGATCTGCATCAGTAATGTTATTAACAGTCGTATCGAATTAGGGATGAACATAATGTATTTTGTTTCGATTTTTAACCTAAAACCGTAACCAAAATACTGCGGTTTTTAAACTGAACAGGAAAAATCGTGATTTCGGTCTGAATGCATGCATTAATAGAAAATTGAGTTAATTTACATGGAAGAATTCATGGAGTTTGTTCTTGAGATAGCAGTATTCATGTTCCAGAACATCCAATGCCCTTAAACACCTGAAACAAATTTCAAAAAAATGATCATAAAGTCTTAAAAACTTCATTTTACATGTACCTGCCTTGAACAAAGATGTTAGGATTTATGAAAATATACCCAAGTCTGTTATTTTGTTCAGAAGCACCTCGAAGAGCAACGCAAACATTTCGGATTCTGTTAGCACCAATGCTGGAGCTGCTACCAATCATCTGATTCAGATGGACTCCAACTTTCTTGTACTCCCATTGCTCTCTATCCATCCTGTATTATACCTCAGTTAGCATCTAAATATGCATTGTACATATGTTACGACTATGTTACCCGGACTCGGGTATGAGTGTCGAACACGGGTTCGTATCCAAATGTCGTATTCGGCAATATTATGAAAAAATTACATATTTTTGGCATAAAATAAGTGTTTCCCATGTCCGAGTGTCGAGTGTCCGACACGGGTACTCAAAGCAAAATGAAGAGTCTGGGAAACTAAGTGTTACGACAAATTTTAACGAGGACGACAAAAGATAAGTCCTTACAACAGTGCTCTGAGATTGCGCAAGAGCTTCTCGGACTCATTAAAATAGATGTTCACCACTTCAGACACAAAGTTTGGTGAGCTTTCATCTTGTAACTGCTGTAACTGCAAGAACTGCTCATCCAACACTCCCTGTGCCATGTACATATTAGAAATTAATTTCGACTCAAACTAAGAACATCTCCAACGAAAACGATAACAAGAAGTTACAATGTACCTGGTGAAAGAGTAGAGCTAGTAAACGATTCATATCGGTGACTAACCGATAAGTCTCCAGCCCAAGCATCCACAATGGTAAACCCGTCTTGACTTGCTCCCACAATCCTCACTAATCACTCTATTTATCTACCCTTGTTTCAGAACAAACCAGAGTAATTTTAAGTGTTTGATATGTTTAAGAGACTTGTAGTATAGAGAAGATATATGAGGCAAGTGTATAAAGCCCCAGTTTCTGATGCTATTTATAGGCCAATAACTATTTCTCCTCTTCCTCGGTTCCTCACCTGGAAATTCAAATATTATTACTCTCTCCGTCTCAAAATACCGATTTTTTTTACCTATGTGCATGTACCTTAATGTAGATAAAAGTTATAGCTCGAAATGTTAATTTTTAAATTATATTTGAATTGTGTAAATTTTTTTATAAATAAAACTAATATCTAAATTTTTTTAAATCCGATGTCTGTTCAAATTAATTTTCGCTTTGCCGATTAATTCCTGATCGGTGACTCCACCGATTAGTTCTGACTTCTGACGCCCGATTTAAGTTTTGGTTCCGATTTTTGAATTTTACGACCAGTTTTATGGTGGGTAATATTTACTAGTTACTCCCTCCGTCCTACCCAATTCTTTATAGTTTTTTCTCATTGATACGTATTTTAAGGCAATTATAAATTAAAATTTCATAACTTATTTTTTAATTTTTTGATTTTTATAAAAATTTGAACATTATATCTTTATTTAGAAGGAAAAGATAAAAAAAAATATTTAGGCAACTACATTTTACAATAGTCTTAAAGCATGTGTTGAATTTCCGTTGATCAACGTAAAGAATTGGATAGGAGGGTCCAAATATTTAAATAAATGGAGTGCAGTAAAATCGAGGTGAATGTGGGGTATCTGGCAGACAAGACTTGAACCAGCTGGCAGAGGGAGAAAGAGACAATTTGACAGGCACTGGCAAATAGAATGGAGGCGCTTATTTTACATTTACAGACCTTCTTCTGCTGCTTCCTGCTAGCAGTATAATTTACTGACCCTGTTTATTACTTTTGCCCGTACTGTAATATTACTCTGGTACTAATAATATATTTATTCACACACTCAAAAACACACACAAGAGTCATCTTGGCGTGCAATGCTACTGCTGTGGTGCGGCGTAAACTGAACAATTTGTTCATATTTTTATTCCAGTGTTCAGGGTTTATTTTACTTTATAGTGACACTTTTCATCTGCAGTGTTGCAAATGAAAGTTTTGTTTTGTTATGCACCCTGGATCACAACTCAGAAAGCAACTACAGCTGCTTCAAACTTGGCATTGAAGTCTGTGCTTTGAGCGCCCGGTAAATAAGGCAATGGCACCATTGAGTACCTTCTGGCTTTTGACATGTGGCCATATGGTTTTTATTATATGCTGAAAAGTCTGGGCCCGAAAATCTGGTCCGGCCCGATCCGGTCTTTGCCGGTCCTGGCCCGGGCTTAGGGCCTCGACAGACCCTATATTTTTAGGCAAAGTCCGGCCCGGTTAAAAGTCCGGGTTTCGGCCCGGTCCGATTAGAAGCCCGAAAAAATCCGGTTAAAATCTGATTATTCTAATATATTTTCTTATATATTTATGAATTTACATCTACTATAAATATAAATAACACTTTAAACACATATATATTTACATACTTTATTGCAGGATTAATGGAAGAAGATATAATAAGTACAATATATATATTTGAATAATATTGATAAAATATATTATTCTACAAATATGTTTATTTTTTGCCAAACTTAAATATTTTCAACGAAATAAAGTTTACATAAAATATTATATGCAAACTAATACATTTTTACGATTATCTAGTTGCTAACACATGTAGTTTTCGGGATCTCTGAAAAAAATTGATCTGATTTAAATTAAGAAAAAACCCGGCCCGGCCCGGTCAAAAATCAAAGTCCAAAAAGTCAGGTTCAGTCAAAACCTGGGCTTTTTAATGTTCGATTAAGGCCCGGCCCGGTAGGCATTTTGTACATTTATATAAAAAGGTCAATAAAAACATTTGAGGTGAGGTGTATAACCGATTCAAGTTAAACGACATCTGAGTTGAAACATAAAAACATGACAAAACTTGGGAATAATGGTTTCTTAACATGATCACGTGTTCAAGTTAAACGACATCTGAGTTGAATTACTACCGCACCCAATATTATGGTAATTTGTTTTGGATGCTAAGATAAAAAATAGGGAAATGTTGTTTCGAGAGCAAATTTTTAGTTTCCAGAGCGGATGAAGTGTGAAATGACGAAATTGCCCTCACATTACTCTTTTCCTTTTGCTGTTATTATGAATGCACGAGAACAGTTTTGTCATTTCATGATTTATTTGCTCTGAAAATAAAAAACCGGCTCTGAATATAATATTTCCCAAAAAATATTGCCTCAAATTAACATCATGTAGGATTAACTGCACTAAGTTTAATCCTCACACAATATTTCAGCACCATATTTGTTGCAAAAAATGCAATAGAAATAAAGACTATTGTTTGCAAAACAAAATGAGAGCAGATAGGCCCCCTCAATATTTGTCTTTTGTAGCATTCAGCATGCAGTTATTCTATTCGAGATGCAGCTTTTTTTCTGAATTTCTTTCAATTGAATTATGGTATTTGCTAAGAGGTAGAGCATACTTCAAGCTACCACTATAATATATTATTTCTTTCTATTTTGTATTTTCTACTAATTATATTGCATGCTTCAGTTTTTAGTCTATTGTTTCATCAAATTGTCTAAAATCATATAAATCTTTATGTAAAATTTTGAAATAATTTGAAGTAACTTGGATCAGTCCCTTTATTATATATTACCAGTCTCTCCTATATGAAAATCTTGGTTCTGTCTCTAGTTTTATCAGCTTGTAGAAAGAATGACAAACAATTAAGATACAGACTATCGATTGACATCGAACGTCCTGGTTCCGGTTTTGGTTTTATGTGCTCGTAAAAAGAATGACAAACAATCAAGATACAAAATAGCGATTAAGATTATATTGATTACTCCTATTTAGTTAGCAACAAGTTTTTTTTAGAGTCCGAGCTTAATATTTTTCAAATTATCGATGCTCAATGATACAAGAGATCGATGATTCGAATAAAAAAAGGATTTTTTTTCATAAAATACTCAAATTGCAGAAAATATTAGCAAAAATACGGATCAACCACATATGCAACTATTGCAACCTGATATGCAACCAGTCGTCCGTATTTTTGCAAATATTTTGCTAAAAAGCCATGACTCTGCTCAACTGAGACTTGGGAGATGAACCTTGAAATGGTTTGTTTAAGATGAAGCACTTTCAGAGGGCGAATTTACCCATGCAAAAAGTGGTTACTTAACACTGACTTCCTGTGTCTCGTGTGCTGTTTCTGCAC
Source organism: Apium graveolens (assembly GCF_009905375.1). NCBI lineage: Eukaryota > Viridiplantae > Streptophyta > Magnoliopsida > Apiales > Apiaceae > Apium > Apium graveolens. Next base: position 3,759,143 of record NC_133650.1, on the reverse strand, counting down.
CCATGCCTTACTTAATGTAGGCACTATATGCAAGTTTTTCACTTGTTAATCATTCACTAATCTTGTTTTAACATCATGCTTTGTTTATTTGCATTGAAATTCCAAATGTTTATCAGTTTGTGCCACATTTGAAAAGCTATGAGGTCATTCATACCAGCATGCGTGTTTTTTGTATACAGTAGCTCTTGACCCATTGCTCGAGATCATCTAGCCGCCCAAGCATTCTTCTGTTCTCATGTCTTGCTCGAGAGGTTGTTCTACGGTACTCCCTCCGTCTCTAAAAACGTTTACTATTTGTGTTGTACACGTTTATCAATACACACTTTTGATTGTAAATATCTTTAATTTCGTATTAGTATAAATATAAAAACATCATTATATAAAAGTATTCATAAATACGAATCTAACAAAATCACTCATAACTATATTTGATCTTATAGATTAGACGTAAATTAGTTCGCTTAGCATGAACATTACAAAAAATCAAAATAGGAAACACATTATGGAGCGGATGGAGTATTAGATTAAGGAACTCTCCGAACAGAAGTAAAAGAAAAAGGAGTGTGCATGTGTGACAGTATACGACACGAACACGACTCGAATTTTCGATTTATCAACGTTTCGTAAGTATTATGGACAGGAAAAATACGAGCACAACCATAGTCCATAGGCGGAAATGGAACCATAATGAGCACGATCCGTGTCAAATGTCCAAAAAAATTGATTTTTTTTAAAAGAATAAAGAAATTGGACCATGTCAGAAAACAAATCTAAACTAATTCAAATTAAATTAAAATGTTAATTCTTTTAAATTTTTTAATATTCTTTATCGAAATTTAAGACTAATACGAAATTGACTATTTTACGAAAATAAATATAATTGTGATTTAAAATTCGAAGTTGTGTCTCTGGGCATTGCAATGTGAGCAGTGAACATGAAATGACTAGGTGTAGTTTATTGGGCTTAGAAGACCACCGGCCCATTAAACTCTTTTTCAAAGGACTTTCTTATGGTTTTTAATAAAAAAAATATTTATGTTTAAAATAAACAATAAATATTTAAATCAGTAGTCAGTTCTGACATGAAATTTTCCTAAGATAAGGTCTGGTATGATAGTGCACAAATAGAGAGAAGAGAGAATGTATTGCTAAAATTTCTTGGCTTTTCGAATAAAATCTGAAAGTTTTAATATGTTAATTCATTATTCTAAAAAACGGAAATCGGCATTGTTCGGTAGAGTAAACTTTCAGTGATTAATCGGATAATCTGTGATTAATTGGAGAACTAATCGGATGTGTTTAATAAATATGAAAATAATTAATTTATTATACTAAATATATTAATTTAAGAAAATAGTGCAGTGATTAATCGGTAGAGTATATTAAAACAATTAATCTGTGATTTTTAGAACTAAGGTTAATTCTTATTATTTTTCCTGTTTGTTCTGTTTTTAAATTTCTTTAACTACTTTACATCCTTTTTTAGTACATAACAGTAAATTAAATTTCAGTCCAAGAAGAAAGTTCACCAAATTAAATTTCAGTCCAAGAGAAAGTTCACCCAACACTCTGGATGCAGGGTATCTGCTTCTACGGAATGTCGAGAATTCAAATTTTGTCAAATGGTGTTTTAGAAACCGTCTGTTGCAATTTCTGTAAATATAAGCCAGACGACTAGCTCTTAAGTCTGTTAAGGTAACTTCAATATCACTGTATATATACATCAGTACAATATTTCAAGTTCTTCCCTCAAATTCTTGCTGGAAAAAAGTAAAATAAAGAAAAAAAAAAAAGCCGATACAAATGTGAAAAGTTTTTAGGTAAAAACATTGGCAGATAAATATTAATCCCCTCAAAAAAGAATATTTGTAGGGAAAAAAACAAAGTATCTAAAGTAATGTCAATATATAACTTGTAGTCGGAAACCACGAAATGATGAACTCTCACTCTCAAATGGCAAAAATCACTGGTCGTTACAAGCAAAACCTACTCTTTGCTTTTGAGCCTCTGAAGGTAACTTCACGTCGGTTGCCAAGCCGATTGCTTTAAGGAAGCTCACAACATACCAGGTCACGTCAAGTTGCCACCATTCAAGTCCATGTCGAGCTGAATATTCAAAAGCATGGTGATTGTTATGCCAACCCTCTCCAAATGCAAGCACTGCCACCCACCTAAATTACATTTGAACAGCAACAGTTATTAGTATTAAGTTAAATTTAGATCACAAAGAACGAACAAGTACTATAAATTTAGCGTACCAATTGTTTCTGGACAGATCGCCAGTGTTCCATGTTTGCTTCCCCCAAACATGGCAAGCTGAGTTCACTAACCATGTTATGTGATACACCCATACTGTCCTTACTCCCTGCATTAACGCAAATTTTGACATATAAGTTCAGTCAGAAACAAACCAATGCAAAAGATAAATTTATATATAGCTTAACACATACGTTTAGGCTCTGCTTCCATAAAATGAGACCAGGTATTGTTCCTATTCATTAAGTACATTTTCAGTAAAATGACATAGTTTATTTATCTTGAAACTTTTACCGGAGACGAGTAATTATTTTTTACAGTGGTTGATTCAATTTTAGTCAAAAAGTGACGGACAATAAGTTTAGCACAGATTATAGTTCCATTTTTCGTATGAATTAAAATGAAAAGATTTGACCTTTGGGGCTTTGAAAAATCCCCTAAATGTGTGGTTTTGGAGATAAAGCACAATGATCCACATGATAATATATGGGCCAGCACCTACACAGTACTTGCAAGGTCACTTGTTCAAGTTGTGTGGTCTACTAGATGAATGGTTTAAAATGATGTTAATTAAGACGTATCTATAAATATCAACTAACAAATTCATGGTGTTTAAATGAAAAGGACGGTAACTACTTAACAAAATAGAGAGGATGGTATAAGTATAAGTCATGTTCACCAAAAAAACAGACACTGGTTGTCTAACGGAATAATACAAATCTACAAATCACCCATCAGAGACACACAGACTTCACACAGTGGTGCATATCATAAGTCATATTAGTACAAATCACTTCAACATCAGATTATATATTATGGATGCTTGCGGTAAGTTGTTAGCTAACATTTTCATTTAGGTTTTCATTCGAATGCAAACCAGAAAAAACAGATTAATGTAAAAAACCAAAGAAATATCAGGGTTTTAAAGCAAAAATAGAGTAAAAAAGAGAAAGACGGATTTTACCATTCCCCAAACGAGGAAGGGAAAGCCTCCCAAAGCATACAACAGAACCCCAAGTGCAACCGGATGAAATGCATATGTTTTCTCAAGAAACTTGTAAAATGGCTGTTTCTCCAAATCTGATGCATTGTTTGGTCCTCCACACTGCAAAAATTCCATCACAAACATCAGCATTAACATCAAACACTTCCTTGTACTAAACAAACCTACACAAACTGAGGCATACCCTTTCAACAATAGTCTTGTTGTCAAAGAACCAGCTCATGTGGCTATACCAAAACCCTTCATAGGGACTATGAGGGTCTCTCTCAGAATCACAAAACTGATGGTGATACCTATGAGTACTCACCCAATCAATTGGATGCCCCTGCAATTTATATCACAAAATATCAATGTTCTTGAACTAAAAGATTCGACATTTACCTTACATTCAATCTTTAACCACAAAACAAATGTTCACACACAAAATCAATGTTCTTAAACAAAAACATTCAATCTATACCAAAAAAAAATCCAATCTTTAACCACAAAAACAAAATTTCACCCTGAAAATCAGTGTTCTTAAACAAAAAGATGCAATCTTTACCATAATACTCCAATCTTTAAGAAAAAAAACATAATTTCAACAGTGCAATTCAATCAAGAACCAATCTTTAACCACAAAAACATAATTTCAACATTGCAATTCAATCAAGAACCAAGCTTTAACCAAAAAAACATAATTTCAACAATGCAATTCAATAAAGAACCAAACTTTACCTGAAGTGCTTGAGCCCCACAATAAGCAAACAAGTATTCAAGCCATTTGGGAAGTTTAAAAGCTCTATGAGAAAGATTCCTATGAAAAGAAAGAGTAATACCCAAAAGCCCAGTAACCAAATACAACCCAAATGCAACACCAACAGCAGCCCAATTAACCACAAATGGTGCAAACAAAGACAGAACATGCATGGACCCCACCACTGTAATAGTTATTACATCCATTGTACTCCATTGTCTACCCCAATACACATTCCTCCTCCTCTTCACCACTACATCAGACAACAAAATCTTTCCAAAATTACCCTCTTGCCCTTCTGGCACAGAAATTGATGCAGCAGCCTTAACAACTGAACTCCCCCTTTTCTTACAAGACACAACACTTGTCCAGTTCCCTAAAAAACCCACATTTTTTACATCATTAAAATGTGGTAATTTTGTAATTTCAAGATTTCTCGACGGCACAAATTTGATGAGTTTAGGGTGGCGTAGAGCTGAAAATTGGATAGGTTTAGTACCCGGTAAGGGTGCTACCATAACCATTTAGAGAAAGATTTAGAGGGTTGGTTTAAGTTTTTGATAATGAAAGTGTTTGATAAAAATAAAAATATATATGTACATACAAAAAAAATATAAAGTATATATTTTTGTGTACATTCAATGGTGTGTATTAGGCCATATAGTCATACAAAATTTAAGAGAGATAGAGAGAGAGAGATAGAGAGAGAGAGGAGGTGATAAGGCTATGACATAATGATTTTTGGTACTAGTTTGATTTTTTGATTTCATTTGGATAGGGATGCCCCCTTGGTTTTATTTTTTTCTTTGTTTTTTGGCTTGGCTAGCATTTTGGGTGGGTGCCTTATTTTGGAAGTTTTGGATTTTAAATTAAAAATGAATAAAATTGCCAATATTTATAATGGAAAAGTTTTTTTTTATGTATTCCTTTTACAAAAAGATTTGAGGATTGCATGAGTGGCATGCATACTTTTGTAATATGTATCACACAACAATACACATAATGTATTCTTAAGAATATCTTTGTAACATTATAGGTAAAATATGATACACCCTTGTGTGGTAAATTGCACCACAATGCAGTGTTAGAGAAGGGTTATTGATCATATTCACTTCTAAACTAATTTGTTTAATTTGCTTGGGTTGATTACCATTTACCACACATAACTTGGCCTGTGATGGCTAATTTAACAATTACTAAGAGTTTAGACCAAGTGCTTCAGGGTAGACCATACTAATTTCTTGTACGGAAATCGGAATTATTCGGTAGAGTTGCCGATTTGCGATTTTTAGGTCGCTTTTTAAAAAATCAGATAATTTATCGACGATTTATCGAAAATCAGTCAAAACGGACAAATATTTTTAATGGATTTTTGAACAATTTATCGGCGATTTTTGAAAAATCGGCCGATTTCTATAACTGAGCTCGTATGCGGCCTGTTTGTAATTGCATCTTAATGTAGAAGTTCCAAATATTTCATCTTGTCTACCTGGTGAAAGCTTAAGTTGGAGCAGTGGCATAGGTCTTGATTTCTCTAAGAGTGGTCGAGTTTGACTTTTGACGTGTGCGTTTAACAATAAAAGTAGCAAGATCTAATTATACTTTGCTCCACACTATCACTGCAAGTTGGACCTAAACCTCAGACAATAAAACAATCAAGAACTGCTAAAATAAATCACTGGTCATGGAACATAAGAAAGACAACAAGGCTTAATGGTCTTTCATAGACCATTATGAAAGAAAGATCAAACCTTGCAGAAGACATGCATACTTATGCATATAAAACATTGGTCACAATCACAATGCAGGATTCAGGATTTCAAAACAGTTGATTAGTTTGATTACAATCAGAAATCAGAATCACAACAATTTTGCATTAAACAAAGATAGGTCTACTCGGTATCAATCATACTATCCAACTGAATCTTGTATCTTCTTTCCTCGACTTACAGTTTCTGAATTAACGTAGTTTCTGAATTAACGATACTACAACTTTCCCAGACTAAAATAAAAGATGGACAACTACACTGCAATTTGCAAACTTACAGTCTGAGCTCTGTAACCTACAACTACAAGATCCCATTTCTAACTATAGTTCCTCTGGTATATACTGGGGAACATATTAGTACACTTAACGTCGATACTTATATATTAGGCTTCCACAATTTGAGTATATAATCTTAGCTTCATTTAAATAACACCTATCAGCGGGACTAGAAGAAATCTTGTCATAAATGAAATCAGTCAGGTTTTTTTTCCTTCATCTTATTGCGTTTTTACCTTAAGGCACTAAACTTGAAGGCGGAACCTGCACAATCTACTCTATTAAGAAGCATCTGTTGACAGCCATTTTGTCTAAATATAACAGGCTGAAAACACAGAGATTAAGATATGAAGTCTCGTAATTTTTTAAACGATGGCATAACAATACACGATTAGAATGTGACCAAGTATAAGGAAGAATCAGTTCTCCAGATAAAAGTAATAAGAGTTGTAACAACTGATTAGTTTAATTACAAACAGAATCACAGCATTAACTAAAGATAGGTCTACTACTCTCGATATCAATCATACTGCCCAACTTATCAATCTTACATCTTTTTCACATGTCCTACGTTCAACGAGACGATCCAAAATGCTCCTGGAAGATATCAGAAGGTAGAGGACTAGGACGACGATTAGACCCGTACATATTAGCAGAACCAGCACCTCTGCGACGAAAAGACCTGTTCCGAAAGATATTATAAGGACTAGGACGATTAGACCTGTTCATATTAGGCCGAACAGAACCAGCACCTCGTGGTGGCATTGGCACCTGACCTTTTAACCCGGCCTCAGGGTTCTGGTTGTCATAAACAGCTCTCTTTTGAGGATCACTCAAAACCTGAAAAAAAAACATAACATCATATCAGTACCAAGACTAAAATCACTAAATAAACTTAAAAACTAATAGGTAATGGCCCTTAATATCACAATTTGAGAAGAAAATGCCCAAATTTTACAGACGCCGCTGAAATATGGTCCTTACTATCACTCAAAAACACATAATTTGTTGCGTTTTATTTTCAAATTCAAAAATACAAATTTTTCTTGCGTTTAGTAGCTAGAATCATATGATGGGTTTTGAAATTCATAAAAGGAAACGCAAAATCTTGATGCGTTAAGTCACCAACACATTACAAAAATGCGTTTATCTAAAAAAATTGCAAGCCCAGTTAGTTGGCTCATCAAGTAATTAGCTGAATTTTTAACTTTTAGATAAACGCATTATTTTTTTTGCGTTTCGGAATGATAGTAAGGGCCAGTTTGCTCATATGTGATATTTTGGACCATTTACTCCCTAATTGTGAAATAAATGGGTTTTTTTCAAAAATAATATCGGAGATTTGAAATTGGATGTGTGCACGTGAGCCGACCCGAACATTACAGGAAAAATAAATCAGGTTTAAGAAAAAACACAAACATATATCAAAAGCTTCCGAAAGAATCTTGAATTTAGAATCATCAAACTCCTCCAAACTAAGCGTAAGATAAGCCTTTTTAAGATCATCATCATTTGCGTTTCGATTGACTTGAAGAATATTATAGTAATCCATGTTCATCGGCTTCTGCATGAATGTGATTACCATTGTCTGCGTGCGAGTATATATAAAATTTGTTAATTTGGTGTTGAATTGGGCTTTTCGAGATTGCCCGGCCCAAGGCAGATTTTATTTAATTTTACATTATTCATCATTAAAAATTGTAAATATAAGGCAGAAATTTTAGTTGTGTCAATTCAATTCAGTTCACTTATATTTTATATAAACCAAAATTATTTAAATCAATTTAAATTTTCCAATAAATTATTTGGTGAAACCAAAGAAACCAAATTAAAAATTGTATAAATTCAGCCAATTCTGTACAATGTATATGTATTTTCCCTTGTAAATGTTTATCAAACATACCCTAAACTGCGGCATTTAGACACTGATAGTGACAAGTACAATGTAAAGGCAACCATAACAATTGATGAGCCCTTGCCGGCACTCATGAGTTCGATCCCTGACGTGTGTAATTAAAACCATATAAGATACTACAAGTGCAAGCAAAGTTGTGCCTAAACTTGCAGCTCCACGATAAACAAAACAATTACGACAGACTAAACCATCTCAGTAGTCGTGGAACATCAAGAAGACAAGAAAGAAGAGTAAGATAGATCATTGATAAGCAATAGAGATTAGAGAGTAATGTAATTACAGCATTTCAGATTTCAGTCAACAATGTCTGGCACAAGTCATAACAGTTGATCAGTTTGATTACAAACAGAATCACAGAATCTTTCTGAGTCTTTGAAAAAGTAATAGGACCGATAACTTCAGAAGATCCGAGGACGCCTGATTGGTCCAGGGATAATAACTTGGACCAAGAATTTTCCACCCCATTGTTCATCAGCCATATATCCGAACTAACACCTAGGCAGTTATCAACCAAGCCTAGACAGGGAGCTCCCTGTGTCGATGAAAATTAAGATCAAAAGCAACGATTTTGTCATCTTCTCCGAGCCACAGGAAAATCTCATCCCCACCCTCATCATCAGGCTTCCACAAGCATACTAACCCGTTACAAGAACCCACAAAATAACTTCCAGATAAACAAGTCTTCACCGGATCATCAGCAATTTTACTAGCACTAAAATCATACATCGAGACAACACTAACCGAGAAATAACCCTCACCTCTCGGAAAATTTCTAACATTGTAACTTTCACTTTTCCAGACAAAGCTCCTGCCATTATCAACAACAGAACACAAGGGCCTAGTCACACTACATCTCAAACGACTAATAAGGGACTTAACACGTAAACGACAGAGAAATGTATTCATACTACTTGATGATCAGTTACCACAGTGTTAAAGTTAAACCCTATTCTTGATTCTTGAGGACAGTACTTAACAAGGACTACCACAATCTTAATAATCAAAGCAAACCCTAATTAGTACAATCTATTACATGATATCAAACCACAACAACAAGAACAACAGCAAATATTCTTGAAAATAAAGAATTGTTTGTGCTATTAAATTCAAAAAATAAAGAATTGTTTGTGCTATTTATCTTGTCCGGGGCAGAAAGTGTTGTGCAGTGCATTTTTGTACAGAGTTTACAACAGAACATTCTCATGACACAACTTTTCCAGGCTGCAATTTGCAAACTACAGTATGAGCTCTGTAACTACAAGATTTCATTTTTAACTATATTTCCTCTATTTCCTCTGCTATATACTAGGGAAGTACATTTGAGTACACTTTACGTCGATAGTAGCGATGTTATGGGCTTGGAATAGTAATAACACCCCATCTTCCGTCTGATTCCGGGGGCTCGAGAACCTGAACACCGCCATCACTAAGTCCCAATGCAAACTGGTTAGGGTCATTTGGATGAGCTGCGATGACAAGCGGATACACCCTTGAGCTGTTTAATTGCAGGCTGCAGCACAAAGCAGTGTTAGAGAAGGTTTAACTATCATATTAGCTTTTAACTGTGTTGTTTGATCGTTTGTATTGTGTGTTGTTTACCGCAAGTACCTTGGGCTTGCAGTTAAATAAGCTTCGGGGTTAATCTGACACTTTATAGTGAGTGCTGCAGTGAAAACAACAATGATCCCGCTTTCAAAAGCTGCATATACTGACCGGCTATTGCATGAATATCTAGCATCAGTTATTGGCCCGTATGACTTTCCGGGATACCACTGCAGGAAAACAAGACATTCTTACAGAGTACTTATCATCTATTGATGCGATTACAACAAAATTTTCTCCAGATTAATGAACAAGTCATACCCTGTCTATCCAATTGATAAGGTTTTTTTAAACATATGTAATTTGTTCATATGAAAACATAGCAAGTGAGATTCGACCAAATAAATCTTAACTGGTGGGAAAACAAGACATCAATATTCATATCACACTTAAGAACACTGCACACCTGTGTAATGCATTTAAGTTCTGGTGCCTCATAGATTGAAATCAGATTTTCATGGAAAACCAGCAAATGAGTTTGGTCTTGGTGAAACTGTACACGATGCTGCCCGCGTTGGTTTGGTGCTTGACCAGAAGAAATATGCACGAACGTACTGGCTTGCTTATTCCATCCATCTGTGCTCCAAACACAAATCTGATAGGAGCATAAAACTCAAGTCACTACCGAACATCTAAAGGCATTATGGCAGAAGCACTTAAACCATCTTCTATATGGAAATATGGTAATAGTAGGAATTTTCATTAATAAAAGTAGAGGAATACCTGACCATCGGCTCCTGATGATACAAGAGCTTTAAGAACAATGGAAAAGGCAAGGCCAGTAACTCGATCCTGATGACCCTCTAACTTGCGTTTCACCTATGTCATTCAGAAATTAGACCATCGATGGAAATTCATAATCATTTAATTTGATCCAAACTAATAGGTGCCAGCAATGGTACTGACCACATTAATTACGGGGTTATATATTTGTATTGAAGAGTCCTCCATGCCAAGTGCAATGATGTTATTATCCAGGGGATGTAAGGCAAGGGAAGTTGATGCATGCGGCTTGGGAACCCAAGTTTGCATAATCTGTCCCAAGAAAGTGTTTTAGAAGATCTTAGAACATATGAAGTTCAAAATCCTGAAACCAGATTAGAAAATAGGCCAGATGAAACTATAAGCTGTAAGAAGTATTCACCTTGTTAGTTTCCAACGTAAACACGGAAATTTTTCCTCCCGAACCAGATATCACATAGATATCATTGTTTGTAAGAGCAAGACACGGTGCAGCATCTTTAGGTTTTGTCTCGCTGATGTCATTGGTAATTAGTCTTCCACTAGGAGGTTGCCATGATTCAGGGAGAACATTAACAGTGGCCTACAGAAATAAGAGGACATTAGTGAGAAAGAATAACGAATGTATGAAGAGCATATGAGCTAAAATACACCTTTCCATCCAAATTAAGCTCATTTTTATGCCATTTCCATAGTTTATGTACACCGTTAGATGTTAATGCCAATATGGCCCCTCCCGAGTACGTGTAAATCAACCTGGTGATCTGAAATACCGGAAAAAAAATCAGCAGGTGCGTTACAGAACAGAAACCCTGGTAAGATAGATAACTACTATCAATCATAATTGAAACACAACAAGTCATCTAAGACTACTTTCTCACAATTATTTCATTGATGGACCCCTACATTTAATCCGAAAAAACTTGATACCTATTAGCACCATTAGGAGAAGGATATGTCATTTCAGACGTTTAAACAATAATTATCGCAACTTTAAACAATCAACCTAAACGGTTGAATCTATCTGCATAATATGATAAATTTTCTCAAACAAAAACTATGCATAACCAACAGTAACAAGTACACATACTTGTGCTGTTAATAGAGTATCAGGAAGTCTCAGACAACGAAGTTGAGATTGGTTACTGATTTCTTCCGGCTTCAAAACCCTAGCTTTTTCAATATCACCAGTCATCCTGTGATTTACAACTGGCGAAGTACAACTATCTCCAGTCTGCAAATTGTATTAGTAGTTAAAATATAGTGAACACTATAGAGTATAGAAAAATATAACAGCCTTGCAACAGCAAAGAAGATTAATATGAATTTGTCTAACTACCACAGTAGATGTACCAAAAGAAAAGAAGGAATTGGATAAACAAAAAATGAACAATAGACGATTAGCATTTGACCAAGTAAAGAGAAGAATCAGTTCTCCAGATTAAAGTAATATATGTACTCACTGGTGGTACAATGGCTGCCACCGGTGCATCTGTTGCCAAAACAGCAGTGTTCATTACAGCAGACAAACTTGGTGGTCTAATAATAGGTAACTGCCAAGTGCCAAATGATAATGTATTTAAACAGTTATAACCAGCTTACAGCCATCAATGTGTATTTCAGGTTATAGTCTTACCTTTGAAACATTCTTAGCAACCGGCCTAGAAGGATCAAGTGCATTGTAAACTGTACGAACATTTTCAGCTACCACTCTAGAAGGATCAACTGACCGACTGTAAACTGGAGCAATGTTTGTTGCAGCACCCAAACTTGAATTACCATACACTCCAATAACAGGTGACTGCCAAATCATGAATTTACGTAAAAAATAATGTCCAGCTTAATGTCACATTATAGATGACTATACCAAGTTATAGATCTACCTTTGCAATATTTCCAGCAACCACCAGGCAAGGGCCAGATGTCTGATTGCAAGCTGCAAGGGCAAGTTGATAACCTTTGGCATTTCCTAATATTTTTACCGAGTTCTCTGTTGTTGAAACAGCCAAAAGTACGCCCTCTTTACTAAAACGAATGCAAGGTGAAGCCTGAGAGAAAGCACCAAAATATAAGTACAAGCTATACGGAATAATTCTGCAACTCAATTCAGAAAATCAAGTTCAATTATTACCGGTAATCCACCACTTGCATCAGTAGTCGTCAAGAGGTTAACATCCTCAGTGTCCCAAAACTTGATAAGAAACTCATCCCCAGCGGCCAAGAATCTGTTCTTTGTAGTATCAAAATGAACAACACCCATGGCTCGCTTCCCTAGACCAACGTAACTTCTCTTGGTCACACCTTCGCTTTCATCCCACTCAACGATGTGGGATTCTCCATCTTTGTTAGTCCCACATGAAAACAACCTGCAATTTGTCCCGGAAAGCAAGAGAGGCTTTAAAGTGTAAAGATCAAGGCACCATCCATAGAGCTCTTGACAACAAAGATACATGCACATATAATGTACCTTGTCCCATCATCACTATAGGCCATTCTAGCACATGATTGTCCAGGAGCATCAAACTCAATTTGTGGACCATTAGCGTGATATAGCCAAGCCTTCATTTTCCCATCAACAGAGTTTGAAATGATATACTGTTACAGGACTCGGGACAGTTAATTAACTAAAACGGTCTAAAATCAAACTTAAAAAGGGACTATGGATCTCTCACCATGACTCTGGTCTAATAATTAGATGAATGAATGTTCTAATTTAGTGTGTGTGTGTGTGTGTTTTTTTCTTCCTAATCCTGCTTTGAATCATTAGTCACACTACTTTATTCTACTTCCTTTTAATACAACAAATAATTCTTAATAAATGTAATCTTAAAAATATGGTGGAGGAAGGGGGGATCTGAATTCATGACCTTGGCCATGGGGTGGGCAGGAAGAGCCTTGCGCCCTTGCCAATGGGCTACTAATGAATCCTCCGCTTACACTATCTTTACCTCCCACTGCCAACGTAGTAAATGCAATATGAATTAAGTCCTTTTATCCAGAATAAGATACCTGGACATTGTGCTTTTGATGTGGACATAGAGAATAGACAGGTGCCGCATGACCCTCAAAAGTGTACTGCTTACTGCCAGTTGCAGTATTCCATACCTGCACAGTTCTAACTCTTCACATCGCATAATTTACCTTCATAACCTTTTCATCCTACAGTAAAATTATAACAAAACAAACCCTGATAGCCTTATCCTCTCCACAAGTTATGATGCAAAGTTGTTCGTCTAGGTGTGAGAAAGCAAGATCACTAACATTACCAACATGAGCATCAATCTGGAAAACAATGATTAAAATTATATAGGAATGAAAAATATAACATCAACTACGTTAATATAGTTACATAGTCGCTTGAAGTTTAAAACATTTTACTAACTTCTAAGTGGTCCCGCAAAATATCAATCGCATGATAAGAATATATATGCACGATATGCAAAGAGTAGGCAACACCTGAAGCAGAGAGTAGATAATCAAATTACTAACTGAATGCAGAGTGTATCTCCATATATATAAGTTAAAATCTAACCATTACATGCATACAAAGAACTTTGATAGCTTGGAAGTGCCCATATAGTGTGAAATGTGAAATAAATATAGACAAGAAACTGAAAAAAAAAGGAAATGTGAAATGTACCGCATAATGTGCCATCCGGGCTCCACATCACACGGTTGACCGAAACAGAAGGTTTCTTCACTATTGCTGCCTGTTAATTGGGAAATGCAAGCATATTGACAATTAGCCGTAAAGCAAGTGAAGGTATTCAGACCTAAGCACAATTATTGGGTACAATAGTTCATACTTGCAGAGTCGTTGAACATGCCGCAAGGTCCCTAACTTGAAATGTCCTATGAACGAGATTGTACATGCGACCAACTTCCGACACTTCAATATCGCCTATGTTTGTCCCAACTGAAAGCCGAAAGGTAGAACGATGAGAGAAAATTCTCAATCCTGAGTTCAGGTAGAGGCAAACAGTTACTATTTTTCAGGGAAAACTAACCAAGAAGAAGAGTTTGCTGCACAGGATGGAAATCCATGCTCTTGACAGCAGAAAAATGATTCAAAATGCCAATAACAGTATTTGGCAAGTCATAAGAAGATAATGAAAATTGTGGATGAGTCTGTCCTGGACTTGTAACCGGAAAGATATTAATAGGGCACTTCATAACCAGGGTCGTAGATGCGGGAGCAGGATCAGTCTGAAACATTTTAGAATGCCTACATTATGGTAAAGACAGAGATTTATAGTTTACAGAAACAAAATTTTCCAACAAAACTGCAATTATCCATCATATGACCTGAATGATATCATAGAGCTCATTTTATCAATACATAGAAGTAACAATATAAAAATATAATATTAAGAAAGTTTCGTTTTTCTTATACCAAAAGAGGCTCGAGAACCTCGTAAGATGCGAAAAAAAGTGTAAAGCATTAAAGGCAGAGGAGCAAGTTGGAACAAACTATACCTTATCCAATAACCCTAAAGTTCTAGCTCTCTTTGGGACAGGTTCATAGTCTGCAGTATAATAACCCATTGCTGGATTAACAGTAGTACAAAGATTCAGCTCAGATACTATCGCAGATTATTCTGAAAAAGGACTTGCTATCACAAAGTATTGACAGAAAGAAAAATGTAAGACTTAGTTATGGATAGTAACCAAAATAAACTAGAAAATATACAGACAAACAATATAAAGAAATCATGTTGTGCTTGCGCCTATGTGATTAAACATTATACTTAAAGAACAACTACCATACTGGCATCAATATAAGATATGCCGTCAAAGTGGAAGATGACCTTAAGTCCTTGTATGGTTTGAACTGGTACAGGTTATTCCAGTCCTTTGTTCGGTATTTAAACAGCAGTAACATAGAATATAGAAAGTACTACTAGTATTTAATACCAAATCGGAGATATCGATAAAATAATATACTCCCTGAAACTTCAAAGAACCGTTATCAAAGTGGTGAAGTCTATTATCAAATTTCCAGAGAAAGCATTTTCAGATTCACTCAATCATTCGCCATGGAAGCTATGAAACTACTTGGTAATTGCATAGATATAATATTCATTACAAATGCTGATATACGATTCTTGTTCAAAACATTTCTGACATCCTTCCTACAATCCTACGCTTACATACCATGTAAAATGTATCCCAATTAAAATTATTAGAAACCTGATAAGTGGAAGTATATGTTGACCACCACTAAATCTCGTAAATGAAAGCAGAATTTCAAGCACATATACAATTTATTCTGGAACCATGGGAGTATTCAAGAGTAAAAAAGATCTAAGCATGATTTACAATTTGATATGGCCAGATAATATGCAGCCATAAACTTTAATATATTCAGATTGTTTCTAATGTTTGCTTTATGCATAATCATGCAATTTAAATTAATTACTATAGGTACAGTAAGGAGCTAAATGCATAAAACACATACACAATCTTACTACGCAAAGTGTTTCATAGAACTTGATAATGTAATTCACGATATACTGATACAGATATTGATATAACGAGACAATAATAACTATATCTAACAATTTGTACAAGACCTAATACGTACAATAATATATTAGTTACACAAACTGTGTTAATCACTAGGATTACCAGCATTATTAGGAGCACTAAAGCCTCGTGGACCTCTGGGGGTCCTCCGTTTTCCAAGTGAGGCAGTATCAGGTGCATGTGAAGCCTGGAAAGGTAAGAAAAAAAAATGGTCAAAAACCAATCAGAAAGCATAATTCAGATTCCCAGTCATAATAGTCTAGCAATTGCTTAAATGAAACATTTCTTGTCAGCTTACACCGGGAGAAACTGAAAAAGAGAAACTATGCAATTAAGGCACGAAACTCACAAGATGTGTACTAACTCCAGAGCGTGCCTGAGTTCCATATGTTTGCTCACATAAATGATCCACAAATAGTGTTTTGATATCAATGTCAGACTTTGGATTCTCACAGAGATAATGCTGCCAGTTCAAGCTGCAAATGCTAAAAGAAAGTTAATGAAAATAACTTTATTAGTTTTCCGCAATTGACATTTAGAACAATAGGAACATGTACCTCTGATTAATCAATGTCAGCAACCTTGAGTTTTCCAACCTAGGAAACTGAAGCTTATCTTTAAACAATGGATTTTTCTCGATAAACTTTCTAAGCTTCCCAAGCAAACTAGATCTGGCTGTTTTGGTATCTCCATAGTTCACAAGTTTTGAATGGTCCCTACAAGTTGGTAGTTACCCAAAATTGCCAAAGAAATTGAATAAAGGAGGCCCATATCATCTCTCTGCAACTATTATGTTTTCAAATCTAGTTTTCGTATTAAGAGATGTTTAGTATTCCCTCGGAGATCTTGTCAATCATATAATAGGCGAGGCTGCAGATTGTGTAAGATCAATGCATGCAAGTCCTCATATTAAGCAGCAATCGTGATTATTATATGTTCAATTTGTTAGATAAATAGCAGCATGTAACAGGCTACATAAGTATATTAAAAAAAGAAATACCATCCTCTATTTGGCCCAGAAGATTATTAGAGAGAAGATATGAGTATTTAATAAGTCTAAGAAGCAGAGTTATTGCTTAGAAGCGAAAGAAAGAAGCAAACGAAAAATTCCAAAGTGTGCTCTACAACAAAGTGTTTATCAGGGGGGATAACTTATTGAACACCAAACCAGTCAATCATGGTTTCTAGTAATTTCCCTAAAACAACAAGAAGTTCATCACACGTGTTCTGCACAGTTTATGGTTCATCACACGTGTTCTGCACAGTTTATGGTAGCAAGAGGCTTATCCAATTGATAAATGTTGGTATAAACATAAACAACATTACAACAACCATACTAACTAACAAATATTTTTAAAGACATCATTTCATAAATAAACTCCAATCCTAACATATACGTTCGGAGAAGATAAAAAGATTAGAAGAAGGCACATTAACAAATAAACCTTAAGTTTGGCAATCTCAAAAGCAAAGTCATTTCATCAAGAACACTATCATGAGAAGTGAACAAAACTGTCAAATCATTCCTCAGAATCTCCGCCGCCTTCCCATAATCAGGCCTGAAAAAAAATTGAAATAGCAACAACCATTATTATCTGAAAAGTTCAACACACAGACATGTTCGATTCAAATCATCCAGCTTAACTTACTTATCCAAAGCTTCGAGATATCTCTGTTTTCTAATCTCAAAGAATATACTCAAGGAGTGAGGATTGTCATCAAACTTGGTAAATGCAGACAAATATTTTTCAACTTCGTCCCATTCTCCATTCGTAACAGCATTTTCAAAATACTTCATATTGAAATAAAAACCGGAGTTTGTTGCCAACCTTCAGAATCATAGGACAATAAACACAACACAGAACACTCAGTAAAGATGAACAATTAAAAACTAACATAGAAACTAGTTTGTGAGCAGTACGTTGTACATAGATAGAGAGCCTTACCAGTGAAAAGCATTGTTATAATTCTTCTCATCACAGTATTGAAGCATTAGAAACACAATTTCTTTATTCAAGTGATCAGACATATTTGCGTGTATTCAAAAACCGAAACCTGCAATCCCACTCCAAGAACTCAAACTTAATTAGGCTGTCACATACCCAACAAACACACACGCACAACTAAATCTTGAATTAGCACTGCACGTAATACATATACATCATCAAGAAGAAACACAGGCACAGATGCATAATCTTTATCTCTCTCTTCCCTCCCTCTCCCTCTCTATCTCTATCCCCCTCTTTCCCCCATTCTGTCTCTCTCCTTCTCTCTCTCTCCTGCTCTCCCTCCCTCCCTCTCTCTCTCTGCCTCTCTCTCTCTGTCCCCTATACATACATACCTTTAGTAAAATCAAGACAACTACACACGAATTGATATGATCAAGCAGAGATCAAGAACTACTAATAATGCACAAGAAATGCTACTGCATATACAAAATCTCTCCCTCTCTCTCTCTATCCCCTCTTTCTCCCATCCTGTCTCTCTCTCCCTCTCTCTCTCTCCCTCTCTCCTTCTCTCCCTCTCTCTCTCTCCCTCTCTCGCTCTCTCAAATTGATATGATCAAGTAGAGATCAAGAACTACTAATAATGCACGAGAAATGCTACTGCATATACAAAACCTCTCCCTCTATCTCTCTCCCTCTCTCTCTCTATCCCCCTCTTTCTCCCATTCTGTCTCTTCCCTCTCTCTCTCTCTCTCCCTCTCTCTCTCCCTCCCTCCCTCTCTCTCTCTCCCTCTCTCTCTCTGTCCCCTACCCTATACATACATACCTTTCGTAAAATCAACACAACTACACGCGAATTGATATGATCAAGTAGAGATCAAGAACTACTAATAATGCACAAGAAATGCTACTGCATATACAAAATCTCTCCCTTTATCTCTCTCAATCTCTCCCCCCCCCTCTATCTCTCCCAAACTCTCTCTCCCTCTCTCTCTCTATCTCTCTCACGCAAGCAAGCAAATGTAGAAAAAAAAGCAAGAATCATGTATGTGCAAACACATAATCATACCAAGAAGGCAAGAACTAAACATATCTTAGTGAAATCAACACAATGACAACAGAATTGACATGATCAATAAGAGAAAATTTAGGGATTTTATTGCTATTCGTATTTTGTTTGTCTTTAATTTTCCCTCTTTTTTTCTCCACTTTATAAGCTACAAATGAATTAAATTCTCAGTGAGCTTTGAAAGTTATCACTTGCGTCGACGCGCGCGTGTTAGAAACGTAATACAAGGGACGCACGTGTCAAAAATTGCCGCCATTATCAACTGCTTTAGTCAATGTTGATGAATTACTACTTGCTAAATTAATAACCTCTAATTATCCAAAAAAAATTAATAACATTTGTAAGTTAATAATTTTCTCCGGTACCGATTTTAATCAGTTCAAAAAATAATCAATTTCGCTAATCAAATTTCAGTTTTATTTCATAACTTATGTTCATTACGGTCGTCTTGAATCTTGTAATTGGGGTGACCGTGTAAATACATTTCATTCAAGATATTAAATTGAGAAGTTTCAGATATTAGAGTTGAAGTTTCAGATATTAGAGTCGTGTTAATGATAACAAAAATTGCTACTTCGTTCTTGTCGAGTATTCGATTTATCGTTATTTTTCATTTTTTACACAACGCACGCATGTTCATAGAGGAAAGACTAGTTGTTCAAACAAGCCATGGGGTCTTTCTTCTGCAAACAACCTCTTCATTTTTCGGAATGAGAGAAAAACTGCGTATATCTTCCCTTCACCGGACCCTGCATTAAGCGGGATTTACCGGATATGCTTGGTTTGATTTTTGGTACATGGTGTTTAGGTGCGTAAATTTGGTACATGAATATCTGAATATGAAAGTACATGAACATGAACAAACACGAATTTATTAGTGTCGAGTTTAATTTTTCGATATAGGTACATGACACAGAAAAAGAGTATACAAAATAAATATACAAATAATTTTTAAAATATAGAATAATTATGATATAATTTATGTATCTTATTTTGTACTAAGTAACAAATACGAATAACCTGTGTCATTTCTTTAAAAAAAAATAATAATTCAATAATAAAAAGTCATACGGCATCCACAAATATAATCGAAATTGAACAAACACATAATCATATCATCGTTGAATCTTTCCTTCTTGGATAGGCAACCAAACGATTTTTTGAAGAGATATGTACATGTTGTAATCCTCCAATTGTTGCTTTGAGCAATCGACCATAGAGGCATCACCATAAAAACACTTATCACTGAATTAATAACATGAAAATCCCGTAGATCTGCAATCCTAGACATGATGAACAACACGAAAAATCAAAATAAAAACCAAACTCTTACAATTACGGAGAGATCAAACAAACTCCGAATAAATTGGGAACTTGTTGCAGGAAAATGAAAATTTAATCAACGAAAATGAATAAGAAATGAAGGATTAAGACTTTCCACCGATGAAAATTGATGGAAGTCCCTCAAAAAAATTTGAGACGGCTACTCAATAGACAGAGAGAGGCTAGGATTTTCCTCCTCAATTTCTATAAATCACCCATAATCTATTTTATTTTTATATAACTTACATAAATACTAAGGATGTGTTAGCAACATCATCTTTTTGCTGAAAAACGGCTAAAAACCTATGTGGTAAAATTCAAAAACTGTTTTTCTAAAAAGTGTTTTTGGGGTAGAAGCTGTTGTTAGAGAATGCTTTTCGAAAAAGTTGATTTTCAGTTTTCGCGGGAAGCGGATGTTGACTTCACCATCAAACATCATCAAAATTATTATTTTTTATAGCAAAACATACACATATTAAAAATATTACCGAACAATCATCTGATTTTTTCAACAATACTTTTTTCACTAGCATTTTTTCTAACAACACAACAGTTTTTACCACAAATCCCTAACAGAGCTTAAATATATTATATTTGACTAATATGTTCACTATTCTAAATGATTTACTTGTACATTTTTTAAAAATTGATATTTTTTGTACATAATTCGGGTACTTTATCTACCAAATAATTAAACACGAATATATCAGTTTCGGGTTAGTGTCAATCAAATGGTACACGATTACAAAGCAGAGTCATTATCACGACCCAAGTGAATATATATCATAAGAATAATCATGCTAAAATAATATATATTTCTAGAAATGATACTATTATAAGTGTTTAATTCATAAAGGTTTGTGTACATAATTTTTAGAAAGTCGGACTGATAATTATCGGGCTACTATTGATATTCATCACCATTATAAGCACAAGACTATCTTATAAAAGAAAAGTAAATTATGTAAATAGTGCTCCCTCTGTCCCATAATAAGTTTTCTATTTTGACTTTCGATACTATTTATGTTAGGCAATTGATTATTAATTTATGTCTAATCTATAATATCAAATATAGTCATGAGTGATGTTATTGAATTCGAATTTATGAGTACTTTAATATAATGAAGTTTTTATATTTAATACTAATACGAAATTTAAGATATTAACAATCAAAAGTGTGCATTGGCAAACGTGTTCAACACGAATATAAAACTTTTTTAGGGACGGAAGGAGTAGATTTGAAGACATTCAAATTGGTGGATTTATGAGGTTCAAGTCACGCACTATTGCACTCTATAAGCAATTTAGTCATAATAGATGTTCACACTTCATAGCTCTTTATATAATTGTTAAATCAATTTAAATTAAGCAGGATGTCATTAGTGATTATTATTCTCTGCTGATTACAAGCACATTACTGCCTTGTCAAAATATTCTTCCAGGAACGCCAGACTTCTCAAAGGCTACATAAACGTTTGACATTAAACATAATGATCTTAATCATAGCTTAATCATATATAAGCCAAATATCTATGTTATTTTAGGAATATCATATCGTACAATTTATGTTACTTACTACATAAAAAAATATATCTGAACAGTAAGATTCAATATAACAAACATGTTGGTTTTATTTTAACAACTTCACAATAAATAGGCAAGATTTTTTTGGGTTCAGAACATTGGACCACTTATTTGCTTGTCGCACGGTGTTATATACGATCAATCAAAACTTAATGATCTGGACATATATGGATGAGTGACTGGTTTGAATAAGGCATCTCAAGAGTTCAATTGGCATCTTAAGGACTATTATGATTTTGGGTTTGAATGTGGTGCAAAAACAACGATGATGCAATTTTTCACGAAAATTTACATATTGACCCCTCAAGGTATATCAGTTGGGACGAGATACATTACTCTCAGGCAACATATCTTTTTCTTTCCAAATTCATTATGAATGGCTCTCTATTTATACTTCCAAATACAATAGCATTGTTTGTGTATCGACCATTCAAAGTATATTAGCTATATTAGTTAGGATGAGATACATTACTCTTATGTAACATATCTTTTTCTTTCCAATTTCATTATGAATGACTCTCTATTTATACCTCCAAATACATTAGCACTGTGTGTGTATACCACTCAAAGTACATTAGATATATTAGCTGAGACGGAATACATTATTCTCGGGTATTATATCTTTTTCTTTCCAAACTCATTATGAATGACTCTCTATTTATACCTCCAAATACACTAGCACTGTGTATGTACGTATTCCAGCAAATACTTAGTAAAGAATGGAGAATTTATGATAAACATAACTGGGATGTAACATTAAATTGTAGTTACTGTTTATTGGTATCTTATAACAAGATTTCATGAGAAATTACAAAATGCACAATGTTATTGCAGTTCAGATGCGATCATATCTAGTGAATCAGTGCATGAGCCACCATACATCATTTCAGGTTTTAACTATTAACATTGACAATTAACATCCATTTACAGCGTTACCGTATTAATAGTTTTCTATCTAAATAAACCAAACATAAGTGTAAATCTTATCATTCAAGTCTCTACCTAAAAACGAATATAAGTGTGAATGTGTAAGAAAAGAAGTTTTGTATACATACATACACACACATACACACACATACATAAAATAATATATACAACACTTATGTGTGTTATTTATGAGATTTACTTGAGCATATTTGACATTGAGAACCAGATATTACAACAAGCATTAGTATTTCTCCAAAAAATATTCATTCTGATATTTCTTAATGTATGTATTTAACTACTGTTGACTTAGATATATATGTATTTATAACATAGTTTTACTGATTACCAACATAGTTTTTTGATATCTTTTTTAGTCACATGTGTTTTAAAGGTTCTCATGTCTCATAGTTTTTAAGATTGTGAAACTAAATCAATTCTAAAGGTATGTTGTTTTTCTATCTTCTTTCTGGATGATGAATTGATTGTGCTTACTTGATATTTGATAACATAAAAAATATAGTCCTAATAATTTAAAATATCCATATATTTGTGCGTTAATTTATATATGTGTCATGAACACAATTACTGCATATTGAAATAATTTTATGTCTGAAATTATGTTAATAATCATTCTTGATATGTAGAAATATCATAATGGTAGTGACACAGTTAAGAGTGCAACAAAGAAAATCGTTACCTCTTTTTCATAATGAATTGTTGAATGATATACCAGCCTTTACTCCTTTATCTAAGAAAGTCGTTTTCGCTTTAATATTAAAGCATACTTCCTCCGTTCTTTTCAATTATTTATATTTTCAAGAAAATGTTTTAAGATATATAAAAAGCTTACTCATAACTAGTCAATATAGCTACTCCCTCCGTCCAAATTAATTCTTTACATTTTCCTTTTTAGGATGTCTCTTTCATTTCTTTACATTACACAAACTTACCTAAAATAGTAAACTCTATATATTAAAAAAGGTCATCATCTTATTAATAAATTATACTTACCCCACCCACCTAATGACTATACTCTACCTAATTACTCTAATTTACGTTAATTATACTAAGTACTTGCTTTACCCTCTCTCTATAAACTAAAAAGTTGTCTTCTTTCCCATATTTTTCCACTCTGTCCCCCTCTTGGTTATGCATGTAAGGTTTCGATTCAATGGAATCTCAGCTTAATAACGATTCAACACCGAAAATTAAAACTTATTTAAGGACTTGCATATTTTTGTATAAAGTAATAAAGATTCAACACCGAAAATTAAAACTTATTACAAAGCGGTGGCGGTGATAAAGATTGATTAATCTCATAATCAGTTTCAATTTTCGGTGCTGAATCGTTATTAAGCCGAGACTCCATTAAATTGAAATTTTACATGTGTAACTAAGAGGGGGACAGGGAGGAGAAATACGGGAAGAAGACAACTTTTTAGTTTAGAGAGAGAGTATAGTAAGTACTAGTAGTATAGGGCCTGTTTGATAAAACTAATAAGTCGGCTTATTGACTTATAAGCGCAATAACTTATTGACGAGTGTTTATCGACCCGACTTATAAGTTGAATTTACAATTTATAAGCAGATAAGTTGAATATTAGTAATGACGTATTTTTTCTTAACTTATTTTTTATTTTTCATTTTTTTATCAATTTCAGTTTTGAAATATATTTTTTAAATGTTTATCTAACTCAAAATATAAGAATTAAGATAATTATATTTAAAAATTATTTATTTTAGTTAATTTAAATAAAAAAAATCTGACTTATAAGTTAAATTATCCAAACACTTGTATAACTTATAAGAATTTATCAATTTATCACTTATCAGTCACTTATTTATTTTAAAATTTCTCAAACAGACACATAATTAAGGTGAATTAGAGTAATTAGGTGGGTGCGGTAAGTATAATAACATAATAAGATGATGACCTTTGTTAAATATATAGAGTTTATTAATTTAGGTAAGTGTGTGTAAATGAAATATTTTAAAACGAAACATGTGATTAGTTAATTGCCGATAGGGCCTTTGATTTCAACCCGGTACCTTGTTTGAACTTCTTCTCCTGCTTTGAAAAGAAAACAGATAGATAATACAAAAATATAAAAAAAGAGAAGGAAATAGTAAATTTTGCTATTTTTTCTGAAAAATACACAAAAACTTGTTGAGCTGCTGCTGCTGCCATTACAATGTCTTCAAGCTTCTGTTCTTGTTTGTCCACCCACTTTAAGTCAACACCCACCTTTTCTTTCCCCAAATTTCAATCTTTTTCCACTCTAATTTCAGCTTCTGCTTCCAAAGGTACTATCTTTCAAGATAATATTTATGTTCTGAGCTCTTTTATGCTTTGTTTTATGATTCTTTCTGCAAATTATGTGTCTTTTTGATATGGGGTTTTGTGTATTGTATTTTACTCATCATGGCTGTGTGGGTTTCTTGAATTACGGTTAAATCTCGATGAAGTAATAATTTTTCTGCCGTATCAACATAACGGATGCAGTGTATTTTTACTCTCGATAAATTAATAATTTTTCTTGGTCCCGACCCTATTCTTTTAGAGAGGTTTAACTGTATGCTAATTTGATGATAAACAATTTTGGTGCTGATAAATGGTGACCTTGAATTGATAAGTTCTTTACTAGGTCCAGTTGTAATGTTGATAAAGAAAATGTTAGATGTTGAATTGGGATGAGCAGTTAATGGATTAAAGATATGATGAAAATGTATTGAAACTCGATAAAGTAATAACCTCGCTAAAATAATATCTTTCTCCGGTCCCAACATAATGGACACAATGTATTTTTACTCCCGATAAAGTAATAAACTTGCTAAAGTAATATTTTTCTCGGTCCCAGCTGTATTACTTTAAAGAGGTTTAACTGTAATAGGTACTTATTGTATTCGAAAATCTTTAAGTTTTAATTTTGTATTTTTCTGTTATGTTGGTAGCATTAGATGTTTACATAAATTTAGACTTGTGGTGGATTTCCAGATTTTCTATCAAGTACAGACAGTCTGATGCAGTGCGACTTACAAACTGAATATGAGTCATTTTATTTCTAACCATGTTTTAGCATGTATTTGACAGATGAAATTCCACTACGTCTTGGGTTTTTGGGTCTTGGCATCATGGGTTCTCCAATGGCACAAAACCTCATAAAATCAGGGTATGATTCCATTCATATTAACATGAGCTCAGGCAGTGCCATTTATGATTTTAAAACGTTAAATTTATAGAGAATTTATGTATGTCAGCAAACTTCTAAAAATGGTTTTTTACATGGACAATTATGCAATGCCTAGTCGACACAGAAAAGTCGTCTAACAGCACTTTCAAATCTCATAGAAGCGTTATAATTCTCTACGGCTAATTATTTATTCGCCTCCAGATGTAGCTGATATGACAGTATATTTTTCTCACATGAGTATGCATAATTTTTTCTCACATGAGTATGTAGAATATATATATTTTCCATGATGCACTGGAAAGTTTCAGCTCATAGCACAGGATACCTGTATATCAAGAGTTACTTTCGTAATCACAAACTTTACATTAGAATTTGATAGTTACAAATTTTTGGGTGTATTTTGCAAATGTTTAGACACACATAATTGAACAAATCTTACTTATTTGCGGAAAAAAGGATTTGCGTCTGATCTATAATTCTCGAACATTTAACAAGATAGGAATTAGTTCTTCTTCAGCAATTTTCTACATATCAGGAAAGTGAAAAAATGGTATATATAATCTTTAGCTCTTAACATACCGTCAAAGTGTTATCCCTTCACCTACATTACAATTTACACCAGTACCACTCTTAATATTTTAACTCAACCCCTATACTATGAACTCAGTTCCCATGTTATTGGTTAGGTCTAGTGAAATATTTTTGTGTTCAACATTGCAAAAGTTCAATGTATTTGAAGGTGTATTATTTATCAATTATTTTGAATGCTATTAGTGACACTGATATGGTAAAAAATGAAATGAAAACTGAGACTCAAACAAAAGCTTAAGTCACATTGTTGCATTTTCTGAGCCTATAGATAAATTAGTTTATAACAAGTATGATCTGCGGAAGAACTATATGTTTACTGTAGATCTGATTATCTATATTCTTTATTATTTCAGTAACCTAATTTATTATTTACCTTTTTATTTCCCTGTTTATGTAATGATTATAAAGATTTTTTTGCTAAATAATAATTATAAGAGTACTTTGGTGTATAAGAAGTTTAGCATTTGAATTATGAGTTGTATAATTGATGGAAATATTGTTTTGGACTTGGGATCCTCTTTTGTATGCAGGCTTAGTGCTAAACAGATTATCATTGTCCAAGCTGTGTCATCAGGTACAAAACTCATATATCGTAATTATCATTTTCTTCTGTAAAACTTTAAACTTCTGTTACTTGACAAATGTATCCTGTATTATCTTTTTAGTTAACTTAGATGTTGAAGTTCCTTCTTCTGAATACAAGGAGTTCTCAGTTAAAAGCAAAAAAGAGGGTAACAAACTAAAGGTAATAACTTAAATTATAAAAAGTGACTTGTGTTTATAGAATTATAGTAAATGAATACTTCAGACTTTTGAGATGTATCTTGTAATAATGAATTCCTTTGATGTTCGTGAAATGAATTTTTTTTGCTAGTTTTTGAACAGATCAGTGTTGAGGTATTCGGTGCCAGAACCCAAAAAATATTTGATGATGTGTTCTCTAAAATGGTTGCTGCTGCTCAGCCGATTCCAGGCTTTAGAAGAGTCAAGGGAGGTAATTCATCCCATGATAGGCTTTTGTCTATCCGTCTTGAAGTTATGTTATGCAAAATCCTTTTAGCAGTTGTATCTCACGATTGGAAATGATACCCTTCATTAATTTGATGATATTACTTCCATAGTATTTTAACATATTCTACTTTTTCTATATTTGTTATGTTTCTTCTCAAACGACTGGGAACTATCAGGCAAAACACCCGATGTAAGTTTCTTATCCCTATTGATTAATTATTATCATTATATTGTTTGAAGCACTTTCTATTATGATGTATGGGGAATCATATTGTTTGAAGCAACATTTTCAATTATGAAGGATGGGGAAAGTCAAGTAGAGTCCTAGTTTGATTCATATTAGTGATCTTTAAGTGTTGACATAATGCATAATTTATTCTGTAAGTTAATAGAACTAGCCTTATTGCATCAGCAACATGGGTACTTTTATGTTTGTAGTTTATGTGGTTATATACTATTCAAGTCTACTTAATTCATTTCTTTTTGAGGGGTATTTTGACAATTGTTAAGCTTATTTGGAGTTACATATACAATGCCTGCCTAGGCATTGAACTGCCACCCACACCCACTTAATCTTTGCACGAGAAAGAAAAGAAAACAGAAGAAGTTACTGTGAGGAATCACTGTTGTACCTTGTCATCATGATATAGAAATATACAAACATTTATGATTTAGCTATTCTGATATATCTTGATTAAAACACTTACATATCTGTAGCATTTGCATACTTATTGCATATGCTTCTTTATTTTATTCTTTATATGTAAGTGGTGGTTTAGCTTTTTGCTCATTCATTTTCTGGCAGATACCAAGGAACATCCTCTTAGAAGTTCTTGGACCTTCTAAGGTGTACAAGGAAGTAATCAAGAAAGTAATAGACTCTGCAATATTTGAATATGTTAAAAAGGTAGGTATACACTATATATTAAAATCATCTTTTGGATACACCCTTGTTCTCTACTTGTCCAAATTATTCCAACAAAGTTTGGCTAATATCATGTTCAAATTATTCCAACAAACTTAGTGGCACAAGTTGTTTGAACGCCGTGCATTTATAAATATTGCACTTATTATAATTAAGAATGTTTGCTTCTAGTATTAAGATAATACAGCTATTTGGTTCGGAAGTTTTGAAGATATTGAATCCACATTTCTCTTACCGCTCTGTTATTCTACATATATATGGTGCAGGAGGGATTGACAGTCGGTAAGAATGTGAGTGTTGAACAGAGTTTCGAAGATCTTGAAGCCATATTTGAGCCTGGTGGCAGCTTCAAATTTGACGTGGTTGTTCAGTGTCAACAATCACCGTAAAGTATTTTTTTGTTCTTTTTCCTTTCTTTTCTAGATATTAACAAAAGAAATAGGATAATCATCTGATATAATCTCTATACTTGTAGTTCATAACAGTTTAAATTTTGAGAATATCTGTAACCTACAAGATACCGTTCCTAACTGGAAACTATAGTTCCTGTTGTATAATACTGGGGAGCAGGAGGTATATACAATCTACTTTGATGGTAGTTCTTATGAACTTGATACAGTACCCATCTTGCCTCTGATTCCGGGGTCTTGAGAACTTGAACACCGCCATCACTAGGCCGCAATGCATACTAGTTAGGATAATATGGATGAGCTGCGATGACAAGAAGATACAGCTGTGTAATTGCAGCAAAAAGCAGTGTTAGAGAAGGGTAAATTGATTGGTTTAATTGCGTGTGTTCTTTACCACACATAACTTGGGCTTGCAGTGTACTAAGCTTTAGGTCTAATATGACACTTTGAACTGAGTGCTGCAGTGAAGACAATAATGTTCCTAATCTGAAAAGCCGCCGATACCAATTCGATGTAGCATCAGTAAACTCAAACTCTATGCACCTCTTTAATTTGAAAATCTACTGCTTCAGTTTTTCCATAGAAAATGTAATGACCTACTTCCTCGTCCCACTTTATCTGTCTTTATCTGTCTAGTTTGGCTTTTATGCGTAATTTAATGTGTATTGATCACATAGCTCCGTTGATTATTTTTGAAAATTTCTTTTTGTGAATAAAAAATTAAGATTTGAATTTTTATTCACAAAAAGAAAATTTAAAAAATAATTAACGGAATTTTATGATCAATGCACCTTAAATTACGTGCAAGAGTCAAACTGGACAAAAAAATTGGGACGAAATGTCTATCATAATTTTTGTCAATTTTTACGTTTCTAAGTAATTATTAAGTTGTACTCCTCTCCATCCTACTGAATTGTTAACATTGTTCAGTACAAAAAATTTAAACAAATTCAATAAGACGGATTGAGTAATAAATAAGAAACCACTTCTTTTTAAGAATAGATATAAACTCTCAATATGTTATTGTTATTCCCAGTGGACTAACAATGAGATTTACAGAAAGGGGGTTGAATGTAAATCTCAAAAATTTTTCAAGTTTTGAGCAGTTTGTAAGACTGAGTGTTTGAGTGATCAAATGTGTGTGAATTGCTTGGAGCTGATGCAGACAGATATATATTCAAACACAAATGTAATGAACACAAAGAACTTAAAAACTTTTCTGGTGGATTTGTTGTTCCACCAGAGATGTGTTATTTCAGGAAATCTGTGATTCAAAAACTAAATCACAGTTGCTTCCTAGTACAAACTAGATGATTTTCTCTCTTGATATTTCTAAACAGCTCAGGGAAAAATCCACTTCTAATTACTAGCTACTACTTGGTTTATATAACACCAAGTTTACAAGTGAAGACAAAGATAAAGTACAATAAGACAATAGTTCTCCACTTGTTTCTGTTCCATTTTTATCCAGTGTAATATGGAATTATCTGTTGACTTTCCATTATGAACCAGACTAAAAACGGCTGCTTTTTCTGTTGTTCCTGAAATAAGCTACCACATCTCTGTCAATCCATGTGCCTCTGTCAGCTTTGTTAACTGTCACTATCAACTGCTATGAGACTGAGCATCCGTTGAAACTTTCATCCGTTGATAGCTTTATCCGTTGATGCTCTAGCAGTGCATCCGTTGAAACTTTCATCCGTTGATGGCTTTATCCGTTGATGCTCTAGCAGTTGAAGCTTTATCCGTTGAAGCACTTATCCGTTGATGGATATTATCCGTTGAAGCGTTAGAGACATCCGTTGAAGCGTTAGAGACATCCGTTAAAGCTTAGTTTCTTATCCGTTGAAGGTCTTCAATATCCGTTGACACTTCTTCACTTATACAAAATTACAAGACATGAAATATTTACAATTAGCCCTCCTATTTGTACATCCATTAGTAGTCAACATGACTGATTATCTCCTAACAACATCTAAGAATTACAGCTTGAAATCAGAGAGTGAGATGTGCTACAATACCAAACTTATTGCTAAGTAAGGCTACTCCTTCAACGGATAGCCAAGATGGTCTTATCCGTTGAGGCTACAAACACTAGATTTCTACTTAAGTGTTTTGCTGAACTTATCATCAAACTAATACACATATTCCTAACAGTTATACATCTCAACCGAAAACTAAATTCGAACGGGATATTGTAATATCCCATATTTTCAAATATTATTATTATAATTATTTGGAATTATTTATGTGATTTTAGGTGAATTTTAGTAAATTATCTGATAAGTGGAATTAATGTTTGGATGTTTAGATGTGATATTATTTGAATATTTGAATTATTATATGTCCAGAATAAAATATAGATAATTGTGATATTTTTCTGGTAATTTTTGGACTGTTAGATGATTTTATAATGATTTATGAATTATTAATTATTTTCTGAATAATTACCAAAATTATTTTATAAAGCCGGGAATCGTCCAAATTCAACCGTTTTTGCGTTTTTACAACCCGAAACTCTTCCGAAAACTCCTTCCTAACCTAATCGGGTAATTCCGGACATTTTCCGTGTTTTGACTTTTTCGATTCGGATTACGGTTTGACCCGTGCGCGGCCCGACGCAATATTTTTGATACGATAGTTATTTCGGTAATCAATAAAACCCGTATTTTCGAGAGACGGGATATTTTTATATTATTCTCGTATATAATATTTTATAAAAAGCTCGGTTTTGATAATTATCTAATTTTGGTATTGAATCGGATCGTTATTGCAGTTACTTAGCGGCTAAGCAACTAATTTAATGATCCAAAATGATCCAAAACGATCCAGAACGATCCAGAACGATCCAATATTCCATAAATATAAATAGCCTATTTCTTATTTCGTTTATTCCGTTTATTCAATTGCAACCAGTTAAAACATCGTAAATACAGAGAAAAACCCGAGAAAACCGATACGTTCCCGAGAATCAAACACACGAACGAAGGCGTTATCGAACTCCGATTCGGGCGTGCAGCATATCAAAACGAAGCTCTCGGAATCCTCTATCTGAATCAATCATCAGTTTATTTCCAGAAATCACAGTAATTTTCTTATTTATTTAATTATATTCGAATTATTTGATAATTAAATTACGAATTTTTGTTCTTGATGTTGTTGATGTGATTTGATGCTTCCATGTTGTAGAGCATGTTTTTCTGGTCGATTTGGTATATTATACTTCAAAAATAGGGTTCAGTATCATATAGAAATTAAGGTTTGATTTTCTGAAAATTCTCTGAAAAATTGTTCTTGGTGTTCTTGAAGAGTTCTGTGAATTAAACTCGAATTTGAAGGTGATGCCGACTTCAGATTTCGATGTTCTAGTAACCAAAATGAAGCCCTCGATTTGTTCTTTCATAATTCCTTATCATAATCATCAAACGATAAGTAATTTTTCAATTCGTAATTTTAGGGTTTATGTTCGAATTTGGGTATTTTTGATCCTAGGGTTATTGATCGATTTTGATGATGGGAATAGCTTCCTGGCATGAATTGCAATCGATTCATATATTTACTTGCAACAAACGATCATTAAATGGATCAAAACGAGTTTTTATTTTTTTGTGTTTTCGATTCTTTAATTCGATTTTCTGATCAAACAGATTGTTTTATGTGTTTGTTATAAATAGTATTAGATTGTACGAGTTGTAAGGGTCATTTTGACGTATAGAACGTCGAAGATGGCTAAGAAACTGTGGAATTTGTTGTTGGCCGGAAAAGCTCGGCCTTGCCGGCTTTAATGGAGGTCACCGGAAACTGGAGAACACCGGTGGTGTTCTTCGTTCAACCCGACCCGTTCCTGACCCGTTTTCTGACCCGAAGTTTACCCGGTTTTGATTCTGTTTTCTGCTATTTCAAAACCAAAAGCGTGTTTCTGGATTTTCTTTTTACAAATAATTCAAAAATCCTATTTTTAATTTCTGAAAATTCATTTTTATTTTAAAAATCATTATTTTAATTCTGAAAATTTATTTTAATTCAAAAATAAATCCAAATTATTTTGTTAATTAATTTTAGTTGATAATTAATTATTTAATTAGTCAATTAATTTATATATTAATTGATTAATTAATTTAATTAGTTATTAATTAATTTTAATTGATTATTTAATTAGATTTAATTATTTAAAAATTGATTTAAAAATTCTGAAAAATAGTTTCGAGCTTTAAAATATTATTTTAAATTATTTTACAAGCTCGATAATTCTTATAAAAATATTTTAGGGTGTTCGAACCCTATTATTTTATTATTAAAATGATTTAGAGACCGTTTTAATTTCGAAAAATGTTCAAAAATTCATAATAAATCAACCGTTCGTCTGTTTAATATGAAACGAACGCGTACAGACTCAGAAAAATATTCCGCTTTCAATAAAAATACTTTCGAGACCCAAATCCTTTTGTTTTGAAAGATCGTTTGTTTTACGAATCATTCTAAGTCGATTATTTATCGATAAATCATATTTTTGACCTGATTTCAGTTTTAAACATATCGAGTCGACCCTTCTGATGAACCGAGTCTTATGTGATATGAATTATGTGATATATGAGTTATGTGCTTATGTGTGATGTGAATTAGGTGTGTATGTGGATCAAGGGTCCTATGTTTGTCTGTTATATTTATGTGTGGGTCACAAGAATCTCTGTGTTTATCTGTTTTAATTATATGTGGGCTATCGTATGGGTAGACGATAGGATTTTGACGCGTAGTTCGTCGAGTGGTTACCGTTTAGACGATTAAAGTTCTATATTTTAATTATAGATGCGGATTATTCGAGTTGATCGGAACAAGACGTTGGATAAAGAATGAGATGGAATGGTATTGGGTATCTGGCTTCTAGCAATCGCAGGAGCAGCATATCAGTCAAGTGTTGAAAAGAAGGACGGTGATGTTTTAAGACAGAATTTCAGAATAGATGCGTGTTTGCGAGTGTGACTAACTGCTAAAAACCCAAAGGCAAGTACACTAACCTCACTTATCATTCAAGTGACGTTTATTTCGATTCATATTATGCAAGTACACTAACCTCACTTATCATTCAAGTGACATTTATTTCGATTCATATTATGCAAGTACACTAACCTCACTTATCATTCAAGTGACGTTTATTTCGATTCATATTATGCAAGTATACCAACCTCACTTATCATTCAAGTGACGTTTAATTCGAATTATATTATGCAAGTATTGTTTTCCCTATTCTCTGTTCGGAATAGATAAATGTTTTACATATCGCTGAATTAAATAATTCTGTTTACGCAATACTCATCTGCTATTCTATATTCAGAATAGTCAAGTGATTTTACTTATCCAATTTCTGGATTTATAAATATTTTGGATTTTGAGAAAAGTGATTTGGTTGTGAATATTCCTACCCAAGAATTGGGGGAATAAAATTATTTCGGGTGTCGAATATTATGACCCCTTTTTCAATAAAAGGTTTTGAGGTTTGATGGTTACTGGTAGCGTAAGAGGCCGAGGCACCGGTCCAGCGTGAGCTATTATACAGAAGTGTAATACGGAAGTGTAATATCTTACAAGGCTTGTTATGCCTTTTCTTGGCGCCCTATAGGTACCGTATGTCTTCGGGATACGGGTAGTACCTATATTTACGGTATGGCTGCGGGATACCGGTGTTGTTTCGTGACTGATCATCAGGAACAGCATAGTGCATAATTGGTTCCAATCTAAATAGATATCTAAAATTCTTTATTGTTTTGATAATCATAGCATAAATGATTTATCAACTGATTCTGTTTTGGATTAAAAGTACTGATTCTGTTTTGGATTAAAAGTACTGATTCTGTTTTGGATTAAAAATACTGATTCTGTTTTGGATTAAAGTGAATTGTGGTTTTGATTCAGTTTCTTATTTTTGCTGATACTTACGTTGTTGTTAAATATCAAAGGTGGTATTAGTATAGATGATTGATGTTGACTTCAGTATGGAATGTTGTGAGCATCAAAGTTCGTGTTAATATCTAATTTGATATGACAGCAAAATAAGTATTAATTTCAAGAGTTCGGTTTGAGTAAAGTTTATGATTCAATCCATAATCATTGTTTCATGTTATTGTGGTTTACGATATTTCCGTAAACACTGCTTTACGAGTTTTATTCTCGTCAAGATTCAAAGTATTGCTGAAGCCTTTCGCTTGAAAATATCAAAAAGAGTTTATAATTCAGCAATTATGACTTTAAATGTTCTGCTCTAATGCAGAAACGGTTTTATATCAAAAGACCCTATATATGCTATAATTATCTTGCTGAGCATTTCTTCCGCTCATACTTGCCTGTTTTTAAATTTAACCTCCAGTGAGGATTAGCTTGCGCTACTTAGCTGCGAAATTCGAGGAAGCAAAGAAGAAGCTCTTGGAAGGTGGTTGGTCCAGGGTTTGCGGACTGGTGTAAGTTTTATTGTGTAAAGTTATTTATATTAGATTATATTATAGTTGTATATTTTATTTGGGCCTAGTATACTTCATTTCGAAGTTATACTAGTGGGTTTAATTGTGAGTTGGAATTTATTGAAAAGAGTTTTAAAAGAAAGTGAGAAAAATTATTTGTGGAATTTGGATTTCTTGTTTCTAGAACTGTAACCTTAAAAGATCTTGGATTAGTTTGGGGTCATAAATGATAAATATCTTCCGCTGGCATTTATTTATTGATTTAACAGGTTATTTTAGATTGAGATTTCATCGTGACGACCAAATCCTCTGACCCCGGATTTGGGGGCGTTACAGATATACCGCGTTATGTTTTGTTTTTTCCCATCTAAAATGAATACTCTTGTGGGAAAAATGGCAGAATGCTGGAACATGTCCTAATGGAAATAAAAGGGAAAGTCAGAACAGAAAAATTATTATGCATCATTTTATTTTGTATCATATCATTTAAGTGCAGGAATTCCCACTTGTATTTTTGGGCCAGATGTGCATAGTACTGTTCTGTAACAAAATCATTTTACTTCATTTTTTTGCAATCAATACATGAGCCCAGTTGTTGAATCATAATATAATTCAGAAGCATTTCTCGTGAAGCACATTAATGTTGCAACCTTGTGTATTTATTCCTATACCTCCTCAGATCCGTGAGCTCATTACTATGCTGGTCTCATTAGCCTTGCACTTTTTAAACAACCCCAACTTCAACACAATAGCAACACACACTCAAAATGTGCTTCTCTAGCTTACTGCATTTTACATTGTCACTAACTCTCCTTTGCCTTCCTCTAGGCAAGGCATTTACGGTGATCATGTCGGATTCTGGCGCCCCGTCTGCTCTGGTGGATGCTCCGCAAATTGGGAGCTCGATGAACAACAACGGAGCAAGGACTGACAAGCACGAACAGGAGGCAGTTTACGACATTATGAAAGCTACTGGGAATGAATGGGCAACTGATATTCCTGACGTTTGTCGAGGTCGATGGCACGGGATTGAGTGCATGCCTGACAAGGACAATGTGTACCACATTGTATCACTTTCCTTTGGTGCATTGTCTGATGATACTGCATTCCCAATTTGTGATCCAAAACGATCCTTTATCTCGCCTTCCATCACTAAACTTCATCATCTTCGCGGCCTTTTCTTCTACGGCTGTCTGACAAACAATCCTCAGCCTATTCCTTCTTTCTTGGGAAAATTGGGATCCACATTACAGACATTAGTTCTCAGAGAAAATGGACATGTGGGGCCTATACCAAATGAACTTGGCAATCTCACTCGTTTACGAGTTCTTGATCTTCACAAAAACAACCTGAACGGTTCAATTCCAGTCTCACTTGGTCGAATTACTGGTTTAAGGTCATTAGACCTGAGCGTAAACAAGTTAACCGGTTCAATTCCAAGTGTAACATTTTCGGGTTTAAACATACT
This sequence comes from Apium graveolens, assembly GCF_009905375.1. Classification (NCBI taxonomy): domain Eukaryota; kingdom Viridiplantae; phylum Streptophyta; class Magnoliopsida; order Apiales; family Apiaceae; genus Apium; species Apium graveolens. The sequence goes on along the minus strand of NC_133650.1, from coordinate 3,722,423 downwards.
AGACCTCAACCAAAATCTCCTCACCGGCTTTATTCCAACCACTATCGGAACTTGCCATTCTCTACTTAAACTCGATTTAAGCCATAATCGTCTCTCTGGTTCAGTCCCTGACTTGATCAATCACCTCAGCAACCTAGTTCTCTTAGACATAAGCTATAACAGTCTATCCGGTCCTCTTCCAGCTTCACTCGAAGGCATGAAATCTCTACAAGCCTTAATGTTGAATGCAAATCCAATGGTGTACTCAACAATCCCGGATAACGTGTTTGATGGTCTGAACAATCTAATGATCTTAGTCCTGTCAGAAATGAATTTACATGGACCAATACCAGAGTCATTAGGCCTTTTATCCAGTCTCCGAGTCCTCCACCTTGATGGAAACCGATTAAATGGTTCTGTTCCATTAACTTTTCGGAACTTAAGCAATCTCGGTGAGCTTAGACTAAACAACAATGAGTTAACAGGAAGAGTTCCTCTGGGAAGGGAAATGGCTTGGAAGATGAAACGGAAACTGAGGCTGCACAATAACTCGGGGCTTTGCTACGACGAAAGGAACGGTTCAGCTGATGATTTGGACTTACTATTCGACTCTGGAATCAGGCATTGTGGAACACAGAGCAGCGGAGCTGGAAAAACAGTACAACATATTTCAGCAGACACAGATATGGTTGGAAAATCAAGTAGAAGTTCAGCTGCGACAGATCATAAGTCGTTAGTTCTTTCGACTCTGCTTCAGCTGGTGATCATTTTTGTGTACATTGCAACACAGTGAGTCAGTGAGGAAGGACAATATCTGTACATTGTTTATACAAATGTAATATTGCAAATGTAACATCCTAGTATTTATCTTTCTATTGATAAAACCTTCTATCTCATTTTCACATCTTCGGTAATTTTTTCGCAAAAATGACCAAGTGTGACGTTGAACGAACATCTCACTCAGAAGCTGCATCCAAGTGTGACTTTGAACGAACACTCAGAAGCTGCATCCAAGTGTGACGTTGAACGGACATCTCACTCAGAAGCTGCATTAAGTCGAAACGACAGTAGCGATTCACAATATGCAGCTCAAACTCGGGACGAAAAACAGATACCTCTAAATATGTACAGTGTGTAGGTACAGGAGAGGTAGTCAGGTAAGAAATGCAGGTGTTCAGTCTTTCATCAAGTTAGTTTTAGCTATAATTTTATTTTACTCCAATGCTAAAACTGGTATTTCTACATAATTATAGAAGGCAACAATTTTCGAAAACAACACACAAAAGCAGCATATTAGATTCGCAATTTCCGACCCATCAAATGTCACATATGAGAGAAAAATGGTAGGAGTGTTGCAGCTACAAGGCTAAATGTCAACTGAGACATACAAAAGTTTAAGTTTGAATATTTCTCCGGTACCTTCATACAAGGCCTTTCAGACGATTAAGCGACCTCTGAATATTTTCATATTGATCTTTTCTCTTTTCAGAAAGCAATAAAACCTCGTCACAATGATCCCTCTTGGTTTCCAGATTCCCAATTCCAATTCTTTCTTTGTCCGCCTCCTCTTTAAGCCTGTGTGTCTTAGCTATGAGCTTTTCAATTCTTTGCAGTTTTGACTGGTAATCAGTTTGCGCAATGATCAAGTTACTTCCAGCATTGGCTAGCTCCTCCCTGGCAGCATTAACATCAGACATACTTTTATCATAAGCAACTTTCAAATCTAAATCCGGGCATGTGTTCTTCTCGTTGACTTCTTTGAGTTCCTGAAAAAGCTTGATCAACTTGCAAACTTCACCATGAAAAGCTCCATAATCAACTTTTAGTGACTTCAATCCGATGAAGCACTTATTAGCACTTCGCACCATGTCAGCAGTATCCAGTTTATGTGCAGTTCTTACTAGGTGTTTCACCAACTCATCCTTGAGTACAACCGCCGCAGCCATAAGTATTTCGAGATTCTCCCCTGAAGTTTCGATATGGGAAGGTGATTTGGATACGGGCATAAGCATTGATAAATGGTCAAACTCGGGTTTTGTTTCTTCTTCATCTGAGGATATATCAAGAAGCATTACCTCCTCAACTCCGATATTTTCAACTTGTTCTTCCTTTTCATGACCTATAACAATGTCGTATGTCAGTATAGAGAACATCGTGCTGATACATAATCATAACCAGTACCATATCCAGTAATTCATAACCAAGTATATAAGTTGTTTAAAAGCTAATTCTTAAAGTGCAAGTTACTCGGTTGATTCCCGGAAATTAGTTGAGACTAGAGACTTTGTTTGTGGATCACGGTCTCACACACTAATCCCTAGGCTTTGAATTTGGAAACCTAAAGTAAAGTCACTCGCCCGTTCAAACTCTTACGTTCTTATTCAAACGGGCGCTCTGGAATAGTGCTGCCCTGATAAGAGGGGCAGGTCTCTACACAAACAGGCGGTTGAAGAGAGGTTCTGAAAGAACTACAGATAGGGAAAGTCACCTGCTAGGCTAGTACTTTTCTTTTATTGATAGTCAATCAATGGTTTGTATACCATGGGCTAGCCTCCCCTAATTCCAACACTGTGTGTGTCTCTTTCCAGAAGCAAGAAAAGAAAAGGGTAATGAGTTATTTTCATATATAAATGGTACTGGAGGAGGTTGAGTGGCAAGATGGTCTTCTTCTTGATGCTGATGCACCTCCTCTGATATCATAAATGTATAAATACAACACCAAATATTGCCTAGACTCATAAATCTTATATGACTCAGAAACATGGAGATCTCTTCTCTTACATTTTACATTTTATAGCAAGTAAATGAATACGTAAAAAGAAACACAAAAGGATGACCTTCATTTTCTTGTTGTTGATCCTTCAATGCTCCTCTCTGCCCATCTTCTTGTTGTTGCTGTCCAAGTCCTTTGAGTTCAAAAATTTTTAAAGACAACCAATCACTAGCAGTCTAAACAATAATGAACTACTAAAGTCCTCCATAAGTATAACAAAAACATATTCGCACACACAAGCAGTATACACATAGTATTATCATTTCAAGTCCTTTGAGTGCAAAAATTATAAAAGACAAAAACAATCAACTAGCAGCCTAACCAATCATGAACTACTCTAAAGTACTAAATAAGTATAACAAACACAATGCGCACACACAACCATTATACACATCGTATAATCATGTCTTGCGTAAGAAAAAGACCATCCTTCAACTATAATAATGCCAATCACCTAATATCAAATCTCAACTTTATAACCGGATTTAAGAAATTTCTAACACAAAGCATCATTCTTAAAATTTCTCAAGTTCTTACTGACATTAGGATCAGTAATTAAACTAGTCGAAAATCCAACACCATCATATCCAACAAAAAAATTCCACGCCACATTAAAAACCAAAGCTCCAGATTTAAGTAATTTCTAACACAAAGCATCATTCTTAAAAATTGTCAAGTTGTTACTGATATTAGGACCAATAATTAAACTAGTCGAAAACACTATATCATCATAATTCCCAACAAATTTCCACACTGCATTAAAAACCAAAACTCGAGATTTAAGTAATTTCTAACACAAACCATCATTCTTAAGAATTCTCAAGTTCTTAAAACAATAGGATCAATAATTAAACTAGTCGAAAATACGATATGATCATAACCACCAACAAATTTCCACACCACATTAAAAATCAAAACTGGAGATACCGGAATTCATCTGTCGTTGAGCATTCCGTATGCTTCAAATAGAAAATCAAGCAAGTCTCGAACGTATCCATGTTCATATACTCATCCAAAGTCGAAGACGCATTAAAGAAAGCCTTATCTAACACTCTAGTCAAATCAATCATTCTTTTCATGGGTACATCACTAGATAGTTGCATTTAACGATCAAATAATCATTAAGCACAGAAAAGATGTACCTTCTTCTGGTCCACGAGTTCTCGATTTAGTGGGACAGGGAGGAGGAGTGATCGGCGGGAATCGGTGGTCTACCACTACTTAACAATGAGACACAAACAAGAATAACAATGTAGTTAAAAATAGAATATTACAAGTTCAAAAAGCAATCAGAAAGTACTTCAACAACCAATACTCAACAAGAAAAAAACTACCCGTAACAACCCCTTAACCAATTAAGCACAACTCTAAGGAGTAAACAACTCATGATAATTAAGCACAACTCTAAGGAGTGAACAACTCATGATAATTAAGCACAAAAAAAATGTACCTTCTAGTCCATGATTACTCGATTCAATGGGACTATGACGAGGACTGATCAGCAGGGAGCGTCTGCCTGTGGGAGGACTGATCCGCGGGGAGCGGTGGTCTTCCACTACTTAACAATGCGACACAAATAACAATTACAACAGCGCTAAAAAAAAATAGAATATCACAAGTTGAAAAAGGTAATCAAAAAGTACTTCAACTACCAATACTCAACAAGAAAAAAACTACCAATACTAAACGTCTAAACAAGAAAAAAACTAACCCGAACAACCCCTAAACCAATTAAGCACAACTCTAAGGAGTAAACAACTCATGATAATTTAGCACAACTCTAAGGAGTAAACAACTAATGATAATTAAGCACAATAAATGTACCTTCTGGTCCACGAGTGATCAGCGGGGAGCGGGCAGGACTGCTGGGGCTGGGGCAATAGTCACATTGAGAAATCTAGACAACAAATGGAATTTATTAGATTTGATGAAACTATGTGTTATCTCGCTATCTATATTGTATGAAACTATGTGTATATGTTGGAAATCAGAACTGATTTCAAGGAACAGTTGTAACTATATTAATATGATAGATTAGTGATCTAATTTCCAGATTTGAAGCCATAAATCATGGTTGTAAATATGCCGTAAAGTCCTATAAATTAATTCTCAATAAACATGAAATATTATTCCTCCAGAAATACAATTTCAAGTGTATACTTACCTCGCATTCCAAAAGGCTGGTCCTCCAGCTTTCGACGGTCTTGCGCTGGGAAGTGTAGTTTTGCAGTGGGGGTGAAGTGAACGTCTTGATCTTAATGCCGAGTGAGGACATCCTCTCAAACAAGATAGTCTGCCATAAACAGAAAATCATAAACCATACAAAATAAGTACATCCAATGAAACTACAAATGAAAATTACTAATGATACCTCAAGGACGGGAGCACATCCGGTAAAATTATGTTGCCCCGAGCAATGTACAGAACAAATATGCTTATGGAGGTCAGAGATGGACTCCATAAGATGACCGTGAATTGCTTTTGCCCAATTCACTTTCTCAAATTTTTCCAAATCCGAGACGTACCTCCACAAAGTGGGGCGAGGCTGCTTAGGATTGGAATAACAAAGAGCAAACTGCTCAATATAGTAGTAATTCAAGAGCTGGACAAACAATATTTTGTGTTCTTCTTTCTCGACACTCATGTCATTTATTAGTCTTTTTAAATTATCTGGCGTCATCTTTTGTTCCCGCCCTATATTCAAAACATCCTTTCGGAGTTTATATAGAGCTTCGGGATATTTAGCAGAGATACATTTTGTTTCCTCGCGGAAAACATCAAAATCTATATCGGTATCATTCACAGTGATCCCGAGAACATCAGCCACCTCTTTGGGGCAAAAACTAAAAACTTTTTCATTAATAAAAATCTTATTCTCGCTAAGGCTATAAAATGAAGAGATTGTCTCTACAAGTGCAGCTGAACTTTCTTTATTATTTTTTATAGATGCAAGAGAAGCCAATTTAGAATTTTTAAAAAGTTCCTTTTTTTCACAACTTAAATTAAAATCTGAAATTTTTTTCAAGCTACTCGTAAGCTTGACGGGTTGCCGATTAACCTGCATACAACGAAACACACGTGACAGAAACATTAGGTCTGTGATTCAACACAATAAATATAGGGATTTTAGTAACTAACTCCCGTACAAACGAGCTCTTCTTTCTTATGGGTGGTTGAATAATAAATGTTAATGACCCATGCATTCGCATCAATTCCACCAATAAAAAGAGCCCATTTTTATTGGAGTTAGTGATTTGGGCACACATTAGAAAAACCCCGATAATTAAAAAAACCGATAAATATAACAAAACGCAATAAACTAAAACACGCAAATTTAAGGCTCCCTTAAGATTGAGGCTCAGGAGACACCAATCTTGGACCTTAAAAATGCAAACTGAGTCGAGCTAAAAGTTTTGGATGTTGCAAATCAAAACAGAGATCGTAAACAACCTTGGCTCGGTGCATGTTGGGTTCGTTTGCAGGTGTCGAAGACGAAGAAGTAGCCATTGTATATGAGAGGGGAGTGTATAAGAGAAAAGACTGAGAGACGAAACGGAGAGTGTGTAGAGATTAGATGAGAGAGATTTATGAAGTTAAAGAAAGGTAGAGGATGAAATGAGAAATGAGAAGAGGGTAATCAAATCAATCGATCATTAATGCAATGTACTAACTCCGTACTCTCATTTCTTTACCGTTTTTTTCACATGACATTTTAAAGCAACTATAAAATATATCTCCATAATTTATTTTTAAAATTTTTTTTGGAATGAAAGTTTAAATATTATATTTTTATTTAAAAAAAATAAAAATAAAAAAATATTATGCAACTATATTTAATAAAAGAATTAAAGTGTGTACCAAGCCCCCGTCCCCCAATATAAAGAATTGAGAAAAAATGACAAAAATAGCCATTTTTTAAAAAATTTAACCAAAATAGCGATTCTGAGAAAAGTTGACAAATTTTAGCCGATTGAATACTCCACTGTCACTATCAGTTGGGTATCCTAATTTGTATAAGATGATAATACTCCACTGACTCTGGCAGTTGGGTATCCAATCAGTTAAAGTTGGCCTATTTTTCAAAAATAGGTCATTTTTGTTAATTTTGTAAAAAAAATACGCTAAATTTGTCCTTCACCCAAGAATTGAGGGGGACGGAGGGAGTAATGGTGTAGTTGAATAAAGATGGGTTTAGCTTGCAAGCAGTAAATACGAGATAGTTTACGTTCAATTTTTGCACATATTTACATCCACTTTTTGTATGCATTTTGAAATTTTTATAAATTATAATTTTATAATTTCTTTTTTAAAAAAATAGTAAAAATTAAATATAAAATTTGTATTCAGAAAAAAAAATTAAATAATATGTAATTATATTTTAAAGAAATACTAAAAAATATATCGAAAAATAACATAAACAATCCGAGTACTAGTGGAGCGACCGATAACATTGAATGTGAAGTGCAGAGAATATGTGTTTCTACGTGTTTGTAGTTGAATTATCTAACTAAGATCGAGGTGAGTTCAGACTTCAGAGCAGTTGAATTATATTCCCTGTGTATCATTGAGTTCCATACGGTATTTTTTGACACCTTTTCGATACTTCTCTGCAGTATAATTTTATTATATATTTTTTAATTTTTTTAATTCAAAAATAAATTAAAAAGTATATATTATAAAACTATACTTTATACAAGTCTTGAAATATGTATAAATAATAAACTTAAAGAACATAAAAGGATGGAAGGAATAAATATTTACATAGGAAAAGGGGGAGCAGAACGGGAACTTAAATAAATTATCGTTAATTTTTAAAGACAAGTCTAGGCTTTTTCTTTTGTTGAAGACATAGAATAACATTTCTACTGATTTTAATAAATCATGATTTTATAAAAATTTCTTTTATAACCTCAATTAAGCCAAGACTTAGGTCTAGAGTAGCCTTTTATTCCGCTCCCAAGAATAGTACTCTCTGTCTTAAAAAACTTATTTTTTAATGACTTTTTATGGTATATATGATAAGTGATTGGATACTAATTTATGTATAATTTATAAAATTAAATATAGTCATGAGTGATACCGTTGAATTCGTATTTATGAGTAATACAAAATTAAACATATTAACAATTAAAAGTGTGTACCAACAATGTACAAAATAAACGGAAAAAATAATATGAACGGTGAGAGTACAAAAATGTGATTGTTGACCCTTCCGTGTGTGACAAGTACAACTTCACTAAAAGTAAATTAGAAAAAGCGTCCATGGAATATGTGCGATCGAGTTGTTTTAAAGTAATCAGGCAGAGCACAGTTAGATATCTTAAGTGTTTAAGAGTTTATCATCTGTCATCAAAGGTGCTGGGTTCGATCCTCGCTCACCTCGAGATTTATAAGAACAGATACTCATTTGTAAGGCTATAAGCCATATTTGTCAAAAAAAAGTAATTAGGCAGAGTCGGAGGGAAGCAAATATCATCAATTCTTCTCGTAACCTAATTTATATGTACTAGTTTTACAACCCGTGCGATGCACGGGTCTTTATTAATATTTTTATATTATTTAAAATTATAATAATTTTTTTTGGATCATTATCTTATTAGTATATTTATAAATAACAATATAAATTTTTGTTGTTGTCGGGATTCGAACCTGAATCTTTGGGTAGTGTATAAATAATAATATAGGGAGTTGTTCAAATAAAAGATGCATTAAAATAAAAACTAGAAACTAAGACCCAACTCACCTCACTTTAATACTATCCACCCACCTCATTCTCAATTCACTATAAACAACCTCGACTATTCCCCCAAAACCCCATAGTTCAACTTACCGCATTACCCCACCCTATCACAGTCATCACCTCTACCACCATCATCAGCCCCCGTTACCACCATCATCCATGTTCGTTCCTCTCCATTTACCCCATATATTCCTTCATTCATATTTTCTAAACTTTTCTTCTTCTTTTTAATGAGCTTTTTCTTTTTTCTCACCTCTCTACACATGATAATCAATGTATTAATAATTAAAGTTAGTAAATTATGTTTGATATTATGGTTGTTACAGTCATGGTGATGAAGGTGATATTATGTTATAATGATTGTGTTTAACGATCAATATAAATACCATATTTGCTATATTTCGGCGATAAATCACTAAGTATACTTACAAGAATCACTACAATTTAACTAATTTAACTAATAATATAAAAGAAATAGAGAGAGATATTGAACATTGTTGGGCCTGATCCACTTATGTGGGTTATGATTTTATTAAGTCCAAATAAATAAATGAAAAAAAAAACAGGAAAAGGTCCGAGAGCGGACAAAAAAATCAAAAAGGGGGAGACAAAGTGTTGTTGTGAGTATGGTATTCATATTGATATACTCTTAAATCACTAAATCCTATGATGACAATCACTAAACTGTACATAGTAATCACCAAATTACACATAGTAATCACTATATTGTACATAGAAATCACTATATGCATGGTCTGGTTTCAAGGGTTTAGGACCTTGGGTTTAGGGCCCTAGACTAGGTTAGGGTTTAGGCTATAGGGTTTAGGGTTGCCTTTAGACCCTAAACCCTAAATAGATGGAATGTTTATCAACTAATTTCTTATTATTAGAAAGAGCTAAATATTTTTAAAACATGTTTAAGTAATTGGTGAACCCTAAAAATTTAACATCTACTAAATTAAGTTCCAATTTAAATTTTATATAGTAATTTCTAGATCTTGAATCACTAATTTAAAATGGGATTGCTGACCCTTCCGGGTGTGAGAAGTACAACTTTAGTAAAAGTAAATTAGAAAAAGCATCCCCCGGAATATGTACGATCGAGTTGTTTTAAAATAATTAGGTAGAGTCGGAGGGAAGCAAATATCATCAATTCTTCTTGTAACCTAATTTATATGTATTAGCTTTACAACCCGTGCGATGCACGTGTCTTTATTAATATTTTTATATTATTTATTATTATAATAAATTTCTTTTTGGATCATTACCTTATTAATATATTTAAAAATAACAATATAAATATTTGTTATTGCCGGGATTCGAACTTGAATCTTTGGGTAGTGTATAAATAGTAATATAAATATTTGTTGTTGATGGGGTTTGAACCTAGAAGTTTTAGTATTGTATAAATAATTATATAAATATTTGTTGTAGGCGTATTTCGAACATGAGAGTTTGGGTAGTATATATTCTTTTAGTATTTCAATCTAACGGTCCTGATCACTTGATTAAAAAGATCTTACGGTCATAAAAGAGGATAACTAAACCAACCAAAAAAGATGCATACCAAATTATACCACATTCCGGTTATTATAATATGGTATAGATTAATAATCTCTCCAAATAATTTCAATTTATCATCAAACAAACCTGATGATTCAAATAATAAAGGGAATATTCGAATAATACGAGAAAGCCCGCCTTTTCTCTATTAAAAATTTCAACTCTTCCAAATGAACTAGTAACTCCATATTTATAGGAAGTTCTCGTATAACTTTCTATTTATAAATGGGCATTTTGGGCTTCTATCTAACTACTATTTAATGAATTAACTTGGCCCTTCTCTTTGAGTCCATAATCCAACATTTGTCCCCTATTCGGAACAACATCTTTAGATTTACCTTGTGTATGAGTGAGTCTGAAAATTTGGACCAAAAAAGGTAAAGAACATTATAATGGGAATTAGCACGAAAGCAAAAAAAGAGTAAATTGATAGATAAAAATAAGAGTTGTCATTTTACTCTCGTTTTTTTGTTCTTTATTTGTTAGAACATTTCTGCAAAACTTTTCTTTTGATTTTGCAAAAATAAGAGCTCGATGAATAACAACGGAGCACATACTGACAAGCACGAACAAGAGGCAGTTTACGACATTATGAAATCCATTGGGAACGAATGGGCAACTGATATTCCTGACGTTTGTTGAGGTCGATGGCGCTGAATTGAATGCATGTCTGATAAGGACAATGTGTACCATATTGTATCACTTTCCTTTGGTGCATTGTCTGATGATACTGCATCCCCAATTTGTGACCCAAAACGATCCTTTATCTCGCCTTCCATTACTAAACTTCATCATCTTCGCGGCCTTTTCTTATACGGATGTTTGACAAACAATCCTCAGCCTATTCCTTCTTTCTTCGAAAAATTGGGATCCACATTACAGACATTAGTTCTCAGGGAAAACGGACATGTGGGGGCTATACCACATGAACTTTGCAATCTCACCTGATAATTCCAGATCACCCCGGGATCCTCTTCTTGTCCTACCCGGACTCAAACTCCATTTGAGTAGAAATGATGGCGGTGTGTGGTGTAACTGTAAGATGGGCTCCTGTAAAATGGAATCGGAGGGGGTGGCGTCCCCGCGGCACCTCCGGTGTGAGAATGAGAAGGGGTATTGAAGAAGAAATGGTAAAATAAGAATTACTCGAATGTGGTGTGTGTATATGTGTTTATATAGTAAAGATGAAGTAACCCCCAATACCCCTTTTGTTCAGCCTTTTATAGGCTTCCCATTAAGGTTTAGGGGTTTGTACCTTTGATCTGGGCCGTAGGTGAGTTTTGGACTAAAGGACGCGTGGGTGTCTATGATGAGCCAATGTACTTCCGGATCCGGACAGTTGGAAGGTTCTGGATCCGGGCCACCTGAACAGTAGTGATGTTGTCACGTGTCCCGGAGGCTCCCAGGGTTATTTCCAATTGGGCCCTGGCTTCCTTTTATTGGGTCTGAACTAATACGGGCTATCATTTGTCTCTCACTCCCTTATGCGAATTACCTGGATGAGGGAGTAGATTAGTTATCCTCAAACTGTTGCAAGAAAAAAATTGGGGGTTTTCTTTGATTTGTTGCCCCCTAACCCCGGGGTCTTTTGAATATGAGACTCCGGGGTTTACTTGGTAAGTCTCTTTGATTTGTGTCCAATGTGGGGTTCCTTAAACTGTTGGAAGAAAAGTTTTGGGATTTTTCTTTGATTTGTTGCCCCTAACCCCGGGGTCTTATGAATATAAGACTCTGGGTTTGACTTGGTTAGTCTCTTTGATTTGTTTCCAATGTGGGGTTCCTTAAATTGTTACAAGAAAAATTTTGTGGCTTTTCTTTGATTTGTAATTTAAATTTGAGATGAGGTTGGATGGATAAGGACGGGTTGTCCTTTGATTTGACCGGACTCTAGAAAGTAGATGCGGAAAAGTCAGGTTGTGAGAAGTCTGTTGGGATTTCAGCCGGACTCACGGATATATATACGTATATGTATATATATATATATCTGAGTGTATAAAATGTTCCTCCCCCCCCTTCTGAAAAGACGTTCCCCTGTCATAATTACCGTGACAGGGTGTGTATTAACTGTTGTACAGTTATAATACGCGGACCAATAGGAGGCCGCCACATGTCCAGGATGTGTTTTCTGGCCCAAAACCTTTTCACCTCCTCTACTCTCTTCTTTTACCCCTATAAATATTTCTCTCCTCTTCTCTTTTTTCTTTTACGCAAAACACAAATTTGAGAGCAGAAAATCAACGAATTTATCAAAGAGCTCGAAGCGTTTTTACTCGAAGCCTTTTTCTTTCTCCTGTTACTTGTAAGCTTCTTTACTCCCTTGTATTTTTTTTCGCCATTTTTGATGTGCATGTCTCTGTTTTTATGCGAGTTTGCTTCGACTGTCACTAGTTTTTACTCAGAATTTTTTTGTATGGTGCATAGTTTTGAACTTAAATGTGTGTAGTTTGAAGTTTTTGTATGGTTTTTGCGGTTTCTTTGTGTTTGGTTTGCGTAGAAAACATCAATCTTTGTTGATTCGTATGTGGTAAAAATGGGTTTTAGTTGCGCAAAGTTTAGTTGATCTCGGGGTATGTTCTTTGTTTATGTTTTTTGTCATAGTTGTATGTATATTGCATAGATCTTGTTTTTGATCTTTGTTTTGTGTAATATCTATTTCTGAGTTTTTCTTATTTTTTTTTTGTGTTTGGGTTCGGGCGTGGTATTGACTCCGGGGTGTATATGTATATATGTATAGTATATGCAAGGTAGGAGATTTAAGCAGACAACTAACCCTAAAAAACGGAACCCGGATAGACCCAAATTTATAGGTGATATATTACCCAGTTCATCTTCTTCTACTTCCAATAGCGATTCATTTAAGATGCTTCCCCGAGCTGAGAGACCTGTTCAAGTATCGGCCGAGACCTTACTTTTGGGCCGCGGGGGTACTCTATCCAATCCAGATGGGTCCTGGGAGGATGTGGACCACTACTTTGTCCAGTGTAGGCGAGACCCTAAACCTTTGGATTTTTACTATAGAGACTTGGTCGGGGTGTACGGGGGTCCGAAGGGATTGGATAGGAGGGAGCCATATGATGACGCAGCTTTGGATAGTTAATTTTTTAATGCCCCGGGGACCCGGTATGAGTGCGGCCTGTACATAAGGAGATCAGGGACAAACATACCGTTACGGAGGTAGATAGCTCCCGTAGGCTCGCCTTTAATCTCGGGGATGAGTATGAGTGGAGGTGGCCCAAGGCCCATGACAGAGTTTATCACAGACTGGCGGGGGTTATGTCGGGATACCTTTAGAGTATCTCTGGGATATGCACTTAGGTCTACATCAGTTCACAAAATCCCTTTGCGGGGATGTGTATGGGATTCCCTTCACACAGTTAGCCCCGAACTTTGTGAAGTGGATTAATTGGTTCCTGGCTTGTTGTCATGCCAAAGATTACTTGCGCACTTTTAGACTCTTCCACCACATCTTCAAGAATAAAAGATCCACTAGTATGCTAATATATGAGTTCCTGTTTCGGATTGAGGATTGTGGGTATCCGTCCGCCAAGATGGTTCTCCCGGTCAGCATGTTAAGTTCCCTTAAGGGTTGGCACCGGGAGTTCATATTTGTCCGGGGTGGGGATCTGGAGTTCATGCCACTCCATAAGTGTAATTTGAAAACAAATAAATTTCCGGTTCAGCGGCTCGGGCAAGGAGCTCTCACGATGGTATATGCCTTGTGTAGGGCACTCGGAGCGCAGTGGACCTGGGACAGTTTTAACAATAATGTAGACATGCATGCTGCCGGGTGTAAGTCTCTTCCCTTAACTTTTTCTTTGACTTTCATTATTGTCTTCTTCTTTTATACGTGACTGATGTTTGAATTGTTGAAATTTCAGGTATTCTGAAGTTGATTATGTACCCAAGCAACATGTCTGCACAGTTGAAGAATTTGGCTGCAAGGTGCAAGACGATTGGTGGTTTGAACAGTATGAACAACGCGAAGAAGAAGGCTGGGGAGGGTGAGGATGGTGGAGTTGGTGCCGAGGTCGGGAAGACTGCGCCAACACGTCCGGGGAGGACTACGATTGTGATAAATGAGCCCCGGGCTGAGGCTGTTAAGGAGAATGAGAAAGAGAAAGACAACGCCCCAAGAAAGAGGAAGGCTGCCCCTGTGGAGACCGGGGAGGAGGACGCTGAGGGGTCTGGGAGCAGAGTTTCCAAGAAGGGCTGCTACGGAGTTGGCTCCGAACACTCCGGAGATCCTCAAGGCACATTTGGCTAGTTTTACCCTGAGACTCGACGGAAGGAACTGTTTGAAAACTATGCCACCACTACTGAGAGGAGGCGGTACCGGAGGGAGCCTCTCGAGGACTTCCTGGTTTCTATGCAGGAGGATGTCACGGCTGTGAGTATTTGCCTTATTCTTTGTACTTGTCTTTTTCTGCTTTGTACCTTCCAGTTTTGACGTGTAATTTCCTGCAAGCTAACTCCTGGATGTCTTCCTTAAAAAGTATATCGAATAGGAGACTCGACTGGAGAACGAAGCCAACCCCATCTCGGCTAGAGAGTCTGGAGCTGGACCGTCCACCAATGCGCCTCCTTTGCCCGAATCTCCCCTAGCTCAGTAGCCTCCTCTTCCTCAGGATGACCCGGAGCAGCCTCCTTCTCCTCCCCCGAGCCGACAGCAAAAGATTGATTTGTTTGGGCCTTGTGCCTTGTAACTTGACTTTATTATTTTAAGCGATTCTTAACTAAGCCATTTGGCTGTTTATGTAATTTGAACGTACTTTTGTTTGTTCCCAGGGTAGATTTCCCCTGGTTTGTTTTAATGCATGTCCGTTTTGCTTGCATTTTATCGCCTTTCATTTGAATTCAAACTTAGAAAATTTATTAAGTACACATGGGCTGTGACCTGTTTCTGACCCTGGGTGGGGACAAATTCAAATTTAGCTAAATTTATCTAAGTACACGTGTATTGTGTTTTTTGACCCCGGGTAGGGGTTAAATTTCAAACTTTATAAATTTATATAACTACACATGGGTTGCGCCTTACATTCATCCCGAGTTGGGGGCAAAATTTCAATTTTTATAAGTTTTTATAAGTATTGACCCCGGGTCGAGGTAAGAGTTTCAATTTTTAGAAATTCCTATAAGTACACATGGGTTGTGCCTCATACTGACCCCGGGTTGGGGCAAAAATTCAATTTTTAGAATTTTTTCTAAGTCATGCATTTGGGTATGCATATGATGGCAGTAATCAAATAATATAATAAAATTGTTCTAAGCTATGGGAGGCTTAAAATAAAGTTTCTCATTCAGATTGTAATAAGGTAGAGATTACATTCTGGGGTGAATGGAAATAAAATTTAAATAATTTTATTGGGAGATAAAGATATCATAGTTCTAACATAGAGATGATCCCAGAATGTTCACCTTTCAATCATTGATAGAATTTCCTTAACCGGGCCCCGTTCCAGGTGTTCGGAACCACAGTATCATTGAGATAGTATAGCTTGTATGTCCCCGGGCACAACACCTCTTTGACTTTGTAGGGCCCTTCCCAGTTGGGTTGCAGTTTGCCTTGATTTGTTGGTTCTGAAGCTTCAGTGTCCTGGAGCACCAAATCTCCCACTCTATATTCCCTGACTTTGGCCTTTTTTGTAAAATAGAGTTTTGTCTTTTCCTTGTAGTTTTCTATCTTTTCCATGGCCCGGTCTCTTACTTCATCAAAGAGCTCCAGGTTGGTTTTAAGGCCTTCCATATTTGAGACTTCATTGAAATTGACAACTATGTGGGAGGGTGATCCGGTTTTGACTAAGAGTCGAGCCTCGGTGCCATAAGCAAGTTTGAAAGGAGTCTCCCCGGTTCCTATCCTGGGGGTGGTCCTGTAAGACCATAAGACTTTCGGGAGTTCATCTGGCTAGGTCTTCTTGGATTCCTCTAATATTTTCTCTAGACCCCGGAGTATGGTCCTGTTGGTGACCTCTACATGTCTGTTCCCCTGGGGGTGGGCCACAGATGCTCTTTTATGCTTGATGTTGAGCTCTTTCAGATATGTTTCAAAGTACGATCCGACAAACTGCGGTCTATTACCCGAGATCATGACCATCGGGATTCTGAACCTCATCACGATTGGATCCATGAATTTTATGCAATCTTGTTGATTGATGGTTCGCATGGCTTTAGCCTCCTCCCATTTAGTTACAGTCAATCGCTACTAGGAAGTAACGTAAATCTCCTTTGGCTCGGGGAAAAGGACCCATGATGTCAATCTCCCAAACAGCAAAGGGAACCGGGGAGAGAATTAACCCAAGAAGGCTTGGGCTTTGCTTCGGCATATTGCTGAACTTTTGGCATTTGTTGCATTTCTTTACATATGTCATCGCATCTGCGTGGATAGTTGGCTAGTAGTACCCTTGTCTAATGATTTTGTAGGCTAGGGCTTTGGCAGCTAAGTGATCTCTGCAAATTCCCTCATGAACCTCCCGGAGACTATAATCTGCCTCATCCGGATAAACACATTTAAGAGTGGGTGCAGAGAAGGTTCGCCTATACAGTTGATTATCTTCAAGGAAGAAACGGGCAGTTTTATATTTGAGGTAACGTGCATTATTCTCATCTTCTGGAAGTGTTCCATCTTTCAAGTAGGCTATATAGGGAGTCATCCAGTTATCCGGGCTGCTGATGCATAAGATTTTGGCTCGATCTGTACTAGGTGCCCCGAGCTCTTCAAAATAGACTGAACTGCTTAGATCTGAAGTGTTTTGCACGAGCTTGGAGATCTCATCTCCCTTAGACTTTTCCACTATGTTTATCTGTAGAATGGTGGTATCCGAGATGGTTTCCAGGATACTTCGCACCATCTCTTGATATTGTGCCAACTTGGGGTCTTTCGCGATGTATTCTCCATTAGTTTGTTTGACCACAATCTGGGAATGACTATGGATGACCAACTTTGTTACCCCGAGGGATTTTGCTAGTCTGAGTCCGGAGAGCAATTCTTCATATTCGGCTTGATTGTTTGTTGCTTTAAAAGCGAAAGTTATAGCTTGTTGAATTGTAAAGCCATCCGGATTCGAAAGGATTATGCCTGCCCCGGACCTTTCAACTGTCGTCGAGCCACCTACATATAACGTCCATGTGTTCTTGCCGTTGGTTTCTTTTTCGCCTCCGGATTGGTTTGCTGGGATTTCTGGGGTCCCCAGGGAAAGTACATTCCATGACGAACTCAGCCAAACCCTGGGATTTTATGGCCATCCTTGGAACAAACTTGATATTGAATTGGCTTAGCTCTATCGCCCAATTTACCAGTCTTCCGAATGCATCTGGTTTGTGAATGATTTTCCGGAGTGGATGATCAGTGATCACCTTGATCTCCTGGCCTTGGAAATATTACCTTAAAATCCTGCTTGAGTGTACAAGAGCTAGGGCAAGTTTTTCTAAGTTTGGGTACCGGGTTTCAACGTCCTTGAGGACCTGACTTACATAGTAGACCGAGCTTTGTGTTCTTTTTTATTCCCGTATGGGAGTCAAAGAGATTGCTCTTGGCCCGACTGCAATGTAGTGATATAGGGGTTCTCCGGGCTTGGATTTTGACAGTATAGGCGGGTTCATCAGATGTTGCTTGACTTCTTCGAAGGCTGTATCGCATTCCGGAGTCCATTCAATTAGTTTTTTGTTCTGGGCTCCTTTTAGTAACTCAAGAAAGGCATGCATCTCTCCGCTAGTTTTGGGATAAACCTGCGAATGGATGCCAAGCATCTTGCCAACTTTTGAATAACTTTCTGGGTCCGTGGAATCGCCATTTCCATGATTGCTTTAATTTTCTCCGGGTTGGCCTCGATTCCCCATTCACTAACCAAGAAACTTCCCAGATGGGACCCCGAAAGCGCATTTCTCCCGGTTCAGCTTCATGTTGTACTTTCTTAAGTTGTCGAAGCATTCCTTGAGGTCTTTGATGTGATCTGGTATTGTGATTGATTTGGATATCACGTCGTCAACATAAGATTCCATGTTCCTTCCCAGTTGGCTCTTAAAAATGATATTCATCATTTTTTGATATGTGGATCCGGCATTAATTAGGCCGAATGACATCATGATGAAGGCGTATACAACCCGGTGTGTGATGAAGGCAGTCTTTGCAATGTCTTCTGGATTTATTTTGACTTGGTTATATCCCGAAAAGGCATCCATGAAGCTTAGAATAACATGGCCCAAAGTTGCATCAATCAGCTGGTTTATGTTGGGCAGTGGGTAGGAGTATTTAGGGCAATCCGAATTGAGGCTTGTGTAATCGACACACATTCTCCATTTCCCATTCGGATTTTTTATCAGAACAACGTTTGCAAGCCAATCTGGGTACTTAATTTCGCAAATGATGTCCGCCTTCAACAATTTTTCTACCTCTTCATCAATTGCATGTTGTCTCTTCGGGGCGAAGTTTCTTTATTTTTGCTTGATCGACCTCTGTTTTGTATCAACGTCCAGACTATGCATTGCAACAGATTCATCGATTCCCGGCATGTGTTTCGGGGTCCAGGCGAACACATCAACGTACTTTTTTAATAAATTGACAAGTTCTTTCTGAAAAGCGGTTTCCAGGCCTTTGCCAATTTTGATCTTCCGGGTGGGGTTCCTGGGCTCCAGCTGAACTTCTATTGTCTGTTGGGCGGGATTGACTTTTGTCTTTTCTTTGGTTTCCACAAACTTCTGAATCCGGGCATCAGCGTTGGTTACGTTGTACCCCGAATCTTCGATCATATTCACATCCAATCCGGGCCTCTTACTGAGATGTTCACGTTGCTTCTTTTTGCTTTGTCCTTTGGGGAATGACATTATCTTCTTTCGGTTCTCCGGTTCTATTTCTGCCATGATTAATGCCTGACCATAGCACTTTCCTTCCATGTCTGTCTCCCTTTAGCTCTCCTATTCCTCCCGGCGTGGGGAATTTGAGCTTCAGATGAATCGTCGAAGGGATGGCCCTAAGTTTGGTGATTGTGGGCCTGCCAAGGATCATGTTGTATGATGACGCTGCACTTATCACGTAGAACTTCATGATATGAGAAACCTGTTGGGGTGCAGTTCCAAAAGTTATGGAAAGATAAATAACTCCCCGGATTGGAATCATTGTGTTCCTGAACCCATATAAGGGGTCCTCAAGGCAAGGGTCCATATGCAGGTGGCCGAGCTCCATCATATTGAGTGTATGCTCGAATACTATGTTAGCAGAAGAACCATTATCAACTAAGATTCTTTTTACTTTGTTATCTGCCACATCGAGAGTCACCATCAAGGCCTGGTTGTGGTCTGGACTGAGTCCTTCAACATCAGAATAGGAGAAGTATATTGGCTCATCTTCAAAAGGCTGGACCATCATCACGTCATTATCCATGTCCGGGCTCCGGGGTGGAGAGGTCGTTCCGCCGAAGAAAACGTTGACCACATTCTTGCTTCTGCGCGGGGTCTTGTCTTTGTCGTTCAACTTTCTCTAAAGATAATGGTTCATGTTCCCCTTCTTAATTTGATCTTCGATGAACATTTTCAAAGTGAAACAATTTTCTGTTGTATGTCCATGATCTTCGTGGTACCCATAATGTTTGTCCCGGGCCCTGTTCTCCGGGGGTGCAAGTAACGATTTTGGTGGATAATAAAAGGGGTTACCTTTAACTTCGCGCAAGATATCGGCACGGGGAGTGTCCATTCCGGTTATGGCTTAGTATCCCTTTTAGCTTTTGGTTTCCTCTCATTTTTCTGGGACCCAGAATAGTTGTCCCGGGGTGGGGTTCCCTGGGATTGTTGGATGTAGTTCGACTATCTATCTAGTTTGAATCTCTTATCCTTCCTGTATGACGAGCGACGCTTCGGGGACTCGTCGTCGTCGGGTATTCTCCTATTCTTTTTCATTGACTTGAGAAAATCATTTTCTTTTATGAATTTGGAGGTCAGTGCATAGGCTGAGGCCATGATCTGGGGCTCTCTGTGAATTAGGTCCTTGACATAGCCTTCGCAAGAGACCGGGTGGAGGTTTCTCCGGAAGATATTAACAGCTTCTTTTTCTTCCAAATTGGATAGTTGGTTGACAGCTTCTTAAAATCTATTGATGAAATCGGGGAGGGACTCTTTGCTCCTCTGTTGGATTGTTTCCAAATGACACATTTGTAGTTCGTTCATTCGATTAGCCTGGAATTTTTTAAGCAAATCTCTCGAGAGTCCTTCCAGGAATCAACACTTCGAGACGATATTCAGCTGAACCATTTCTGAGCCCCCCCTTGAGTGTTGATGCGAAGAAGCGGCATCTAATTAGGTCATTGTAGTGATAAATGTTGGAGATTTGTTCAAAATAATTCAGATGCTCTTCGGGGTCAGCCAACCCATCAAAGGAGTCGAAATTGAAGTGTTTGAGCCCTAATTCTCTGAGAGCAGACTCCAGCTTCCTGGTAAATAGGGTGGCCGCCGCTCCAACTTTCATGTCGCCTTCGACTTTTCTTTTAATATCACGGAGAGCGCGTGCCATTTGTTCTTGTTTGGATTCTTTTTCAGGCTCCGAATCCGAGGAAACATGGATTCAGTGAGATTTCTTTTCCAGCTTTGCTTCTTCATCCCAGATTCGATTCTCAATTATTTCTTTAGCTCTGGCTTCTTCTTCTTTCCGGATCCTGTCCCGGAGAGTAGCTCTTTTAATTTCATCCAGAGCGTCTTCTGGAGGCCTTTTCAGGTTCTTTGCGATTCGATCCTGCACTAATCCCCGTGATTCTTCAGAATGTTCCTACCGATCCCCTGGGCGGGTCTCATGTTCAGTATTATACTTTTCCTTCCACAGGCTCATTGCGGATTGTATCTGTTATGAGGTTATGTTTCCCAAGGGGTTGGCCGAAATTTTGACATACTTGTGGGCGGCTTTTTCAATAGTTACTCTTTGATCTCCTGGTTGGATGGGTTGAGAGGGAGTCCGGGTTATGGGGAGCCCTTCGTCCACATCTTCCATCTCTCTGTCCCTGGGTGGGGGCGGTGGTGGCAGGACAGAGGCGGAAGCGGTTGCCTTATTTTTTCTTGTTGTCATGATCGTTCAGTAATATTGAGCTTATAGCAAGAGATGATGCAAATTCGAATAGTAATACGTATATTTTAGATCTAAAATACGTGGTAATCACCGCTATGAGCTCCCAAAGTATTATAATACTACGTCAAATGTAGCTAAACAAGATCCACTAATGATATTTTAAGAGAACATGCTTATGGGAAAAAGTAGATCTAAGAAAGCAGATTGGTAATCTTACAAAAGTGTAGTATTCTGATCTCAAGGGCGGAGTTGGGCAGCGAAAATGAACACCACTGGTCGGAGGTTCGACCCCTCCTTCTAGCGCCAATGATAATTCCAGATCAACCCGGGGTCATCTTCTTGTCCTACTCGGACTCAAACTTCATTTGAGTAGAAATGATGGCGGTGTGTGGTGTAGCTGTAGGATGGGCTCCTACAAAACAGAACCGGAGGGGGTAGCGTCTCCGCGGTACCTCCGGTGTGAGAATGAGAAGGGGTATTGGAGAAGAAAGGGTAAAATAGGAATTATTCAAATGTGGTGTGTGTATATAGTAAAGATGAAGTAACCCCCAACACCCCTTTTATTTAGCCTTTTATAGGCTTCCCATTAAGGTTTAGGGGTTTGTACCTTTGATCTGGGCCGTAGGTGAGTTTTGGACTGAAGGACGCGTGGGTGTCTGTGATGAGCCAATGTATTTCCGGATCCGAACCGTTGGAAGATTCTAGATCCGGGCCGCCTGGACGGCGGTGATGTTGCCACGTGTCCCGGAGGCTCCCATGATTATTGTCAGTGGGCCCTGGGCTCCTTTTATTGGGCCTGAACTAATATGAGCTATCATCACCCGTTTACGAGTTCTTGATCTTCACAAAAATAACTTGAACGGTTCAATTCCAGTCTCACTTGGCCGAATTACTGGTTTAAGGTCATTAGACTTGAGCGTAAACAAGTTAACTGGTTCAATTCCAACTGTAACATTATCGGGTTTAAACAAATTTGGCCTCAACCAAAATCTCCTCAGCATCTTTATCCCAACCACAATAGGAACTTGCCATTCTCTACTTAAACTCAATTTAAGCCATAATCACCTTTCTGGTTCAGTCCCTAACTTGATAAATCACCTCAGCAACCTAGTTCTCTTAGACATAAGCTATAACAGTCAATTCGGTCTTCTTCCAACTTCATTCGAATGCATGAAATCTCTACAAGCTCTAATGTTGAATGCAAATCCAATGGTATACTCAACAATCCCGGATAACGTGTTTGATGGTTTGAAGAATCTAATGATCTTAGTCCTGTCAGAAATGAATTTACATGGACCAATACCAGAGCCATTAGGCCTTTTATCAAGTCTCTGAGTCCTCCACCTTGATGGAAACTGATTAAATGGATCCGTTCCATTAACTTTTCAGAACTTAAGCAATCTGGGCGAGTTTAGACTAAACAACATTGAGCTAACAGGAAGAGTTCCTCTGGGAAGAGAAATGACTCAGAGGATGAAACGGAAATCAAGTATGTACAATAATTCAGGGCTTTGCTACGATGAAAGAAATAGTTCAGCTGATGATTTGGATTTACTATTCGACTCTGGAATCAGGCATTGTGGAACACAGAACAACGGAGCTGGAAAAACAGTGCAACATATTTCAACAGACACAAAAATGGTTGGGAAAAAAATTAGAATTTCAGCTGAGACAGATCATAAGTCGTTAG
The DNA here is from genome assembly GCF_009905375.1 of Apium graveolens. NCBI lineage: Eukaryota > Viridiplantae > Streptophyta > Magnoliopsida > Apiales > Apiaceae > Apium > Apium graveolens. The sequence goes on along the minus strand of NC_133650.1, from coordinate 3,699,637 downwards.
TTCTTTCGACTCTACTTCAGCTGGTGATCATTTTCGTGTATATTGCAACCTAGTGAGTCAGTGAGGAAGGACAATATATGTACATTGTTTATACAAATGTAATATTGCAAATGGAACATCCTAGTATTTATCTTTCTATTCATAAAACATTCTATCTCATTTTCACATCTTCAGTAATTTTTCGCAAAAACCAAGTGTCAGTTTTAAAATTCGGGATCCGTCTCGGTAGTTTTAAAATTCTGGATCCGTCCCGGTAGTTTTAAAATTCTGGATCTGCCCCTGCAAGTGTGACGTTGAACGAACTCTTTTTTATTAAGTTGAACCATCTCACTCAGAAGTTGCATTAAGTCGAAACGACAGTAGTGATTCATATTATGCAGCTCAAACTCGGGCTTAAAAAACATATACCTCTAATTATGTACATTGTGCAGTACCGGAGTGGTAGCCACGTAAGAAATGCAGGTTCAGTCTTTCATCAAGTTAGTTTTAGCTATGATTTTTATTTTAATCCAATGTTAAAAATGGTATGTAATGTTGCAACATGATTTGTTTGATGTGTTTGAAATGCAAATATTGAACCTAATTATAGTTTGCGATTTTATGAAATTTAATTCAGAATCACTTTTATCTATAAGATTATGATATAAGTAATTTGAGCGCATATGATACATATTAGGCTGATCATCAAATCACACAAACCGCTCAAATCGCAAAAAACACCCACACCGTCTCATAACGCATCATAAAATACGGTTTGAATTTTTTGTAATGCGGTTGCAGTTTAAATTTTTAACAAACTGCCTGGTGCGGTGCAATTTGCGATTTGACATTTTAATATTGCGGTTCAAATTACACCCCACCGCAATTTCATATATATATATACATATATATTTATTTATTTTTAATATATATATATAATAGACTGATTTCTTCTTTTATCTAATTTTGTATTATAAATGCTAGCTTAAACATTACAAAGTACTAACATATTTTTATTTTTAATCAATTACATATTAGTTTTCGCCCCCATCTTAACTAAATTTTTATTGTATTTGTATGGAATCGTATTTTTTTAATATATAAATCGTACAAGCCACATCACAACGCACCACACCACATTTTCATGATGTGATTTATGCGTTTTTTAAGCGTACGCGGTATGAGTGCGGTTTGAAAATTTGATCAAATAATACATGTGTTTCGGTTGAGATTTGAGTAAAAAACCGCACGATACATATTTGAGTGCAATGAAATAACTCAAAAATTTACTAGTCATTTTTGTACACATACACTTTATTATTCAGAAAAGTGATATGTATTATAGTTATAGATCGATAAAAATGAAAATAAAATAAAATATCGAAGATAGACATCTACAAAAGAAAAGGGGGGAAATCAAACTCGCACTCGGAGTCGGATGATTCAATTGAATTCAATTTCAAATTTCTAAACCCTAACCCCCTTTTCTATATAAATTTGATCCATTTCTCCGAAATTGAGTCTATTTCGGAGTATATACATACACACATTTATACTTATACACACATTCATATTCACAATGAGTTTGTGTGGCAAGAGATCTTTCTTTTCCGACGATAATTCCAATTCTCCGACTTCTCCGGCGTCTTCTCCGTTCTCCAAGAAGCTCCGGTTCTTCTCTTCTTCTCCGTCGCGCTGTTCGCCGTCTGCTGTTGATCAACTCCGTGCTGTGTTTACTGATATGGACAAACAGGTCTCTCTCTCTCTCTCCCCCCCCTCTCTCTCTCCCCCCTCCTCTCTCTCTCTCTCCCTCTCCCTATCCATCTCCACCTCTCTCTCTCTATCCTTCTCTCTCTCTCAGTATGATTTTGAATTATAGATAATTGTGTTTCTGTGTTATTGAATAGTGATTGAATTAATAATTAGACAGATCTATTAATTTTGTTAATTATTTGAAAATTTAATTCTTGTTAAAATATTCAATGAAAAGTATAATTACAATTGGAAACATTTACTATTATTGTAGTTTAGTGGACTAGCACTTGAGTTAAATGGATTTAGTTTCGTATTGTTCATGTGGAATGTATGTATGATGATATTCTATTGTTGGCTACAATGTTATCTTTGTACTAAAAAAATGTTTATTATGTGTTTCAGTATCTTGAGAGAGCACTCGAAGAAAGTGGGTATGATATAGAATCTGCCATCAAGAACCTGCATAATCTTCATCTCGGATATGTGGAGGGAAATACGGGCTCTGATGTGAAACTAGCTCCAGATTCGGGGACAGGTAAACTTTTACTTACCCTGGATTCAGATCAAATAATTTCGTAGATGTTATATGTATGAATTATTTTTTAAATATAAGTTAGTGTAGATATTAGGAGGGCTACTCTAAGTATCCTCAAGGGCTACTATTTATGGAAGAGATATATGTCAGCTAGTGTGTAAAGTAAGAGATATTACAATGCAAATAAATCTTCTTTAGAGGCAACTTGGGATTGGTCACGTGGTGACATGCCATAAGAAAGTAAAATCAGATTCACTATGTGTGTCTCAATATATTTATGTATGCATTCATTGAAGTGGTAGTTGGAAATTGGCATGCACATCCAGCCCTGTTTTGCATTGCTGCAGTATGTATTGTGTTTGCTACATCATGGTGATGAATTAAGTATACATATGCATGTGTGTGGGTTTTTCTCAATTTGAGAACCGGATAACTAAATGTTCTGCACTGCTATCTATGTTGACATATATCTTTACATTTGCTTCTCACTGCTCTCTGGTTCGCATTTAAAAAACAGGGATTCCCCTCCCAGGTTTTTATCCGTGTATTCCTTTGTGCGGGGCTGTGGGCCGTGTGGCTGAATTAGAACGGATTGTGACAGATGGCATATCCCCCATATTTTGTGGCAGGGGGCGGGGATGCGGGAACCTGTTGTAAATTTTAGCCCTTATTCATCATGTTATTTGTTTGTATCTTAAGCCCTAATATTGTTTTTAGCCGCAGTCATCGAGAGAGGAAAGAAATCCATAATTCCTCTATGATTGGCGGCGTGTACGCTCTACATTGCCACCATCTTCTTCGCTCGCGTCTTCCTTGAATTTCGGATCATCTCTCTTTTCTTCTTTATTCACATTCTAACGTCTATATATATAGTTACATAAATTATAAATATATGTATCTGTATATCTGTTAAACATTCAAACAGTTGTTTAGGTTTGAATGACATGGTTAATTACTGTGCATGAATAGTTGACGTGGTAAATAATGTATGAATGTATTTGTTAACGTGTATAATTTTGTATAATACCTAGCTTGCATCTGATTATTAATTTATTATTTATATAATTCTGTATGTCAATTCCTCAATCAGGAAGCTAGTTAATTACTTATTTTTGCATAATTTGTATATGTATTATTTGCGTTAAATGTTATTGCAATAATAACGTTATTGACTTTATTAAAAACTTGATTAAATTCTATATATGCATATTATATTATTTATAAATGTTGTATCGCCCCGCACCCGCATCCCATATTTTAGGATTTGTCCAACTCGCATATCCCTGCATTGCGAACCCCTGCACCAGCATCTCTGCTTCCTAGGTTTTCATTAAAACCCGACCCTATATATATATTGGAATAAATCATTTTGCTCAATCATCATCCGGCTAACAAGAATAGGTTACATGATTCTAATGAAATTGTATAGAGACCAATGTCCTACTTTTAAAGCAAGACAATGCTTGATGCGGTGTTCCTCTGTTAATGGGTTCTTGCATTGAATTTTTTTAGTTCACTGTTACAAGCCTGTGGTACCTGTGTTTTAACTGTGTTATCAGTTGTGACAAGCATATAGTAAATTATGCACTTTTTCCCAAGCAGTAACAAACATCGGGAATTATATTATGGCCATCTAAATTATTTGTCAGATGATATCCTGCACTATAATTACCCAAATTATGTCCTTTTGGAAAGAGTCTAATGACTGTTATTGTATTTGTATTGGTAGGTGTGACGACTGCTGATGGAATTTCAATAAAGGATAATTTGGCAAGAGATACTGTCCAATTGGAGGGTGCGGAATGGGTGGAACTGCTTGTGAGAGAAATGCAGAGTGCTACGAGCACGGATGATGCTAGGTCCCGAGCAACAAGAGTGTTGGAAAGTTTAGAGAAATCTATCTCTGCTCGTGCTAGTGTTGAGGGGGCACAAAATGTTCACAAGGTACTACTATATGCATTATTACATGTAATTTAGGTTATTGACCTTTTTTTCTTTTGATGTACTTTACCCCATTTTTTCCATATGTATATATGATTGTAGTGCCCGGTAATACTTATCCAGAAACCACCCTGCATTTATTGATATAAATCAGTCTTTGATCTAAAGAATCTGTGAGAATGTGTTTCATTTGATCATTGTTATATTATATGACACGAGGAAGGAGCATATATGTGCAACCTTTTCTTAAAGCCTCCACTGCTATGTAGACTCTATAGTTTGTCTAAGCATAGAGAAAGGTGAAGCCAAAGGGTCCGGAGCATATAACTACTAGACATCTAGGATGATCATTTGTTTTATATTCTGAAGTTCATATTTCAAACTGTACTTGTATCCGTGCACGTTTCTTTGATTCTTTATTTCTGGAAATTAAATGAGTGTTGCCTAATGAAACTTCTCTGCAAATTGCAGGAAATTATAATGCTCAAGGAGCAAACCGAAGTCCTTGTACGGGAGAATACTATCCTCAAGCGTGCTGTGACAATCCAACATGAACGGCAGAAGGAGTATGATGAGAAGAACCAGGAGGTGCAGCATATGAAGCAGATGATATCTCAATACCAGGAGCATTTGAAGAACCTAGAGGTAAAGCTCAAAATAATTAGTTTTGTAGTTTGCGACTTTGTTTGCGCTTTTATATTTTCCCTTGTCATATGGTTGGAAAAGATTTGTTGCTTCTTTACACTTAAAAAATAAGTATTGTTTGTAAGGAAAATGTTTACACTAGCGAGGTTCCACAATTATAGTTCTAAACGTTTAAGATTGTATCTTTACTAGTATGATCCGACTATTGGGATTCTTTCCGACAAGATTATAATATGCAAAACTGGAATTTCTTATGGAATTGATTTGCTCGCTGTCTTTTAATTTTTATAAAATTATATTTTAAATGTGGAAGTGCTCTTTATTCAATTTTATTGTTGCAGTTTAACAATTATGCTTTGACGATGCATTTGAAGCAATCTTTAGAAAGCACTGTCATGCCGGGGAGCTCAAATAGAGATGTGTTCTGAAAGACTGAAACCTAACAGGTATCCGGAGCAGCCGATTGTGTGGTTCAATTTCAGCTGACCATGCCTAATTATTAGCTAAATATGCTGTATGATCAATGTACAATCAGAGGAGAAATATAGTCGTAATACAGTTGCAGCGATAACTAAATTTGCAAGATAACGTTCAGATTCAGTAGAGTTGAAGTGGTTTTTGGTCATTCATTGAAGTCCACGACAATCACAAATGTGGGGTTGTGTAATAGAAAGCAGTCAATCATTTACAGATAGAATGTTGTTTAATGTAAACTTTCAAAGCTGAATGAAAGCTTTTGGTAGAACTCTTACATGAAGTATTAAATTGCTCGATCCCGGGCTCGATCGCGGAAACTCACGAGTTTACAATTGTTTTTTAGAAAGATGAGTTTACATTGTTAAATCATGTAGTATTGTTTTTAATGGATGTATTTTCAAGTTTACAATTATCTTTTGAACCGGTTTAAAGTTCTTTGATATATTTTTTGTGTAAACATATATTTTTTTAGGCAGGTGCGAGAGAACATGAGAACCAAAACAAATTATCAAATTCAAATGCATAAATCACCGAATTTTTATGTATCATTTAATGTTTGATAATTTTTTACTCCTGTCCCAATTTATTTGTCCAGTTTGATTTTTATACGTAATTTCAGATGCATTGACAGCATAGTTACGTTAATTATTTTTTATAAATAAAAATATAAATCTTAAATTTTTATTAAAAAAAAAATAAAAAATAAATTAATGTAGCTATGTGGTTAATGCATCTTAAATTCCGTGTAAAAGTCAAACTGTACAAATAAATTAAAGCGGGCACCGGAGTAATAACTAAACTTTGGTCGGTAACATTTCAAGACCAAAAGATCAAGAAACCAACCCATACAAGCCCAAAAATGGGCCAAGGAAAGATTCTAACACAAGGACATGAAGAAGGCAATGCCCATGAAAAATGACAAGTGAATAGAAATCCAAGATGAAATGGGCTTGGAAATCCGAGAAATTTGGGCTCTGCACCTGCTGTAGTGGGGGCCCGAATCCCATGTCTGTGATGTTTTGATAATATTAAGTTCTGATGTTTCTCAATACTATTTAATTAATTTTATGGCCCGTTTGGCAAACTGAATTTCATTTAAAATTTCGAATTTAATCAAATAAGCTATTTGAAAATTTAGATTGGGATTTGGATTTCATTTGAAATCCAGGATATTCAAATATTATTATAAATATACGAATTTGAAATGATAAGTCAAATACTGTCATTTAAAATCCAATATTTGAAATGAAATGCAAGTTTTCAAACGTCCTCTTAGATTGCGTTTGATAACGCGAATTTCATTTAAAATATTGAAATTCAATCACTAGAATTAAAAACTGGAATTTTAAATACAAATAATTTGTTTGGTAATTATAAGAATTTCGAATCCTGAATTTCAAATTCCCAATACTGTTCGGCAATAACTAGAATTTCATTTCAATATAGATACTTAAAATTCATCAGTAAACAATTAAAATACATATGAACCGCAGAATCTTTTAACACAATCTTAAAAACATGTTTAAATATAACTAATCGTTAATAAGCAATAAGATCCAACCCAACTTTTTATCATCGGGTAAACTTTTCAGCATCTCGAATTCATCAACTTGTCCGGTCACAAACCTCTTGGCAGCCCTCATAACATCATTATCAGTGATTTTATCAACTGTAGATACGACCTCATATATTTCTTTGCGGGTGGGTCGTGGTGGTTATTTTGATTTACTCACGTATTCCTTAAATGACTCTGTGAAACTAGTAACGACATTAGTAAGACGGTCCCTCTTTTGACTTTTATTTAATTCACCAGAACTCATTTCAGCAGTGCTAATAACTTCATTTTGGAGCTCCATTGCGGTTGCCGACTATTCATACTGCTCTGCACCATCACTGATAGCTCTATCAGAGGAAAATAAAGTACAAATGTCATCCCAATTCTGAATACGTTTATTCTGATAGGCAGAAGCGTATGGAACTCCCTGCCCAAGAAAATCACAACACATAAAAAATCAGCAAAGCAATGATTATTAATTCCCTCGTACTCCAGTTGTTAAGAATTAAGGTGGTAGGCTTAAGTTAAGTGGGACATTTGATAATGCAAACAAAATTAGACTAACAAAATTAGTTGATATATCAGACAAAGCTCTATCCTGAGTTTTCGGTTCGCAAACCTATATATAGCAGTTTACATCAGGTCTGTAAGTTTTTCTTTCTGTAATTGAGGAGACCCTCAATCCTATTACGAGAGGATGTTATAACAACAAGGTGGAGGGGAAACATTTCATCCAAGATAAGAGCATTTATATCAAAACGAGGAGTAGTTTGCGACGAAAGAGTCCTAAACTCTGGTCTCCCGTAAATTAACATTGATACTTTAACGATAAGAACAAAACAACATCGTCAGCTTTTCAATTAAATTTATCAGTTTCTAAATAATCATTATACACAACATTTTCTTGGATGAAAACAACAACCAAAACAAGAATAATAAAAACATGCTAGTAGGATCGTAATATTTAAGAAACAGGTATAATATTTTGTTAGGTAATGAATACAACACAGGGGATGGATGTGTTTTGGATGATTTTTAAGCTTTTTAATCTGTTATGGATATGGTGAACAAAGCAATCTAATTTTTAGAGATAAAGTGTTTTAACATAAATGGTAAAACATGCATATAAACACACTATCCTCAAAACTCACTTAATTTTATATTAAAATAAAGTATGTCTTGCTACAAAATTTTGGGTTCTTTGTTGATAAAGAACTCAACTTCTTTCTTGAGAGAGTTACAAGAATTTTAGATTTATTTGTTACAACTTAAAACAAAGCATCCAATGTTTACTTTACAGAACAGTAAACACGGGTTTTACGCAGCATGCAATAGCATGTACTAAACCATACTTTAAGTTAACTAAAAATTTATATTTCCGGCTTATTCTATCTTTGCAAATTGTGCATGTCTGCGACTTTACTTTGTCAGTTAATCTTGGCCTTTGATCTTGTACTCTTCAAGCAGCTTTTTGTAGACTTTTCAAATCAGTGATTGATTTGTTTGTTGATTGATAATCTTGGATCTTTAACTGTTCTGCATTTTATACTTGAGTTGTACATCAAGATCTCCAGTTTGTTATATAGAGAACTCGACATCTCGATAAGTATAATGACTTATCGAGATCTCTTATTTCTCTATAGTTGTTTTGACTTATCGAAGTCTCTGAATTCTCTATAAGAGAATTTGGTTTGTCGAGATCTCTGAATTTCTGCATCTAGAAAAGACTTGTCGATATCTATGAAATCTCTATTGGCATATTGACTTATCGATATCTCTGAGATCTCTGATGAGCGTTTGACTTGTCGATATCTCCAGTCTTCACATCTTCAATTTTACTTCTCGATATCTCTGAATTCTTTATTGCAAAAATGACTTATCGATATCTCAGAGATTTCTATATACATTTTGACTTGTCGATATCTCTAAGATCTGTAATGATAACTTGACTTATCGATATCTCCAATCTTCATATCTTCATTTGGCTTGTCGATATCTCCGAAACTTCTCTATAAGCTAATTTTTGACTTGTCGATATGTCATTCTGGAGTTCTCGAATGACTTCTCTATATGACTTGATCTGTGACTTGTAGATTTCTTGACTTAGAATATTTTTCTCAAAACAGATTTATTCAACTCCAAGCTTCTTCACACTTTCTATGAGGCATGATCTTCATGATCTTCTTCCAGAGTTTATTCTTAGGCTTGATACTGTTTACAGAAAAATACTCCAGTCTAATCTATTTACACTTTTACATAATCAAGTAATACAATACAAAATGCAAACTTAAATTATCATACAACTTACTTAGGGCTGTCAATTTGACTTAGTCATGTTATAGGTCAGGCATTTCTTGTACAACAATCTCCCCCAATTTGTGAGAAGATTTCTTATCACAAATTCATGTCTGGTAACAAGACTAACCCCAAGTTAAAATGAACAATAGAACATTACATAAGAACTGACGGATCTACAACATTTATGCATAAAGGATTTCTTGAGTTTGATAGATACATTCATTATACAAATTTCTCATATCTTGTTTCTTCTCTAATGAGGTCCTTTAACTTTACAAATACTTCCAGTTCTTCTATAATTGGTGTCCCTCTTAGAGCTTCTATAAGTTTGAGTTTATCAGTTAATAGATAACTGTACAAGTAACCAGTCCTAATTCTTGAGAATCTGCCAATCTTGATGTTTAGAAATTATCCATTCTTGGTTATTCTTCTCATCCCTTTTACCTTAAGATCTTCAGATCTTTGTATATACATTTATATCTCCTCAACATACTTTCTTTTCCTCTCCTTACTTTCAGCTTTTCTCTTGCTCTTCTTTCTTCTCTTTCTACCAACCAGTCAGCCAAAACAGATCTCCATGCCTTAGTTGCAGTATCCTTGTCCTTAAGTAAGCTTATCACCCTTTTGATCTCTGTGGGTGAAAAAGTGTCCATTAAGTTTCTGCCAAGAAATGTGAAGGTTCCATCCTGATAGTATATTCTTACTTCCCTTAATGTTACAATCCAAATTCTAACAATTTCTTCATCTAATTGTTGAAAGTATTCTTCATCTGAGGTGCACCGGTTTAGAGGTAGAAAATCACTTTGATTGAAACAGTTCCAGATGGCCCTCTCAGTAACTTGCATTTTCTTTGATTTTTTTCCAACATATTTGTAATGAATTTTGGTTGGTGGCTTAACATAAGGTAGGTTTGAGACTTTCTTTAGAGATGTTTGGCATGAGGTGATTGGAATTTTCAGTTATGTGTTTGGCAGTTTGTTTGTACAAGAATTTGGCCTTTGAGGGTTGAGGTGGTTTAGTATTTGAGTTTGTTGGCTTAGAAGGTTGAGCTTGGTTGATTTGGATTGGTAGGGATTACTTTTGTGGTTCTGAGTTGTCTTCCTTCTTCTTCTTCTTTCTTCTTTCATCACTCTTCTTCTTATTATCTCCTTTCTTCTTCTCTTCTTCCTTCTTCTCATCCTGCTTCTTCTCTTTGCTACTAGTTTCTCTAGAGGTTTGACTTGGATTTGAGCCAGAAGGAGGTTGATCATCTTGTTTCTGCTCATCATCATCCTTGTCATCCTTTAAGTAGAATTGTAAGTTTGGAAACATGGTATCAGCATTCACAAGGTGTCTGTCAAGAATTCTGATCATCTCTTCATCTTCAGTTTTCTTGTTCTTTTTATATTTTAGATCAGATTGAAGAGTCATTATCATCCTCATGTTCTCTCTTACACAATTCTTAGGAACAGTGAAAAGTTTGCCTCTTTTAGACTGAGGACAGATGTAGGCCACCCCTTGCTTGGATAGAGATAGGCTTCAGGAAAAGCATATATCTGAGCCTTCTTGAGTTCATGTAGCAATTGGGTGTCCTCTGTAATTACTGTATGTACTTTATCAATCACTACATCCAGCTCAGATGCTCTCAATTTTTGAATATTGGAGAGAGACACCTGTAGACTTCTATCCAGTCCACAATCATTCACATTTGCTACAATCCTCTTCTCCAGAAAGTTATCGACTTTGACAATCACTACTTTAACAAAGTTGATGTTATGGGCCAATGTTCTTTTGTAAGTAATGTAGTTGTTGTGGAGAGACACCCTTAAAACTGACAGAAGTTCATTGAATTCTTGATCTTGACATGGTCCTTCTGCAGCTTTTAGAAGTCTGTCATTTCCAACATCTTTAAATAATTGAGCTTTTGAAGAGCTTTGAGTAGTTGATGTCAATTTGCCAGTCTCCTTTGATTTATCAGCATCATTGGATTGTTAAATCATAGCTTCTATCTCCCCCTTAGTCTTAATGACAGGCATGAGGAGGGGAGTTGGTATTAATGGCCTCACAGCCTCAGAAAGGGCATGAAATGGAATGTTGAGCTTTCCCCTGATGGCTCCCAAGGCCACAGAATTTTGCATTTGAAATGCCTGTGGGAGTCCACCAAGGTCTGGATATCTGCATGTTGACTCTGCACCAGAGAGGTGAGAGCTTGCACTTGAGCTATGAGTGAGTCATTGGAAGACTGCAGAGTTCAAACTTGTTGTTGGAGAGCTTGAATTTGTAAGTTTGTGGATGTAAAAGTGGGTTGTTGAGAACTTGAGGGAAGAGAGGTACCAGAGGTATCTTGCACAACCTGTTTGATTCCTTTCATGAGAAGAGCAGATGGTTCATACCTGCTTTGGTAGAGCTGATTCATCTTGAGTTTTGTATCATTTGAACTTGTAATTTGTTGTTGAACCACCTCATGGAGAGATATGAAAGACTGTCTGAGATTTTTGACATCCTTTTCTACTGAATTCAGATCAAATCTTGCCATTTGATCAGCAAAATGTTGAAATTTTGAAGTGACCTTAACTTGAGAAGGAATAATCACATCCATCTTCTCTCTCACCAGCTTTCTGATCTTGACTTCATGATCAGTCAATTTTAATTCTAGAGCTTTACCAAATAGGTAAAACACTTTGAGTTGAGCTTTGTGAACCTCATTCAATGCATCATAACTTCCTCAGGAGTTAAAGCTTTTGCATTACTTCCAAGTATGGTCAGATAGTCTTCCCTGAATTTGCCCAAAACAACATCCATCTCAAGATTGTAGTCTTTGTTCAGCCAAGCATCACAGTTGCCATCTTGTTCAGCTTCATTAATAATTTTAGCTTGTTGTTATTGGACCCTTGTCTGATATGTGAGCATTATGACCTGATAATCTTGGTTGGACATATCTGAAGTTAGCAGCTGTTGAGAGATCTGAGCAAGTCCAGACAGCTGTTCAACTAGAATATTATCTACAGTATTTGGTTGAGCTTTAGCTGCCTGTAACCATTGGGAGATGAGGTGTGGTTTTGTGGCTGAGAAGTAGAGGGTTGGTCTGTTGGGATGGAACCACCTGTGACTGAGGTCACAGTTTGACTCACAGATTGCTCTGTGGTTTTGACAGTTTGTTGTTCCTCACTAGTGGTAGGAGCCTCCATTTGGATTGGAGGGGAGTTAGCTATGTTACTGTCATGTACTCTAGCCTCAAACCCTTTCTCATTTTGCAATGAGCTTGCACTTGAATGTGCTAAACTTGCCTCCCCTATAGCAGGATCATTGGCAATTGAACTCCTAGCTTCAACTGTGAGAGCAATCTCAGTTAGGGTTGTGAGGGGAGTTGTTTCCACAAGAGGAACCTCCAATTGAATTGGAGAGGATTTAGATAGCTCCCCTGAAGAGTACTACCCTCAAACCTAACAACCTGTGAAGGTTGATTTGCACATGAAGGTGCATTTGTGTCTATAACAGGGTCTTCAGTAAAAACTGATGAAACCCCTGTATTTTTGTTGGTGTCATCAAGGTCTACCCCAGTATGTAGCCTCTCACCAACTAAATATGGTTCCTGGGTGGTGATCCTAGTTTCTAGAACCATGTCACTTGAAGTTGGAAACTCTTAAGAATTAGAATCAAGAGTTTCATTGTAGGAAGAAGAAAATTGAGATATAAGATTTTGAATGTCAGTATTGAGTTCTGGCAGCTCCCGCAGAATGAATGAGGGAGCTTCAAGAGATGTGCTCTCCTTGTGTGTGCCATCCTTATTCCTCCTTCCATACACTTGAATTGCTTTAAGTGCTTGTGCATACTCATTACAGGGTGTACTAGGGAGAGTGCTCTTTTCAATAGAGACACCCTGTTGAGAAGATGCCCCTAGAGTATGTTTTTGTCCCTGTTTTACAACTACATCCTTTTAAGAGGATGCAGAGGTGGCTTGAGTGGTCAGCTCAGATTGTTTAGCCTTCTTTGTCTTTTTGACCAAGGGTGACTCAGTTCCTGTTTATTCCTCACCACTCTCATTTATGATTGTGCCTGCTTTCTCTTCTTTTTACTCACTTCACCCTTTTGAGAGGATGAAGTGATTGGTTTCCTAGCTTCTAATGGTACAGAAGGAAGGGTCTCAGCATTGGTAGATCCCTTTCGGTGTTCCCGTGTTTGTACTTCCACAGGTGCATGAACCATTACTACACTAGATTCAACATTTGACCTCATGTCAGGCATGGGGTAAGGGTAAGCCCTAAATCTCTCCAACATAAATGGAGTGATTTTAAGACTCACACTTACCTTGTTCTTTGTAGTTAGTGAACCAAATAAAATTTTGGACACTTGCTTACAGTTGCCAATTTTTTTCCTATCTATGCCATCAAGTAAATGAATGTCTGCAACTTTATGGATTAAAGCGGATATTATAAACCTAGGAAAGAAAATTTCCTTACCTCTAGAAGACAAAGGCATAGTTAGCCTTGTGCAGAGCTCCTGCAGAATTAGCATCCCCACATTGATATGTCTGTTGTGAGCCATGGAGAATACTAGTTTATGAACTAAACTAGAAATGTTATCATACACTGTCTTCCTACATGTGAATGCTCTCACAATGGAGTCAAACACGAATGATCATTCCTTCCTCAGATTCTTCTTGTTGAGACTGTCCAAGTTGATCCTTTCACTATAGTTGATAAAATCCATGAATTCAGCTAATTCATCTTGAGTTGGAACCTCCATCAGATTTGCAGTAGGAATCCCCAAGGCCATGTTCACATCCATTTCAGAAAATTCCACTTGCTGGCCCTTGATAGAGCAATTTACCACCATGAAAGCAGTTTGGTCTTCATGCACTACTGCCCTTATCACAGTTGTATTCCAGAAATCCCCTAAGACATCAAAGTACATGATTGGATTAGCTGTTAAAGCACCTGCAAAATAAGTTTCAGAGAGAAACTTCACAAAACTCTTGCAAGTGTCAGGAGCCTGGTTTGCATCAGTAAAAGCCAGGTAATTGGTGCCCTCCTTAGGAATGAAAGGTGTAACTTTGTTTGAGGCCATTGAAATAGTCTGAATTTGAGTGGGTAAGAAAAAGTAGAGAGAAAGAGTTTGAAAGAGATAGAACAGTTAAGAATTTGGAAACTTAGGTCACTTGGAGATCTCGAAAGCGTAAAAAGCTGTATATCGAGATGTATGGGTATTTATAGTAAAAGGTAAATGACTCATCGAGAACTCAAAATAAACGTTTGGAATTTGCTTATCGAGAAGTCATATTGAGAGAATAGATACATATCGATATGTCATATTTATGAGTCTTATCGAGAACTAGAAAAAGACTTATCGAGATGTCAAATAAATACCCAGTTTGTCCTAAATGGACTGAATTGTTTTTAATTTTTATTTGAATAAATCAAAATAAAATCAGAATGATTTTGTCAAAAGTATTTTACCAAAATAATTTATTAAATTAAATTATCTTAGTTTTGAGTTATCTATAAGTCTAAAATTATACTTGTAGAGAACTTTGTAAGTTAACACTTATAGAGAGCTCTACAATGACATATTGATAAGTCATAATGAAGCTTATCGAGAAGTCCCTCGAGAAGTCAGAAAATTGACTTGTCGAGAACTCACTCGAGAAGTCTCAAAATGACTTGTCGATAAGTCAGTTAGACTTATCGAGAACTCAGTTCTCTATATACTTTTGATTACTTTGATTCTGCCTTGTGCTAATTTTACATATTGAAAATGCAAATCAACATTTAGACAGTTTTCTTAGAATTGAAAATTTCCAAGCTAAATTTTAAATTTTAAAAAATAAATATGCAGAGATTTCTGAAATATTTATAATTCATATTCCAGTTAATTTTCAATTAAATCAAATTAATTTTGATTTACTAGAAATTAATCTGCTGCAAAACATTAGCTGAGTTCTTGCCTTAGGATGAAGGATTTAACATTCTTTTCACCTACAAGTCTAGTGAAAGTTGGTTCATCCAAAGGTTTTGTAAAAATGTCAGCTAATTGTTTTTCTGTTGGAACAAAAATGAGCTCAATGGTACCATTTGCAACATATTCTCTAATAAAATGGTACCTTACATTAATGTGCTTTGTTCTAGAATGATTAATTGGATTAGCCACAATAGAAATAGCACTAGTATTGTCACACATAATTAGAATTTTGTGTAACACTAGGTCATAATCCATTAGCTGATTTCTAATCCAAAGCAAATGAGCACAATAACTTCCAGCAGCTATGTATTCAACCTCAGCTGTGAGTTGACACAAATTGTTGTTTCTTGCTATACCAGGATACAAGTCTTTGTCCAAGAAACTGACAACTTCCACTATTGCTCTTTCCGTCAACCCTGCATCCAGCAAAATCTGCATCTGTGTATCCAACAATTTCAAAGCTAGTTCCCTTAGGATACCTTAATCCCAAGTTTGGAGTTTCCTTCAAATATCTGAAAATTCTCTTCACAACCATCAAAGATTGATTACATTTTAAAATCAATGAACTGTGATTCTTTTGGATTGGCTTAAAATATTGCACACAGACATGTTGCAAATATAATGTCCGGTCTACTTGCAATTAAGTACATCAAAGATCCAATCATTCCTCTATAACTTGAAATATCTACACTTTTGCCCTTTTTATCTTCATCCAACTTTGTTGCTGTAGACATAGGTGTAGATGCAGGTGAACAATCAATCATGCCAAACTTTTTCAATAAATCTTTGACATACTTAATTTGGCTGATGAAGATTCCATCACTTCTTTGACTGACTTGAAGTCCATGAAAGTAACTTAATTCCCCCATCATACTCATTTAATATTCACTCTGAATTAACTTAGAAAATCTTTGGCAAAACTTTTCATTAGTAGAACCAAAGATAATATCATCCACATAGATCTATACTAGGATCATATCATCACCATGCTTCTTATAGAAGAGAGTTTTTTCAATGGTACCTCTAGTGAATCCATGCTTAATCAAAAATTATGATAGTGTGTCATACCAAGCTCTTGGTGCTTGTTTGAGTCTATAGAGAGCCTTGGGGAGCTTGTATACAAAATTTGGAAATTCTGGATCTTCAAAGTCAGGTGGCTGTTTCACATAAACTTCTTCTTCCAGCTCACCATTGAGGAATGCACTCTTCACATCCATTTGATATACCTTGAAATTTGTATGTGCAGCAAATGCCAGAAAAATCCTTATTGCTTCAAGTCTTGCAATTGGAGCAAAAGTTTTATCATAATGAATTCCTTCCTCCTGTGAGTAGCCTTTTGCAACCGACCTTACTTTATTTCTGGTAACAATTCCATTTTCACCCATCTTGTTCTTGTACACCCATTTTGTTCCAAATACACTTCTGTTCTTCGGTGCATGAACCAATTCCCAAACTTTGTTCCTTTCAAACTGATTTAGCTTCTCTTACATAACACATATCCAATCAGGATCAAGTAGAGCTTCTTCAGTTTTCTTTGGCTCAAATTGTGAAAGAAAATATACATGAAGACATTCATTTGCAGTTGCACTTCTAGTCCTCACTCCAGCATTGGGGTCACCAATAATTGCATCTGCATTGTGACTTCTATCACATTTCCTTGTGCGAGTTTGCTGACTCGTGTTTTCTGCTTCTTCTTCATCATTGGCATGACTTCTAGAATTTTCTCCTCTTTCTCCCCCTGAGTTTATTCTATCAAATTCAGGTGTTTGAGATGAGCTTCCATTCTCATGATTCACTTGATCAGTAGACTCTTCATTAATTCTATGATTTGTGTTGACTTCAGCTTCATTCTCAGAATCACTATCAATTTTGAGATTTTCAAATTGTAGGGTCTCAGCTTCATTTTTATTAAGGCATTCCAAGCCTGGACATTTGTCATCATCAAAAGTGACATCTGTGTTTTCCATAATTTTCTTTTCTTCAATCACATAGATTTTGTATGCAGTTCTCTCCAATGAATATCACAGAAAAATTGTCTCAAAAACTTTGGAGTCAAATTTTCCCACATATTCAGAGTTGTCCTTCAAAACATAACACTTACTTCCAAATACATGAAGATGATTCATAGTAGGCTTTCTTTTAGACAAGACTGAGTAGGACGACTTGTCAAGATTCTTGTTAATGAGATATCTGTTTTGAGTTTAACATGCAGTGTTCACAGCTTCTTCCCAAAAACTTGTTGGCAATTTTACATCTTGCAACATTGTTCTAGCAGTCTCAACTAGTGTTATGTTCTTTCTCTGAGACTACCCCATTTTGATGAGGTGTTTGAGCAGCTGGGAATTCTTGAACAATGCCCTTGTCTTTGAAGAATTCAGTTAAGGTTGCATTCTTGAATTCTATTCCATTATCATTCCTCAATCTTTTCACATAATTCAGATCTTCAGCCTGCTTCTTAATCATCTTGATGTGTTCAATTATGATGTGTGGAGTCTCATCTTTAGAATGCATAAATTCTACCCATGTATATCTTGAGTAGTCATCCACCATCATAAGTGCATATCTCTTTCTTGAAATTGACAGGACATTAACTGGTCCAAATAAGTCCATGTGAATAAGTTGCAAAGATGCACTTATAGAATTCACAGTTTTACTCTTGTGACTTGATCTTTTCATTTTTCCCTTTTGACAAGCATCACAGACTTCATCTTGAGCAAACTCCATGTTTGACATGTCTCTCACTAACTCCTTCTTGACTAGAGTGTTTATTGCTTTGAAATTCAAGTGAGACAGCTTCTTATGTCATAGCTTGCTTTGCTCTACTGTTGCCTTGATGTAGAAGCAACAAATTTCATCCTCATTTGTTGATTTCAAGTCTGCAACAAATAAGCTTCCCTTCCTTGCTCCTTTCAGAGCAACTTGACCAGTCTTTTTGCTGATAAAAGTGCATTGTCCTTTATCAAATGAGGCCTTGAATCCTTTGTCTGCAAATTGACTAACACTAAGAAGATTCACTTCAAGACTAGCTACCAGTGCTACATTTTCAATGACAATATTTTCAGAAATCAATTTTCCATATCCCATGGTGAAACCTTTGTTGTTGTCTCCAAAAGTCACTAATAGGCCAGCCTTCTCCTCAAATTGTGATAGCAGGGCCATATCACCTGTCATATGTCTTGAGCATCCACTATCTTTGATCCATATGACTTTCTTCCTTTTGCCCTGCACACAATGAGGATTAAGTGTGTTTAGCAACCCAAGCAGTATTGGGTACTTTTTTCTTGTTAACAGAATGAGCAGAATTAGAATGAGTTGTTTAAGAAAGAATAGTATTCATGGACTGTTGTGCATTCTCTCTTTTTGATGCAGACCCAATATTTACTTATTTGAGGTCTACTCTCAGCTTATGATAACTTTTTATCAGTTTCAAGTTGCAAGGGATGCAATCAAACTTGTCACATAATGAGTAGGGATCATTTGTATTTGCTTCATTGTACTTGCATGCTCCTTCTACTAGCTTGCTAACAACCTTTTTACAAAGGCGAGTTAGATGATTCACAGAGCCACATTTTTGACATTGTTTTCTTGGAGTATCTGCAATAAATGCAAAATTTTTGCTTTTGTTTATCCCAATCTTCCCATTTGTATTCTTCTTCTTCTTTCTTGCATCTTCAGTTTTTACTTCCCTGACAAGTGTCTTGGAATCTTGGTTGACCATGGGCTTCTTTCAAACTTTGGAATTTGGAGTTGTTTCTGTATTTTTCTTTTCATTGTCTTCATCAACAATTTCTTGCTTTATGATCAATTCTTCTTCACTGAAATTTACTTCACATGCTTTGAACATAGGTGTACCAATCTTTCTCAGCATAGCTGGGACATCTTCATTTTCAGTTGCTTTTCTTTTACCACCTACAGCTTTCTTGTTGCTATTCAAAGTATCATAATCAAGAACAATAGCTATGTTAGCACATGGCTTGTTATTCTCATGGTACTGACCAATCAACTCAGATGCATTCCTGAAAGACTTCAACTTTACTTCATTCTTTTCCAGCTTCTCCCTCAACACATCTTCAGTTTCAGCATCACACTTCAGCTTATTTTTCAGATATTCATTTTCTTGCTTGACTGACTCAAGTTCCACAAGCAGCAGATCCAACTTTTATTTCTCACTCTCAAGCTTTTCATTAGCTTCTGTTAGCCTACTGACTTTCTCAGTAGCTGCTACCATACTAGTGTATATAAAAAATCTCTACACTCATCTTTTTCACAGTCTTCTTATATTAATCAGCATTTAAATCAATAGTGGTTAGAGTTGGTACTTCTGATTTTGAAGTGGATGCTTCTCCATGCTCAAAAGCCATAAGTGCATAGTTTCTAACTTATTCATCCTCATCATCGACATCAGTATCATCCCAACTCTTTTCTTCTGCAATATAGGCTTTTCTAGACTATTTCTTCAAGAGAGCTTCATACTTTGCTTCCAGTTCCAAGTAAACTTTATCCTTCTTCACCTTTTTGGGCTTTCTGCATTCGGTAGCAAAGTGACCCAACTCATCACAGTTGAAGCACCTTATCTTTGATCTATCCACAGATCCAGTTTTGTAGTCACCTTTGCTAACTTAATTATACTGAGCTTTTGGTTTCCAATTGTTGCTGTTGGAAGATTGTCCCTTGCTTCTGAAAAACCCTGGCTTCTTGACTCTTATGTTGGAAAATTTCCTAGCCAAGTAATCCATGATTTGGTCCATTTCATCTAGCTCATCCAAGGTGTAATATTCATCTTCCTCCAGCTCCAATACAACTTGCTTCTGAGGTCCTTCATTCTTTTGTTCCATAGCTTGAATAAATGAAACTTGATCATCTTGCTCATCTTCAATTTCTTCTCTGTCATGTACAATCAAAGCACTTGAACCATCAACAACATGTCCATGGTGTGCTTTCAATGACTTTCTTTGCAGCATCTCAAGTTCATAAGTTTTCAAAATTCCATATAGAACTTCCAAAGTCATTCTGCTTAAATCTCTTCATTCTCTAATAGCTGATATTTCTGTTCAAGATGGTTAGGAAGAGATAGCAGGAACTTTAGGTTAACCTCTTCAGCCTCATAATATTTATCATGTAGCTGCAAGTCATTTATCAACTTATTGAACCTCTCAAAAACTTCAGTAATTCCTTCTTTTGGTTTAGCCATAAAACCCTCACACTGAGATACCAAAATCCTTCTTTGGTTTGACCTAACTTCTTCTGTTCCTTCACATAGAATTTCTATCTTTTCTCAGATCTGTTTGCCTGTGTCGCAGTTGATAATGTTATTGTACATTACATTATCAAGTGACTCTATTAAAATCAGCTGGAAGCCACTATCCAGAGAGACTTTCTCCTTTTCAGGTTCAGTGTACTGTAAGGGATCTTTAGGAGCATAATGTGCTGGAATGACCATGTCTCCATCTGTAGACTCCTCTACTCTTTCCATGCGGGTTAAAGGTCCATTCTTGAGAATATGAACATATAATAGGTTGGCCATTCTTATGAACAACATCATTTTCTTTTTCTATAATGTGTAGTTAGATCTGTCAAAAGTAAGGATCTTGATACTGCTAAGCTTATGTGTATTCATTCTTCCAAGATCTTCAATTTGTTTGCTTTCAGGTTTTGCTCTGATACCACTTGTTAGGTAATGAATACAACACTGGGGGGGTGAATGTGTTTTGGATGATTTTTAAGCTTTTTAAACTGTTATGGATATGGTGAACAAAGCAATCTAATTTGTAGAGATAAAGTGTTTTAACATAAATTGTAAAACATGCACATAAACACATTATCTTCAAAATTCACTTAATTTTATATTAAAATCAAGTATTTCTTGCTACAAATTTCTGGGTTCTTTGTTGATAAAGAACTCAGCTTCTTTCTTGAGACTTGAGAGAGTTACAAGAATTTTAGATTTATTTGTTATAACTTAAAACAAAGCATCCAGTGTTTACTTTATAGAACAGTAACCACAGGTTTTACACAACATGCAATAGCATGTACTAAACCCTACTTTAAGTTAACTAAAACTTTCTATTTCTAGCTTATTGTATCTTTGCAAATTGTGCATGTCTGTGACTTTACTTTGTCAGTTAATCTTGGCCTTTAATCTTGTACTCTTCAAGCAGCTTTTTGTAGACTTTTCAAATCAGTAATTGATTTGTTTGTTGATTGATAATCTTGGATCTTTAACTGGTCTGTATTTTTTACTTGCGTTTTACATCGAGATCTCCATTTTGTTATATAGAGAACTCGACATCTCGATAAGTATAATGACTTATCGAGATCGCTTATTTCTCTATAGTTGTTTTGACTTATTGAAGTCTCTAAGTTCTTTATAAGAGAATTTGGCTTGTCGAGATCTCTGAATTTCTGCATCTAGAAAAGACTTGTCGATATCTCTGAAATCTCTATTGACATATTGACTTATCGATATCTATGAGAACTCTAATGAGAGTTTGACTTGTCGATATCTCCAGTCGTCACATCTTCAATTTGACTTGTCGATATCTCTGAATTTTTATTGCAGAAATGACTTGTTGATATTTCAGAGATTTCTATATAAATTTTGACTTGTCGATATCTCTAAGATCTCTAACGATAACTTGACTTGTCGACATCTCCAATCTTCATATCTTCATTTGGCTTGTCGATATCTCTTAGACTTCTCTATAAGCTAATTTTTGACTTGTCGATGAGTCATTCTGGAGTTCTCGAATGACTTTTCTATATGACTTGATCTGTGACTTGTAGATTTCTTGACTTAGAATATTTTTTCTCAAAACAAATTATTCAACTCCAAGCTTCTTCACACTTTCTCTGAGGCATGATCTTCATGATCTTCTTCCAGAGTTTATTCTCAGGTTTGATACTGTTTACAGAAAAATACTCCAGTCTAATCTATTTACACTTTTACAGACTCAAGTAATACAATACAAAATGCAAACATAGATTATCATACAACTTACTTAGGGTTGTCAATTTGACTTAGTCTTGTTATACTACAGGCATGTCTTGTACAACATGTTTAATGCTATAGACCATAAATTAAACCTCATCAAAACACACACAGTTCATATAATTATAATCTGGATTATTACTCTGCAATTGCCACCATACTAAAAAGACAGTGAGCAAATAAGACATAAATTAAACCTCATCAAAATTACTCTGTAATAAGATATGAATAATGTGATTTGGGTGATTTTCTCTTTCATTCCTTGGATTGGTCAGTCGATACTCTGCAATGTAAAGAAATTGTAAAGTGTTTGCTCCTATCATGAAATTGGAATTCCATGCCCTACAGAGCTACTAATTTCTCTTCAGATACTGCCCTTGTGATACCAGATTAAACATCACAGGTATAACACTAATTTTATATATTTTTTAAAATATTACATCCTTCTGGTCCGTGCGTATTTCGCAGTTTGTAATAGGACTACAAACTTAACAATTGACAATCATTTTCTATTGGTTTTTTTTATCACTTCAAGGTTCTTAAAGTGCAAGTTTTTTATATCAGCTAAATGATACATACACTGTAACATCCCACATCAATAAGAATAAGAGTATTTGTGTCCTTTATAAATACAAGTCAACAACTAATGTGTACCAAATTGCTAGCTTTTTCGGACTAACCTGTGGTGGGTTGTTGGGTCCGGTACACATTCGGTTGTGGGCTTGGGTGTTATAAATGGTATCAGAGCTCTGCCCGGTCGGAAGTGCAGAGGCACTGCCCGGGTTCCATATGTGTGTTTGTGAGATCGACGAGGACGTCGATCCTATAAGAGGGGGTGTTTGTAACATCCCACATCAATAAGAATAAGAGTATTTATGTCCTTTATAAATACAAGTCAACAACTAATGTGTACCAAATTGCTAGTTTTTTCGGACTGGCCTGTGGTGGGTTGTTGGGTCCGGTACACATTCGGTTGTGGGTTTGGGTGTTATAAAACCAACTAAAATGTGACACCCTTATAATAAAATAAGCAAATATCCTTGTGTACATGTTATTTTCTCAAAATTATTTTAGGGAATAATAAAACCCTGAATAAAAATATTCTTTTAATAAGAGTATATATTGACCCTTTCAAATCCCTTGGTAATGCGGAAGCTAAAAACTTTAGAAAATGTAACTCTCACTATACACATAACAATTAGCAGTCAAAACATTCTTGCAACTATTGGAATTTATTATATAATATAGACTTTGATACAGAAGAATTTTAGAAAATTTAGGCATGTAGTGTTCGTAAATCGGACTATCCACCTGTAATCTAAATCCATCCCAATCCATTTAACAGCAAATCAACAAATCTAACTTTTAAAAGAAACACAAGTTCAACTTGTCCTAACCGATAAGGTGAACAACTACTACAAATATAAATAAGTTCAATCTGTCCTAACCGATCAGGTGAACAATTAGACAATACAACACGATAACTCAACATTAAATACTAATAGCGGAAATAAAAACACAACCATATTATATATATGTGCAAATGCTGAGGAAGAGAGACTCTGAAGATCCAGCTGGCCGACCATGCAACCTAACCTGAAAACATGAGCGATTTCAATGAGTCGCAACCCAGTGAACATATATCATCATATAATATACTCTAGTAAAATTTACATATTTCTAAAGCGATAATCTAGTATTTCGCATTCTATAAAGACACTTGTATAGGTACGTGTTAACTCGTAAAACTCATAATATCATATAAATATACCTATAATTCACATAATAATCATTTCAGATAATCATCCAATAAAGCCAAGTAATCATTTACTATGCGTGCGACATATGCCTGTGACTCCATTTTCTTTCACTTTGTTGTGACTGACCAACTTGGCTTTAGCATCTCCCGTGACTCCTTTCCTTGGCCTCACGTATTAGGTCTAATAGACTTTTAGGATCTTGGTCCATCACATGATGGCCTCACGTATTAGGTCTATAGACTGTTAGGATCTTAGTCCAAGTCTTTTCCTTTATACACATACTCGATGACCTCACGTATTAGGTCTATAGACTGTTAGGATCTTGGTCCAAGTCTTTTCCTTTATACACATTCTCGATGACCTCACGTATTAGGTCTATAGACTTTTAGGATCTTGGTTCATCATTCGTTGACCTCATGTATTAGGTCTATATACTTTTAGGATCTTGGTATCAGTGTTTTCTTGTTTATAGTCTCGAAGGACTTTCCCTTGTTTTCACGATGATGGCTAGCTAGGCCATTAATTCTTATTTCTGATACTAAAGTAGTGGCAATCACAACTCTTTTATTTAGTCGATATGCAAATGCATGACATGTATATTACATATCAACTATCAATTCACATACCTGTATCCGATGATCTAAAATTCATGGCATCTATCATCTAATCACATATGATTCCCGATAACGATCGATTCCATATAATTTACATACTATAATATACTGATAACGATCGAGGTCAAATAGCATATTAACCTTTGTACACAAAAACGTGTTAACTACATATAATCATTTCCAAGTGATCATCTCAAATCTATAGATTAAGAGAAATATATAATTTAGCACATATATGTAGGAAAGATCTCAAATTTATACTCACCTTGGCCTCTATAATACTTTTATTGATGTTTATATGATTATTACTACAGATGTTTACTCGTCTCGAATCTTGCTAAACCTTTGAGATCCTTATCAAAAGAAGCTTCGAATTAACAATCACAGTAGCACAACAATATCCTCGACTGAATATACACGCGTATGCGTGTTTATATATATATCAAACTGAAACAAGGCAGCAAGTTTCAGATCAAAGAAACCGGAATAAGGATTATACGGTGACCTGAAAGTGGCCGAAAAATAGAACTGGAAACACAACGGCGGCGAGAGGACTAGAGAAGCAGGGAAGCACCATGAGACCGGAGAAAAGAGAAAGAGAGCCCAGAGATGAGAGAAATCGATCGATGGGAGAGATAGAGATGCCCCCCGTCTGTGTATTTTTTTTTTCTTTTTTTTTAAAACCACCATCTCCTGCCACGTTTCTAGTAAGGAAGGAAAACAGACCACGTATAAAACAAATGAACACGTACCCCGAGAGTCTGGTTTCTGTTCCGCGCTTTGCAATTTAACGAACTAATCTGCGGGTAAAAATAACCCGAAAAATCACCAAAACAAATTTTAAAATTCTCGAAATATTTAAAAACTAGTAAAATATAAATTTCATAATTTTTGAAACATTTTTGAATTTAACTTTGGACCCGCTCCTAAATACAATCAGAAAATCATTTGGGGATAAATGATTGACGAAATATTATTCTCTAAATTTTATAAATTCCTATAAATAATTATTGAGATTATAAAGCCATAAAAATAATTTTAAAGATAACATCAGTATTTATGAAAATAATTCTTCAATAAAATCACATTTAAAAACAGAAATAAATTAATATGACTCAGTGATTAATAAGATAAATAATTCTCAACTGCAACTGAATCACACATAATTAATATTAATACAACACATAGCTGGCAGAATCATATCATATATTTATTTATTTAATGTTCATATTTTAATAACACAAAAATACAGATCATTATAGCTTAATTATGAAGCTAACACATAACAGCTAATCATCAAGTGCTTATACAGGTAAACATATAATATTCTTCACATTTAACCATATATTTTACCTACTAAATATTGACAATTACAAGTAACATTTGCAGTCTTTAATAAAATATAAATGGCTTATTCTTAAATATTAAATGCATGCTCGTGTGTGCTTCTTGGACCAAGATGTGATAACTCTCCCCTCCTAATAAAAATTTCGTCCTCGAAATTAGAGACTTGTATTGTTGAATAGGTAGGGATACTGTCATTTCACGTTCTCTTCTATTTCCCAAGTTGCTTCTTCTCTAGAGTGATTCCTCCATAATATTTTAACAAGTGGCATCTCCCGATTCCTTATCTATTTGATCTTATGACCTAGAATTTCTATTGGTTCTTCTATATAACTTGCATTTTCATAAATCTTTATTCCTGGACCTTTTAAAACATGTGTAGGATTGGAACGACACCTTCGTATCATACTAACATGGAAACATATTTCAATCCTAAAGCATTAAACAACATATGACATTCTCTTTCATGGGAAAGTCTTTCACGATTCTTATTTCAATAATTCTCTATAGCATGTTCAGGTCACGCAATAAATAACATATTCTATCTCGAATAAGAAATTCCAACTTAACCCATATTGGTTCATATCTGATCCGAACAACATAATAATTTGGTTAGCAAATAATTCCAAATTAACAAAACAATCCATTCATAAGACAATACCTCTGTTTAAGATATATCAGTAAAATAGTTCATTGCTCTGGTAACACCCAATACTGTTCATATCTATTTATAACAGTCCAGGTTTGTTCATAACAATTCAAGGAATCTTATATAAGTCCATGTTAGTTCATAACAGTTTTTATTTGGTTTTGACAGTTGAGAGTAGTCCATAACAATATACCAAATTAGTTCTTAATGACCGTAAAAGTTCATAGCACGTACCAGTTCAGGAATCAACTTCAAAAATCAGAGATACTTCATTTTCATAACATGTTTGACCATATCATTCGGCTTCTGCAAAACTTGTTCTGCATAACCAATTCACAACTGCTACTATATTCTAAGAACGTATCCTATTTGGTAACTCACAAACTCCCCTACTTAAACTCCTGATGTCCTCGTCAGGCCCGAACAGACATCCCATAGGACCAATATCGTACCTCTCTAGCAATTATGGGATAGTACCGGCTAGCTTCGTGTCCCCACCTCCGGACCTCTTGCCATTGTGGGATAATATCACCAGTCTTCATGTCCCCAACTCCGGCAACTTGACGCATCAAGCTTTCGAGAGTCGGCTTTGATACCATATGTGACAACCCGAGTCAAATCCCGAGCCTTTTTCGAAAACCGGGTCAAGTCCCGATTCCGAGTCCGAAATAAGTCGAAGCCTACTGTCCCGAGTGCCGCCAACTTGGATTACAACAAGCCCACCACATGCCCCTAAAAGATCATGATTTTTTGGTGCACAAAGTAGTAGTACTTTGCCTTATAAACTGAACAGAAGTCCCAAATCTCCTCGATGTGGGACTCGTAAGTGGGGTGTTACATGCACAAACCTTAAAATATTTAAGATATCTATGGTAGAATAATACCAAGTGACCTTGACAAGGCTGAAAGTACAAGCACACATGGAAAGCAGAAGATAAATTAAATTATAAAAACATTATATGCTTGATAACTTTATCATAAGAAAGATCATGCACTTTTAGTCATAATATCTTTCTTGAAGTTATAATACAATAATCTTAATCATTAACATGTAGAAACACATTTCTATTTGCGTTTAGCCATAAATTACCTATATAAGATGGTATGCGGTGAACAAAGAAAATCACACATTCTTGTGCATTTATCGCTAAAATAATGATATAGAATACCTCACAATAAGCTTTCCATTCTTCAAGATATTCTATCGGTATCACCGGCATCTTCTTTTCTTCATCCCACTTAAATTTGGTATAAGTTCGAATCTCAGTTATCATAGAATAGTGTTTCTTCCAAACCTTGATTCGGCTCCTCACATTATCTACAATGGCGAATATACCCATTTCAACCTGCAATTTATCGACCACGGCCTGGTGAGCTTGAGCTTTAAAATCTCTGTCACCTTTATTTCCTGCGTTAATCCGATCATACAGTGTCGAAATCAACAGGTTATCCATATCAGTACTCCATGTTAAATAATCCCTTTTTTGAACTGTTGGTATAGTTGGTTGCTGATTAGTTGGCTGAACAGTCGGCTGAAGCATATGTCATTTTCCTTGTCTTCAGCACCTGCAAAATCTTGATTAAAACTAGTACTAGTACAGATATATTAAGAATCTTGTTTATACTACTTACCAATTGCGGAGACCAAGTAAGAATCTTAACATTAAACGCTAGAATTCTAACAGTAGCACACATGTTATAATATTAAAATTTAAACATGATGAAAAAATCTCACTTTAGAACTTAATATAAAAACTTCCATTGAAAACTACATAACTTCATACAAAATTAAAAAAATAAATTATTTATAGTCTTATAGTCCGTAAAGAAAGCATGATAGATATATAAACTAAAATTTAAATAGCTCAAGTCCTTCGTGCTACATATTCTTCAAACATTTTCTTGGCTAGATCATCCCTAAACTCGTTCCATTCATTTGTTGATCGTGTAGTTGAAATGTAGTCATTTTTCTCGTCTTCTTCTTCAATGTCTTCTGATCTTAACAAGTCTCTTTCTAATTCTTGCATAAAGTTTCTTTCTTCCATTTTTTCTTTCGTCAAAAAGTTATGAATAATAAAATAAGTATTGATAATTCTGATTTGAATTTTTTGGGATAAAAGCTAGCATCCCTCAATATAGCCCAACGCTTTTTCAACAACCCAAAAGCCCTTCAATACAATTGCAAGCGGAAGAGTGCCTCAAACTAAAAAGTTCTTTGTAATGAGTGGGAGTATTTCCATGCCATAAATTCAAATGATATCGAGTATGTTTATAAGAAGTTAAGAATCCTTCACAATTAGAATAACCCAAATCCGCAAGAAAATACTTATTTGTATCACATAATTAAAGCATTTTTACCATTACGTTTTCTAAAAGTGTCTAACCAGGTTCAAAGGACAAACAAATTCTTACTTTTAGGCACTTTGAGACCATTTGGTTTAAAAGTACACGAGTATCTAATGCCGACCCTTCCCACCCAGGCATTACATATGTGAAACATAAATCTGGATCACAAGTGGCTAGAACATCATTGCTAATATCTCCTTTCCTATCTTGATAGCGAGGCCGATCCTCAATAGGGGCAATCATTTTAATACGTGTCCCGTCAAGAGCTCCAACATCACCCTAAATAAAGTTCTTGTTTAATAATGGACACTTTGAATTTTACATACATAATTAGAAATTGACTTTTAGATTACCTCAAACCATTTCCACTGGTTATAATCAACATAATTAGTGGAATGGTCTACTTTCTTTATGTAATCCTTCCCGAGCTTGAGTAATGATCTAAGTACTATATGAAATTGTCGGCTCACTGTCTCTCCAGATTGTGCAAAAATAGCTCGTATGGTTCTATTTTTCAAATCATGTGCAAGGATGTGAAGAAACAAAACAACAACTTCTTTTACAGTGACATGTTTTGTAGTTACTAACTCACCCTTAGTTTCTAAAAGGTGACATAACTTCTCAAATCAAGGTATATCAAGGCGCAATTCATCACAGCATCTACTATCAATTTTTAAGGTATTCATCCAAGTAGCCATAATTTGAGAACGATCGTAAGCATTCCATGTTAACTCCTTTAACCAATAATTTTGGCCATAAGATGCTGCCACTACGACTTGAATAAAACCTATGACCAGTATAATTAATTTCATATCCTCAACATTGTCAACATTATCCCTTGGACGCTTTCGTAAAATTTTAGAGACATGAAATTTTTTGTGTTTTCAGTTAGAAAAAACAAACAAATATTAACTTAATCCAACTACGCTATCAAGCAAATAGGTACTCAATTAAAGCCAACAGTTGCAGCAGTTAAAGGCATAAATAGAAAGTACAAATAGAGAGAGAGAATATAAAGAGGAAAATGTGTAAATACTAACTCTTGAGCTGATTTCTCTTTTGAACTGCAAAATTTACCAATAAAATCAATTATTTTCCTATTAAAACATATAGATCTGACCAATTCTTTTGCGTGTGTAAGAAAAAATTGAAATCAATAAGTATTTGTATGTATATATATTGAATCAATTTGTTGTTATATGGATAAATACACAGACGCCTGTAGCATACCTCATGTTAATTAATGGATTAAACAAAAACAGAAGCACGGATAGAGGGATAAGTGGGATGGGGGGGGGGGGAGGGAGGGAGAGAGAGAGAGAGAGACGATGGAGACAAGATCGAGTGAAAGAGATTGATTGGTCAAGAGAGGGTGAATGAGTAGTCTGATCCAATATTTGGGCTATTTTTCATTTGGAATAACATATCTAGGATTGTTATTTGAAATTATCTAATATGGGCTTTAATTTTAAATGGGTAGAATTTAGGCCAAATGCAAATCCAAATCTCTCATCTATTCAACAATAAATTTGAGTGAAATCCAGTATTTGAAATGAAATGTGGTTATCCAAACAGGCCATTATGTATTTCATTTGAAGAGAATTAATTTCACATAAAACTGATACAAAAAATATTGCAAAAAATTAAAAGAAATTTATAGTGAGTACTTAAAAAACTAATGACAAAATGAGAAAGAAATTCATTTTCTTTACCCTAGATTTATATTTTATAGTATGGTCTATGATAAACTTATAAGGATTTTTAAAAAATAACGAGTTCATTATTACTTTTTCTAAAATTATTTAAATCTTATATTAAATTAAATAAAATCATTATTATTGTGATTAAAATCTTTCATCGATCAAATTTAGGCCAAGTTCTAGGGTCTAGTCTAGTAAATTATATGATTTGAAGTGTTTTCGAAAGTTTAAAGACATTCATTATATAGGAGAAATCAGTGGTTAACCAAGGTATATAAAATTGCAATACTCATAGTTCATCCCATAATTCATACCAAACTTACGGTTGCAATGTTATTATTTGAGATAGACACGACATGATCTCCCTTATCCCCATAATTTTAGGAGCACGTGTTATCACTATATAAGAGTTTCTCACGCTATATAAGAGTTTCTCATATAGGCAAGAGATGCAGGAGATCGTATCGTGTATATCTTAACTAGTAATATTGCAATCGTAAACCGAATATGAACGATGAGATGAGTTATATGATACGAACGATTAGCTATTATCTAAAATTCTACACCCCTTGATTAGCCATCGATTTCTCCTATATCATGATTGCCTTTAAACCTTCGAAAACACTTAGAATCATCCAATTTACTGGATTAGACCCTAGTGCTGTCCTGAATTTGATCAATGTAAAATTTTGATCACAATAATAATAATGATAATAATAATTTTCGTAAATTTAATATAAACTATAATTTTAGACAAAGTATTGATAAACTTGTTATTTTTCAAATATCCCTATAAACATGTTATAAATCATATAATAAATCTAGTGTAAAGTAAGTGTTTTTTCCTCTCCTTTCATTGATAGGTTTCTAAGTACTCACTATATATTTTCATGTATATGGTATATATTTATACAAGTATACAATTATAAATGAGTTTTCGCAATTTTACGGCAACTAGACCTCATATTGAACAACAAAAATACTTGAAGATCAATGTTATTTTAGATATAAAATCTATCATTTATGTATCTAAATTATCACCTGGAGCTCAAGAAAGCATAACGACATTTGGACCTGATTCTTATTTAGGTTGTTACAACCAAAATTAGGGGTAACCTATTTTTTTGTCTAAAAAAATAATAAGATCGTCTAAAAGGTATAACCCGCCCAAAGAATGGTTGAGAGCCTTATTTATAGAAGATATTATAGAAGACTCTCATCTTTACGCGAGAAAATCCTACTAAGTTTTGTTCTAACCCAAAAGTATGGTTAGGCACTTTTGGCAATCAAATCATTAAAGATATTGGACTTAAAGACTATGGGTTCGCCGAGTACTGTCCTAGCCCAAAGGTTTAGAAGGGGCCTAAATCAGGAAAAGTCTTAGGCCAAAGGTTGGCATTGGACGTTGACCAAGGAAAGTCCTAACCCAAAGGTTGGCATTGAGCCTCGATCAGGAAAGGTTGACATTAGGCCCTGACCAAGAAAAGTCCTCGCCCAAAGATTAGCATTAGGTCTCGACCATGGAAAGTTGGCATTGGGCCTCGTCTAGGGAAAGTCCTAGCCCAAAGATCAAGCCTAATGCAAAGAAGTTGTTTTACGAAGATTGTCAAAGAAGAAATGTCCTAGCCCAAATGTCAACATTGGGCCTCTATTCATTAATCCAAATCCAACCCAGTCAATGTTTATCCCTATAATGGATTGGGCCTCATCCCGTCTAACATGGATTGCCCAGTTAGGGGGGTCGAAGGACGTCACCCCTTTGTAGGTCATAGGTCTCAAAACCCATTACTTAGTTTCCGTTTTCCATGTTTCTAGGTTGATATTGACTCCGATGTTCTCGAGCCAATGACTTTAGTTCCATACTTCGAAAAGGTAACTGGGATTGAGAGACCCATAATGAATCTACTCAAAGGCGGTGGCTCCGATCTATTAGGGCATCATAAAGGTGAGTCAAGACCCACCTAGTTTACTTGTTTCCCAAGAATTACGTTTGACTTGATCCCCTATAAATAGGTACGTAGGAATATTGTACGGGAGGAAGCAACTATTGCGAAATATAGAGAATTCGACATTCGCTCTTTAAACAGTAAAAAATCAGTGATCAATACCGAGATATCTCAACAACAATTTCCGATTCATTATATTAAAAACCTCCAATAATAGATATTTACCCTATATTTTGCGGGAAATTTAAGTACTTCAAGTGACGCCTAATGAGTTAGATTTATTTATTTTAATATTATTCAACCATTATGCAACCAAATCCGAGGTTATATATCGTTGCTTATATATCCTTGCTTATATATCCTTGCTTACGCTCAATGGCCCAGGTAAAATTTATTTAAATTTTATTATTATTAATTTACCATTTTAATTAATTTAAATGATGACAATAATGTGAAATGAATAGTAGGATTTTTCTAGTCTCATCAGCTCAAATGTCAACACAAGGGTTTATAATAAACCTTGCTATTTATAAAACATTCAAAACCCTAAACCCCCAAACCCTTTAGCTGCTGCCTCCTCATCTCTTTCGCTCCTTCATTGTAAGTTTTCTTTAAAACCCTTCTCTCATTATTATTTGCTTATTGTTTCTTCATTTCTTGTATTTGTAAATGCTCTGTTTATTATCATTTCAATGTTTTATTATCTTATATGATGCAATTTGTTATGTTTGGATTAATGTGATTAAGATTGATAATGGGTCATCTTGTATTTGGATTATGTAAGAACTAAGAACTAAGAACCCCTCTACTGTGATGTCCTTGGAACCCGAAAAGTTACATTTTAGAAAGAGTATCTGTATATTAATACTCGTTATCACATGGGACCAAGACTTTTTATGAGGTTATGATTATGGCTCTCGAGATGATTAAATTTAAAGGGTTTTAATGTGATTGTTAATCTTGAAATTGAAAATGGACGAGAGTCATGCAAAATGCAAATTTTTTGTTTTTGTGTAGTTAGAGATAGGTAGTATGTGATTCATTAAGTCTCTCTGCAAATGTTGTAAGGTTTTGGGAGAGTTTGTTGTATAATGTAGTACTGAAACTCACATGTTCTTGAATAATAAAAATTAAAATTTTGGACTTTAAGACTCATTCTTGGGAGTTGAGAAATGGGGTTTTGAGTCAGGGAGGTTTTAAAGATATGTTATAATTTTAAGCAATTTTAAGCCCGCCTACCGACATGTTAAGATTTCGTAAGAGTTACGTTACCTTTAATAGTTATGATATTTCCCAATTAATTTTAGAAGATATGAGAAGATATTACAACGGCCTTTTGTGCGGATGCATTTTGTACTATACAAGTAGAACTTGGTAAATGAATATTCCATAAACGAATAACCTTGTCAAATGAATAATACTTTTTGGACCCAACATAATTGATACCGTGTATTTTTAAGCTTAATAAATGAATAATCTCGCTAAATGAACAAAATTTTTCGATCCCGAGTGTATTCATTTATCGAGGTTTAACTGTATGACTAAGATTTAGTAAAGCTATAGATTGTAGCATTCAGTCCCAGTACGTTCTGGCGCTTTGTTTATGATTTTTTCAATGTTTTGCATAATTCTTTGTACTACAATTTGTTGTGTGGGTTCTCTTATTATATGATTATATTTGAGAAACCTTTTTGCTACGAAAAATTATTTGAGGGGTTGGAAAAACCACTTTCATCATAGTTTAGATATCCTGCCTTGAAGGTGGTGATCAAATCCCAGAACTGTCAAACTTTGTTCATGGTCAGAATCAGATGAGCATGTTGTTCAGGCTTTAATTCATGGTTGTTTGTTAATTGCACGTGAACAAATCTTTTGGTGGATACAGAACCAACTCTTTGATCTTTATTCTCTATACCTCGAAGGGATATGTTTTTTATTCTAGGTTGGAGATACCCTGCTGAACACCTAATAGAAAGTATGTTTGAGAACCATAAATTGCAAACATATACTAGTGGGAATAAGATTCGGAAAGATGGCGCTTATTCTTGTTACCTTTCAGTTGTAAATTATACTTAATAACTTATTGTATATAGCTTTATTTATTCATGTCATGCACTCTTACTGCAGTTTATTCCCTGTTTGATATGGCTATGCAAACCTGATAATGTTGAGTAACAAGCCTAAGAGAAAGAAGTCTACAGTTTGGAAATACTTTTTGGTTGCAAAATTGGTTGATTCTACATGGAATTACTATAACTGGTGCAAAAAAATCATTTGTACATTAGTTGCTTGAAGTTAGCAGGAACCTGTCATCCAGAAAGAAAATATAATATGGGTGTCTGCTCGGTTGGTTGTCTCAATAATGAGGATTTAAATAAGTTAACCCCGTATACACCTTTAAAGACTGATAAGACTGCAGTTGGTACTATACCTCCCAGAAAACGCTACAGAAGCATCTTAGGAACATCTATTCCCTTTGACCAGGACACTTCCAGTCATTCGATAGCCAAGATGATCATCCTGCACGAGTATCCGCTTAATATTGTGGAACATCAGGGCTTTCTTGATTTTGTACGGTTTCTTCATCCTAAGGTACAAACAGATGTCAACAGTGTTCAAGAGGAATGTGTCAACATTTATCTTAGGGAGAAGCAGGATCTTAAAA
The DNA here is from genome assembly GCF_009905375.1 of Apium graveolens. Lineage (NCBI taxonomy): Eukaryota > Viridiplantae > Streptophyta > Magnoliopsida > Apiales > Apiaceae > Apium > Apium graveolens. The sequence continues at coordinate 3,664,503 of NC_133650.1, read as the reverse complement.
ATAACCTTGGGGAAATTATAGGGCATGTAAATCTTACTCTGGAATTGTGGGAATCAGATCAAGGCCTGTGCTATTTACTACTAACAGGCTATTTTGTCGACAATGCTTGGAAATTGCAAAAGCGGATCCTTAATGTTGTTATGCTACCGTTCCCTGATACAGAAGTCACATTCAGTCACGCTGTTAATGATTGCTTAGCCAACTGGGGCTTGGAACAGAAGATTTTCACTTTAACTCTTGATCAATCTTTTGCGAATGAAGCAGCTCGAAAAAATCTTAGAGGTCTACTCTCAGTTATGAACCCCCAAGTTCTCAAGGGTCAACTAGTACTAGGGGACTGTTATACTCGTGTCTTGCGCTGTCTTGTGAAGGATGCTTTAGCGTCAATCGGAGATATCATTAAGAAAGTTCGTGACAGTGTAAAATATGTAAAAGCATATAGAGGCAATGAAGATTATTTCAATGAACTGAAGCAGAAGCTTCAAAACCCTAGCTCAAAGACCCTTACAATTGATGATCAGACAAAATGGGATACTACTTACCACATGCTAGCGGCCGCATCTGAACTGAAAGAAGTATTTTCTTGTTTAAGTGCATCTGATCCAAATTATAATGAAATGCTGACAATTGAAGAGTGGAGAAAGGTGGATATTCTCTGCATTTACTTGAAGCTTTTCTTTGATGCAGCTAACATACTTCTTGATCCAACTCACCAAACTACCAATTTATTGTACCATGAAGTGTCAAACATTCAACTAGAATTGGCACGTGCTGCTATGAGCCAGGATACTTTTACCAGCAGCCTGACTAAACCATTGCAGGAAAAGTTTAATAAATATTGGAACTCTTGCATCCTAGTTCTCGCGGTTGCTGTGATTATGGATCCAAGATTCAAGATGAAACTTGTCGAGTTCAACTTCTCTAAGATATATGGCGAGGATGCTGAAACCTGGATCAAGGTTGTTGATGAGGGTGTTCATGAACTTTTTGTTGAATATATTGTGTTATCGCTACCTCCACCAACTTTTGTTGTAGAAGACAACAAAGGTGTGAAAAAAGAGATGAGTCCAGAAGATGAGAATTCTGATAGTGATGATTTTTTGGATTTTGAAGTCTATATATCTGAGATAGCTGGAAGCCAAAATATGAAATCAGAATTAGATCAGTATTTGGAAGAACCTCTTTTGCCTAGAACACAAAAGTTTGATGTTTTGAGTTGGTGGAAACTAGAAGCACAGAAGTACCCAACTCTCTCTAGAATGGCATGCGATATATTATGCATCCCAGTTTCAACAGTCGCTCCAGAGTCTGTGTTCGACACTGTAACTAAGAAAATGGATAGCTACCGATGTTCACTAAAGCCCTCAACTGTCGAGGCACTTATTTGTGCCAAAGATTGGCTTCAGTTTGGATCCTCATGATTATTGAACCCAAGTTTTGAAATGTACTTGTAAGAATATTACTGCTTTCATCATGGGAAAAGATATACAACCTGTTTGACATTGGTACTCTTTAATTTCTTTTCCTTGATGTGTTTATTTTTCTTCTGTCAATCATTTCATATGCGGTTGGCTTTAATTGATAGGTGCCAGTGGTGATTTTCTTTTATTTGATTACCTTTTATACCTCCTATGTTTGCACCTCTGCCCAACGTATTGGTAGATACAGTAAGATAATTATTTGCTAATATGAGAACTAGACACACTGGGTGCATGGTTGATCTGTTTGATCGAGCCAGGCATAACAAGGAAGCATATGAGGTGATTAATAATATGCTGATAAAGTTGAATTATGTTATTCTGTGCAGTCCATGCGATTTGCAATCGGTTGGAGAAAGTGTCTGGTTAGAAATATTACGAAGAACAAAGTAATTGAGAAACCCCAGGTCGCAGTTCAATAGAGGTAAATGGTATTGTCCTCGAGTTTTTTTAACAGGAGATGATACTTGCAGGTTTTACACCTGATTCTTCAAGGTTTTTTTTGTGTACTTAGTTTGACCTTGTTTGTATAGGATGGTGACTGTGCAGATTTGGTTCTGGGAATAAACTGTGAAGCAAGACTTGTATCACAGTAGCACACACAAAATCAGGTCAGAGAATGTGTAAAATGCCTTTAAAGTACAACCAAAAATTCTAAATGTAACATAAGCTTTGAACAAGGACACTGCACATAGGAATCTTATACTCATATTTATGCCCCAATATTAAATATTGTTGTAGAAATGCAATAATTAGGCACAACACGAAATTTATGATAAAATTGCAATCCCATATGCTTCACGAGTTCACGTACTAATAGTGCAATTCTGTTTGTCCTAACAAGACTAACAACAAAACACAACGTCCACTTTTGAATCTCATTGTCTTGCCAAACAGTTGAGTTGTGTTTTCTCTTCATCTATCTGGTCCTTCTGGTAACATAAAGACACTTCATCTTACATCTTTGCCTATCTCAGCCAAGAAGTTTGTTATGCCAGGAAATCTTGTTTAATTTTCCGAAAAATCTCTAATCATGTATCACATTTCGGATTTTAAATCTCGATCTGTCTCGAGACATTTCTCATCAAATCATTTTTATGAACACATTCAAATCTCGGAATGTCTATTGACTAAAACGAGATTATTGATAACAACTTTCTAAATTTTTGCGTTCTGCACAATCTTAAGAGAATTATTTGCCTGATAAAACACATATTTTGGGTTTTAGGTAGGGCTGACCCTAAAAATCGTGAAACCTTAGTCAAAATCAGTTTACGAGGCCTTAACACGTATTTAACACGTATATCACGCAATTTTATATATATATTTACTTAAAGAGTTGAAAATTTTGGGACACTCAGTATAGGGGTCCTAGGCGCTAGCGTGACCACCGCTGGTCTCAGGAAAAGATAATCAACGTAGTCAGTTGATATTAATTCAATAAATGTAGACTGGTATAGTGATGAACATAAATTAAAGTCAGAATCTGGTGACTATGGCCGAGTATATTTGTTCATAAACACATGTTTTTGATGAAGTAGAGTTGCAAATCTTAGACCAACTTACAACTGCTCAAAGACTACTTTTGAATAATTATATCTGGGGACAAGTAGTCAAATTTTTTAATAAGTTTTAGAGTGAACTGCAGCAAGATGCAGAAAAAATGTTATTCAAAATTATTTGTGCTATAATTTATAGATAATTATGTTCCTTAATAATATACAAAATTTAGAAGTGTTACTAACAATAATATAGTGACAATCTATAATTAACCTTCTATAAACTAACAACCTCAATATTTAGACAATTTTATTAATTAATTAAATTTAAAAATTAAAACATATTAAACTAGGAATAATTTTGACACTCCTCTTTTTTTTTTTTTTTTAAAAAAAGATGAGTTTCACCATTTTATTGGTTCCTTCCTCATAATAAATGTACTCCCTCCGTCCCTCCCATTTGTTTACACTTTCCTTTTTGGGATGTCCCTTCCAATTGTTTACATTTCAAAATTTTCCAAAAATAGTAAAGTTTTTATAATTTTTAAATTAACTACATCCACTACTTTCCTCCACTATACCCACTTTATACATATAATATTAATCGGTCCCACTACTTTACTCACTTTTTCAACTTTTTTCCACTACTTTATCATTTTTTTTAAACTCCGCGCCCCACCCAAATGTAAACATTTGGGAGGGACGGAGGGAGTAATAAATAACATGTGTGATAGGCCGGCCCTAAAGTTTATGGGGCATAGACGAAATCAAAATTTTGGGCCCCTAACATTCATGTATGTGACATATTTAGAAAATTTATGAAAAATATTTCAAAATATTGGGATAGTGAGTAATGGAGGTCATATTCGCAAGTTATCTATAGTTACTGTATGCCACATTCGTGGTGTTAACGGTTAACATATATTTCACCAAAAAAAATCCGCAATAACTAATTTCGTTATTTATTTTGGAAAATTATTTCGGTAGATGGTAAAATTATTCTTAATTTATCGAGATTTTACCATTAGTGTCTACCTACATTCAAATCGCGTCATGTTGTGTTTAACACCATTAACAAATTAAGCTTAATTATTGTTAAATATCAAATTGTCAACTAAGACAACCATATAAACTAAAGCCCATGAAAATATACGGCTTGCATTGCCTTATAATAAAACAAACAACGCGTCATGCGAAATGCGATTTTCACAACTTTGAGATTCTCACTTTATAAAAAGAGGTACTAATTTAATCATTATCATAAACGATTTCTATATTACGGGTCCCTTAGCACATAATAATTACGAAAAATTATAATTTTAATACATTTTGAATTTTTGATTATTTTTCATTTATAATAATGATGGATCCCACTATATTAAAAAAACTACATCATTCAAAATAATATAAATTTATAAATTTTTGCCTTTATTAATGTGCCCACGGGCACAAATAGAAAACAGTATAATAAAAAACTTAGTACTGTAAATTTGAAAAAAATGATACTTTTTCAATTATTCAAGATTCCAAAATAGGAGTCTCAAAATCACCCACGGGCCAAACAGCTGGTAACTGATTGGTTTTGTCTAATCAAATTGAACGGGGAGATTAAAGCTAAATAGCTCACCTAATGATATTTTTTACATACAAACACATGATAAAACAAAAGGCTCGGCCCAACCCACACCTCATCATAACCATCCACGTGGCATCCAATTAACGGTCCCATTCCTCCCCAATTAACCCCACCAAATTTGTATTTCTCTCCCTGCATGGGCTTGCCTGTCTTCCCCTTAAAAGGGACCTCACATGTTTCATGTCTTGAGAGAGAGAGAGTGAGTGTCACATAGAGAGAGATAGAGAGAGAGAGATTGAGTGTCACATAGAGAGAGATAGAGAGAGAGAGAGAGTGAGTGTCACATAGAGAGAGATAGAGAGAGAGAGTGAGTGTCACAAAGAGAGATAGAGAGAGAGAGATTTGGGAGAGAGATATAAATTTTTAGCAACAAGGAGAGGCCAGGATTTGTCACAAATCTATCAGAAGGTTAACCCCCCAAAACCCTTATCCTATCTTCCTTTACCAAGATTTCCTAACCTATACCTTCTTCTTTTTCATCACTCACTCTCCATATCTACCAAACTCACCTTTTCTTCTCCATTGCATAAACTCTCACACATAACTTATATCTATGCATCATTTCTCTTCTATTCTTTCTCCGAGCTCCTGACCTTCTCGTTTATTTTCTTGTTCTTATTTATTCATTCCGATTGAATATTTTGTTTTCTGAATACCGAAAACACAGAGGAACACAATCAAGATTATGGCCCCAAGGTCCGGGAGGGGGAAAGGGAATAGAAACAAGGCTGAGAAGAAGAAAAAGGAAGAAAAAGGTTAATTTTGCTTGATTATAATCCCTTTTTCCGGTAACCGCCGATTACATACGTTATAACGCTAAATTACAGAAATTTAAATATTTACGACGTATCCGATATTCTTTTCTTATGAATTATTATAAAAAATATCTCTGTTTTTATACAATTAATCATTTTTATTCTTTTCCTGCAGTTGTACCAACTCTTGTTGACATAATTGTTATCACCCCATATGAGACACAAGTCATACTCAAGGTATATATTTTGATCATTTGTATTATACTCTCTCCGTCCGATATTCGATACTGATAATTCGTATTATACTCTCTCCGTCTCGTAATTCCGAATGTGTATTATATTATATATTTCTAAATTTGTTCATGGGATGATATCATTCACAACCTGAGACTTTCAATATTAAATTAATCAAGTGTTAATTATTTAATAAAATTGAATTAATTAATAATTTGGATTCTATAACATTGCAGGGCATCTCCACAGACAAGATACTTGATGTCAAGAAGCTGCTAGCTGTTAATGTTGAAACTTGCCACCTTACAAACTATTCTCTGTCTCATGAGGTGTTTAAGATACTTAATTAACTAGTCTTCTCTTAATTTTTAATTAATTAAATTTAATTAACTTAATTTAACATTTTGAACAGGTGAAAGGGCAAAAACTGAATGAGAAGGTAGATGTGACCTCATTCAAGCCATGTTTGCTAAAGATAGTTGAAGGTATGTGTGTGTACATAAAAATAGTATGTGTGTGAATTTACACACACTAAGTGTGTAAGTGTGTAACTTGATTTGTAGTTATTAGGTACTAACTCCGTCCCTCTCATTTCTTTACAGTTTTTTTCACATGCTCGACACGACACGTATTTTAAGGCAATTATAAAGTATATTTCTGTAATTTATTTTTAAAATTTTCTTTTTTTATATAAAAGTTTAAATATTATATTTTTATTTAAAAGAAAATAAAATTTTTAAAAAAATATGCAACTACGTTTGATAAGAGTATTAAAGTACGTGCCGAGTCCCGTCCCCAATATAAAGAATCGAGGGGATGGAGGGAGTATGTTTGGTGATTACGATGCAAGCTGATTTTGTCCTATTCATTACACAATCATGAAGTAATGAATTTGGCATCTGAATGCTACCAGTACAAAATTACTCCAGTTGTTTAAGTATTTATATCAGCTTAACAACAAAAATAAAGTGAGCTAATTTAACAGTTGTGTAGTATACCAAATGCTAGAATATTCCAAACAAGTCTACCAGATACATTCGGCATCTACTTTGTGACTTTCCACAAATACCCTTCTCTCAACAAATTATTTTACTGTCACATTTTACGCCTATCTTAAGAGGGCATGAAAAATATATTAATGTATTATATTTTACAAAAAATTTGATTTTCATAAATATCAACAAATTATTTACTTTCTGTTTGTCTCTCTCAAAGTTCACATTTTACGGGTTTTTAAGACGATAAAAACTAAATTTATATCTTTCAAATTTTTTGATTTTTATAAGTATATTATTTTTTTAAACAAAAAAATATCTATTTCGAAAACATTAAAATGCGAGAAATATTGTAGAATTAATGATATCTCATAATTTTTTGCGAATTAAAATTTACGTGTATTTTATTCTCGTACAATACTTACATTAGATATATGGTTGGTTGGTTTGTTTATTCTTGTAATTTTATGTGTGGAAGTACAATATTAATATTACACAAGAATTTAATTCTAGCAAATGGCCAAAATTGAACTTACTAATTAATTTCATAAAATTTTTTAATTTACACATTGACAATATCGCCCAATAAAACTCCACTTATTTACAAATCCGCCCTTAATACAGAGAAGTACACGGAGGAACACCAAGCAGTTGCACACGTGCGGAGACTACTCGACGTTGTCGCGTGCACGACACGTTACGACAAGCCCAAGAATGGAAAGCCCAATAGCCCCACAGCCAATGCAGTCGGATCCGGAAAAACCCGAACCCGTGACCCGGTTACAAATGCGGATCCTCCGCCGGCGGATGGGGAATTACCGGCGCCGCCGGCAATTGAGAGCTTAGACATGGCGGCGATTCATCCGATACCGAAATTGTCGGATTTTTATGATTTTTTCTCGTTCTCTCATCTCTCTCCTCCTATAATCAGTGAGTCTCTCTCTCTCTCTCTCTCTGTTTTGTCTTGTATTTTCATTAAAGTTGGAATTTTAAATTTAGCTCTCTCTCTCTGTTTTGTATTTTCATGAAAGTTTGAATTTTAGATATAGCAAAAAAAGTGTTGAATTTTAATTAAAGTTTTATTCTTTTTATAATAATGTGTGGGGATTTATGTTCTAATTTTTTTTTAAATTAATTTTTGTATTGTTTTTTGTTTAAGTTTGAATCTTTTTTTAAATAATGTGGGGGAATTTATGTTCTAAATGTTATTAAATGAGGTTTTGTATTGTTTTTTAAATTATGTGATGAAATTTATGTACAAAAATGTTTTGAAGTGAGTTTTTGTCAGGTAATTTTTTTGAAAAAAAAATATTTTTGGAATAATGTGAGGAAATTTATGTACAAAAAGTTTTTTGTGAGGTGTTTTCTTGTATTATTGTTGAAGTGTGGATCTTTGGTGTGAAGTTGATTGTTTTTAATGAGTAATTGTAGGATATTTATAAGCAAAATGTTGATGTAGTAGTGATTATGTTATGGTTTCAGATTTGAAGAGAGTGGACAAGAAAGATGAACAAAAGAAACCAGATGGGGATTATTTTGAAATGCAGGTCTTTACCTTCTCTTGTGACTTGCCTATACAATTTATCAAGTACATTATACTAAACATACCATGAGTAGTGTACCATTTGAAAGTAGAGTGGTAGAGGGCGAAAATGGATGCAGGCTTTATAGTGTACAAAAAAATTCGTAAAAGTTCGATTCGGGAAAAAATTGGGAAACAAAATATTTGTACAAATATGATTTTTGTTTTATAAAATTTTCAAATATCAGTAAAACAATTGAAGGTTTTTTCTAAAAGTAATTAGAGGATAGGATAGAAGCTGTCAAGCTGCTGTAGTGTAACAAAAATAAAATAAGAAATCCGTTGAAAGAAATAATTATAACTGTACTGCAAGTCTGCAAGTGGCTTTGAGTAACTCATGGTAGCTGGTTTCAGTCCCCACACCAGGGGTGATTTACTTTCATCAATCAGTGTAGCATTTATTACTTTCAATGTATAGACTTCTGTACTTTTGCATGTTTAGAATGGGGTGGTAGCTTGTGCATTATTTTAATTTATGTTACTAAACATATACTGTAAAAAATATTGACAGATTAAGATCTGCAATGGAAAGCTTATCCACGTGGTTGCATCAGTGAACGGGTTCTACACTCTGGGAAAGCAATTTTTGCAGAGCCACTCCCTGGTGGATCTCCTGCAACGGCTCAGCCAAGCTTTTGCTAATGTAAGTACTATACTAATAATGAACTTTCCAGTAATATTTTTTTTGGCGACACCATGTCCTTGCAAACATTCTATCTTTTGCATCGATAATGAGATGATGATTTTTTTTAAATAATGGAAATGTACAAAGAAACTGTTATTGCCATACCTATTCAGGTATGCTGTTATTGCATAATATCTTACTTATACTATAGTTTTCAAGCGAGAGGTTGGTTTTTGAACAGCTTCTTCTTTCTTAAGCTTGTTCACTGATTTAGCTGATTGCTAAAGTTTTCCACATTTCATCTAGTACATTAGTTTTGTACATTGGTTAAGTCATAATGTAAATGATGTTTGCAGGCATATGATTGCTTGATGAAAGCTTTTGTGGAACACAACAAGGTGACATTTTGTTTGCTCAATAAGATTCGGTGATAATTGAATTGATGTTGGTAATGTAAAAAAAATTAAGCTTTTAGCATTTCCTTTCAGTTTGGGAACCTTCCCTATGGTTTTCGCGCCAATACATGGCTATTTCCTCCATCCCTTAGCGATTCTGCATCAAATTTCGTGCCTCTGCCAATGGAAGATGAAAACTGGGGTGGCAATGGAGGGGGCCAGGGAAGACATGGTGAATATGATCATAAACCATGGGCTACAGATTTTGCCATATTGAGGAGTCTGCCTTGCAAAACTGAGGAAGAGAGGGTGGTCCGAGACCGAAAGGCTTTCTTGCTTCATAGTCGGTTTGTCGATTGCTCAATATTTAAAGCTGTCTCAGCCATACGCCAAGCAACAGATTCCAGTATGAATGCAACAGAAAGATCAAAGTTATCACCTGGCTCAATCTTGCATGAGAGTCGTACTGGGGACTTGTCTATAACAGTGAGACGAGATGCTGCAGATGCCAGTACAAAGCTAGAAAGCAACCTGTTTGGCAGGGAATTTACTAGTACATCTGCCAAGGAAGCGGCTCAGATGAGTTTACTGAAAGGGGTAACTGCAGATGAGGGTGTAGTTGTAAATGTAAGTATATTCTGCTTACAAACACATTTTTGGCAACTGTATATTTATAATTTATTTTATTTGTTAACTAAAAAAGTTTTACCAACTGTTTATTGTTCATAATTTTTTTAAACACTGATTTATTGGTACAATTACTTTGAGATAGTGAGTTCATTTATAAATTTTTGCAGGATTCTCTTTCATTGGGTACTGTTGTTGTACGACAATGTGGTTATACAGCTACTGTAAAGGTTGTTGGTGATGTTAAGAAGGATAAGTACAACTCTCAGAACATTGACATTGATGATCAACTTGATGGGGGAGCAAATGCTCTCAATATAAACAGGTATATACATGTTTGTACATGCTATATTTTCTTATATAAGAGCTGGGGTGTAACATCTTTGCAAGTGTTTTTCTTCCTTACAATTATAGCCATGGAAATGGCTTATATGAGTTATACCATAGTTAAGTCACTACTTGTCTGGATTTCAGTAATTTGCATCTATCAACGGAATGGGTTATTAATGAAGCTTGAACTCACATGATTATATCGCTGTCGATAAGAATAAGTGAATAGCAGAAGAACCACTTGTAAATTACATTATAATACATTTACGTCCTTTATCCAGGCATAAGCAGAGATTATGATTCTGAGCAGAGGAAAAGTTTAACTGTTTATGTACCAAGTTATAAACATTAATATTGAACTAAGTAAACAAAGTTCTCTCCGATTTGTGTCTGTTCATCTAATAATTATTTTTATAAACACATATTAAGTAACTTCATTATTAAATTCTTACAGCTTAAGAACTCTTCTTCCAAAGTTAAGCACTGTTGAGACATCTGGTGGGAGCCACTCACCTCATTCCAATGTGTCTGATGTTGAAACTTCAAGATGTCTGGTTCGAAAAGTAATTAAGAACAGCTTGAGCAAATTGGAGGAAGAACCTAAGCAAACTGATAGGTTGATCAGGTGGGAACTTGGTTCTTGTTGGATTCAACATTTACAAAAGCAGGATACAACTACAGATGATACTTCTAAAAGCCCTAAAGATGATAAAGCTGAAGCAGTAGTAAGAGGACTTGGAAAGGAGTTCAAAATGCTGAAAAAGAGGGAAAAAACAGCAGGCAGTGCTGATGATAACGATGAAAATGATTACAGAAACAGCAATTTGGATGCGGAAAACAGTATTGGAGAAGGAAACAACAGTGAGTCTGAAAGTGAGGCTGAATTGAAGAAATTTGTCTCTGAAGAAGCCTTTTTGCATTTAAAAGAAACCGGGACAGGTCTTCATTTAAAGGTATTGTACAATCTGCCAAGTGGCTGATATAATTTGAGATTATTGGGTTGACAATTAAAAAAATAATAAATCAGAAGACATATATAAACCCACCCCCCTCACTCTCTGCTACTTAGATTAGGTTGTTTTACTATCTTTCTACTTAAATCTTCTGGATAAAGAGTGTTCAATCTATCCTTTGAACCAGTCGATGGATGAGCTCTTGAAGATGGCACACGCACATTACGATGAAGTTGCTTTGCCTAAGCTGGTATGATTTACTTAGTGCTGTAATTAGTCAAATTGCCGACTTCGTTCCTGTTCTCAGCCTTCAATTTTACCTACTTGTTTTAGGTAACAGACTTTGGATCACTCGAACTCTCTCCAGTTGATGGACGCACACTAACTGATTTCATGCATCTAAGAGGACTAAAAATGCGCTCTTTAGGTCGTGTGGTGAGAAAAGAATCTCTTAAACTTTTATTTTGTAAAGCTAGCATGTTTTAGCCAAAGTCTATTTTCTTGAGGCTGGTAACTAAATTTGGTCAAGTATAGAATTAAAGATATTTTTATTAGCAAGACAATTAACAGCTGATAAAGCCTTGAGTTCTGGGAAGAAATACAACTTTTTTTTTTTTAATTTTATTAAAATTTATAAGGTTTGTAATCTACTTGCAGCATTAGTGAACTATTAAATTCTGTATCTAATTTTCTGAATGTATCAGGTTGAACTTGCTGATAAGCTCCCTCATATACAATCCTTGTGTATCCATGAAATGGTTACCCGAGCTTTCAAGCATGTACTTAAAGCTGTGATTGCTTCTGTTGACAATGTTGCTGATTTATCTGCGCAAATAGCCTCTTCCCTAAATTTTTTGCTTGGGAGTTGCAAGACAGAAGACAACAATCATAATTCAAGTGAGGATCAGAATATCAAATTACAATGGTTGAGGACATTTTTAGCTGCAAGATTTGGTTACCCAACAAAAGATGAGTTCCAGCAGTTGCGGAAAATATCAATCCTCCGTGGACTTTGTCACAAGGCATCAACTGCCCCTCTTGCTTTCATTGTTCTAGATATTTTTCCACTCTATAAAATATTTAAATTTCTTAAATTTTCTTCTTATATACAGGTTGGATTGGAGTTGGTTCCAAGGGACTATGATATGGAAAGTCAAAACCCCTTCAACAGTTCAGATATTATCAGCATGGTTCCTGTTTGCAAGGTAGAGCTCTCTCTCTCTCTCTCTCTCTATATATATATATATATATATATATATATGTGTGTGTGTGTGTGTGTGTGCACAGTGTCCTACTGTCCTGTATGTAACAGGATTGGTAATCTGTTTGATCTACATGTTGATGTATTCTTTTCGAACTTGATTAAATTGTTTTCAACAGAATGTTGGGTGTTCTTCTGCTGATGGACGGACTCTGTTGGAGTCTTCAAAGATCGCCTTGGATAAGGGGAAGCTAGAAGAAGCAGTTAATTGCGGAACTAAGGTACTAGAGGAATATTCCCTGTTATTATGAAATTACAAATAAAATCAAATAGATCAAAAGTTAATCGGGTTTTCATCACTTGAATTGAAGGCATTGGCGAAGATGATAGCCGTTTGTGGTCCTTATCATAGAACAACTGCAAGTGCATATAGTCTCTTAGCTGTTGTTCTTTACCACACTGGAGATTTTAATCAGGTAAACAATCGTTGTGTGCCATTTTGTTTCACTCTGCAAATAATTTTGCCTCAAACAAATATGATAGTCTACCGAGGTTTTTGGAAAATTATATTTTAAAGGAGCTAAATTGCAATCATATCTTGATCTTGTAGAGTAATTATGTTTCTCTATAGGCATGTTAAAGAGATGCTTGAGCATAATATACGTGCAGTAATCCTGTTGTTATTTCCACTTTTAGCTTACTGGAATCTGGGACGCCATTTTTAATTGTGAATATGCTAATACTTCTAGCCCTATATATAACTTTTATCATCTCTATGTATCAGCTGTGTCTACCCCAAACATGAAACATCTGTGTATTAAGCATCCACTTTGCTCTGTCTTACTTATGCTTCTACTTTTTAAGGCAACAATTTACCAACAAAAGGCTTTGGATATCAATGAGAGAGAACTTGGGCTTGACCATCCAGATACGATGAAGAGCTATGGAGATCTTTCAGTTTTTTATTACCGTCTCCAACACATAGAATTGGCACTGAAGTAAGCTAAACCCATTTCCATTTTCCCCTTCTTGAATATAATTTATATTAGCTATAGCCCTCAGGTTACATTATTTTAGCTCATCAATGGTCTGCATATTTGTTAGTGTAATCAGGAGATGTATAGGTTTCTCCTATATTATTTTATTTATGACTGAATCTTCTTTGCATTATTAATGTATTCTTTGTTGCAGATATGTCAACCGCGCTCTTTATCTTCTTTACTTTACTTGTGGACTGTCACACCCAAACACAGCTGCAACTTATATTAACGTGGCTATGATGGAAGAAGGCATGGGGAATGTTCACGTAGCTCTCAGATACCTGCATGAAGCCCTTAAATGCAACCAAAAATTATTAGGGGCAGATCACATACAGGTCTCCTCTCCCTCTATATACCTAAATATCAATTATCTCGGACATCTACCTACATTTTTAGGTGGTGACAAGTAGTGACATCTTGAATTTGACAGACTGCTGCTAGCTATCATGCCATAGCAATAGCTCTTTCTTTGATGGAAGCATATTCCTTGAGTGTGCAACATGAGCAAACAACACTACAAATTCTTCAAGCCAAACTGGGAGCAGAGGATCTTCGTGCTCAGGTCAGTACAGAACCTTTGAACTTTGAAGTGTTTATATCTTCGTAATGTTTTCTTATAATTGCACTATCAGGCTTCATTTTTAAAATGCATTATTTACAATAACATTTGATTTTCCAAACAGATCTCTTCCCCGTTACTAGATTTTGGTTACATTATACAGATATAAAATTTTGACTAGTAGAATTGTTGTAGAATTAATTTGTCAAGAAGAGCAGTATTAGCATCTCAACTACTGCAAGTTATCTGACTGTATACTTCATATTGCTTAAAAGTAATGTAAAACTGATACAATCTTATGCACACAGGATGCTGCTGCATGGCTAGAGTATTTTGAATCAAAAGCTTTAGAACAGCAAGAAGCTGCACGTAATGGAACACCAAAACCAGACGCATCAATTGCCAGCAAAGGGCACCTTAGGTATTACTTTTTAGTTTCACTCGACTTGTGTACTTTTTATCGGATACACGCATATATGTGCATCCATACAACATAAGCTCTTTTTAATGCAGTTGATTGCTTTGCAGTGTATCTGATCTCCTTGATTTTATAAGTCCAGATCAAGATTCAAAAGGAGGAGATGCACACAGAAAACGACGTGCAAAGGTATTAAATAACCAAATAACTTGTGTGAAGCAGTGACTGTAATATTCTAGTTTCAAAATCTCATAGATATACGATTATTCAATTCAAACTTCACCTGCCATTTTCGCCTACTCCTATTATTGAATATGCCTGCATGGCTGAAACAAAGATGTCATGATCTGTGGGTAAATAACACATGTGTCTTTACTTTTCATCCTAATAATGGGAACTCCGGGATCATCCAAGAGAACAACTTGATTGATCCGACCATCCCATCAGACATCAAAGACAGTATTCCTATTTTAATAGTCTTGTTTATGATAGGTGTGTGTGCATTGCTCTAGGTTCACTTTATGTTGGTTTCAATTTCCAATCAGCAGATTTCCTTTTCTTTGGCTTCTTTCCCACCATAAATGATCAATGTATAATGCGGACTCTGTTAACAAAGAATCAATGCTTAAAACTTGCATCTATTATCTGTAGGTTTGGCCAGTTGGTGATAAATCCCAACAAGTGCAGCATGATGAAAGGAGAAATGACTCTGTGGTTCCTGATGGCATAGAAACTACCAGGACCAATGCAGAATCCAGTATAGTTAAAGATAGCACAGACATGGTTTTTTCACCAGCAGAATCCAGTACAGTGGAAGGTAGGCCAGGCGTGATTGTTTCCAAAGAGCCCAAGGACACTGACATCAGTAAATATGAACCTGTAGTTACAGAAGAAGCTATTCAGGAAGCTAGCTCGGATGAAGGTTGGCAAGAAGCCAATCCAAAAGTTCGTACAGGAAATGGTGCTAGCCGGAAATATGGCCGGGGGCGTCCTGATCTTGCTAAGCTCAAAATAGGGAAGTCTGAGTACTTCAATCCTAGAGATAGTAGCTATAGAAGGGAAGCCATGTTACAAGGGAAAAAGGCGACACCAAGGACAAGTTTGACTGAACCGTCTAAGCAGAGGCAGATGAAGACTCCCAGCTCTAGTGCTGGAGAGGACACGCCTAAACTTCAAGCAACAACTTCGGTTTCAAAAGTTTCAGCGACACAAGTTTCAAAAGTATCACCAATGGCTTCCCCTCTCACTTCTATGGCCTCAAAATCTTTGTCATACAAAGAAGTTGCAGTGGCACCTCCAGGTACGGTTCTTAAGCCTTTATTGGAGAAAGTTGAAGATTTAAACGAGGTAAAAACTGATATTCAGATATGCCTTAGTCCATCTGAGAAATCGAAGGAGAATGGAAGTAAAATCACCTTAGAAGAAGCAATACCAGATGATGAAGTTGCCAAAGAAGTTCATGTTGATGAAACTCCAGGAAGTGAACCTGACCCGGAAGAATCTTCCCAAGAAGATGTAAAGCCAGCATGTGTAGCCGATCAGGACAGTTCTGTAGAAACAAACGGTAGCAAGCTTTCAGCTGCGGCTGAACCATTTAGTCCAGGTGCCTTCCCGTTGACACACCCATTAACCTCGGTCGCTGTTACAAGTGTTTATGATGTCATGGCCAGTCAAGGCATGCTTGCAGAGCCAATTGGATTTCCGCCACTTGCTGCTAGGGTTCCCTGTGGTCCTAGATCACCACTATATTACAGAATGAGCCATTCTATGCGTATGAAACATGGGTTTCTGAAATATCAATTACCCCCAACAGAAAGAAGTGGCTTCGGTTCTCCAGGAATCATGAATCCACATGCACCTGAATTTATTCCTAAGAAAGCTTGGTTAACAAATCCAGTGGTTGAAGATTCAGAAGTTCCATCAGATTCAAATTCAACAATTGATGCAAATGACGAATTGCCTGCAGAAAAGGTCGGGGAAGGAGCGGCTAGTAGAAGTGAAGATGTCAGAACCAAGAAACGCAGCTCAGATGCTGAGAAGGCAGAGCTAGCAAGGCAGATACTACTAAGCTTCATAGTGAAGTCTGTTCAACACAATTCTGATCCTGTTAGTCAACCTCCAGTGACTCAGTCGAGATCTGACTTCACAGAAAATTCATCGGAAGCAGTTGCAAATGATAGCGCAATTATAAAGATTTTCTACGGGAATGAAGGGAACACGAACTTGGGTTCCCAGACCGGAGCAGAAGAACAGCTAAAAACAGTTGACATTGCAAACAAACAAGGAGATGAAGGATTTGTAGTTGTTACAAAACGAAGGAGAAACAGGCAGCATTTCACAAGTGGGGTAAATGGGTTGTACAATCGACAATCCATGTCTGCTTCAGTTCGTTAAAAGGACAGGTAGATTCACCTTTGCAAGCTCTCAAGTAGTTGAACAACGAGAAACTGAGAGTCTTGCTAGAAGTACCAAAAAAGTCGTCTAGCAGACCGCAGAAGGAGAAGGCACCAGCAAAGTACTCAATGGAAAGGCAAGTGTTACATATATCTCCAGTCGATCCATGACATGATCATAATCACTTGACATCATAACTTTTTACCTTGTGAAAATGTTTAAACGAAAATAGTTTGGAGGATTTTCAGCGATTTAATTGTACTGATAAGAAGCCGGCTTAGAATGTTCTTTAATAATATTGCAGAGAAATTTCTCTCCACCAGAGATTTTGTTTGATCAATAAAATTTCAATATGTTCTTGTATTTTATCCTCCTTGCAACATCTTCCTGTTGTTACTCTCTCTGATAAACAATGATAAGAGTACTAGAATAAAGATTGCATTCTTTGTTCATTCAATGTGAATCTTTTCAGGGATAACTTCAACTGCGGCTTGCATGTAATGTAACGCCAGAGAGCTAAGTTAAATACTATCTTCATCCTAAATTAGTTGTGCACTTTGACTTTTAGCGCATTTTAATGTGTCTTGACCGCATGTCTTGATTATTTTTTAATTTTTTTTTTGTGGATAAAAATATAAATCTCAAACTTTTATTCACAAAAAAATTAAAAAATAATTAACGGAAACATACGGTCAATGCAACTTAAATGACTTAATTGGGACGGGACGGAGGAGTACCATTATTTGCATTTCAATCTTTTGCAGATTTCAAAACTTGCCGTCTGATTAAATTATAACTTTTATTTAGTTTTCTTATAATTTCGTGTTGTGTTGAAAATGTAAACACACATTAATGTGCCATTTTCATTTTACAAAATTGTTGGTCTCTGATTGCATGCATGTAAGTAGTTCAAGTTGTGTTTTTAATAAATTTCAGTACCATATTCGCCTTATCTCCGATTAAAGATTTATAATATACTAGTTGATAACCGTTGAGAAGCACGGGCCGAAATCAAAATATTAATATTAAATAATTATATAAATTAATTTTAAATTATAATTAAAATAAATAATAAATAAAATTATACTATTATTGCAATTTTTTTTGAAATTATATGTAGTTTTCATTACACTACAAGAAAAAAGTTAATAAACATCAACACATTAGACATCGGTCACTCATGCAACTGATGTTAATGTTCATGCCACTGATGTTAAAATTTTCATTAACATCAGCTCGCGTAAATGCGATGTCTTTCTATTTTAAAGACATCACTTATTTTAGAACCGATGTCTTAAATTCGCATAAAAAATTTGAACGCGCGTCATTTCAATATTTTCCTCCCTTAGCCAGAATCTTCCCCTGCTTACTACCAATTTTCCCCCCTTTGTCAATTTTTCGTTTCCCCCACTTTTTTTAAACAAATAAAAGAAAAAACATAAACGAAAACCCTAATTTCTTATACGGAGCTCGGATCTCACTCACCTGATTTGAAACTACAAAACTTGAATTTGTAAGTGAGTAAGCTAGAAAACTTCATATGTAAACTCGATTAATTAGTTAGATTAAGTTGTAAATTGGGGATTTTTAAACTCAAAACCCTAATTTTTTTTAAATTTTTTTTCTTACTTTTAGTTGGGGATTTGTTTGACTTATTTGTTCGACCGAGAATCAGTCTTTTGATGTTCGTCGTTTGTGTAGGTAATTTTTAAATGTATATGTACTTATATTTCATTTCATTGAAGACATTTTTGTTTAATTTTTCTTAGTATAGATACTTCATGTGTATAGAATTACCTATATAGAATCTTAGTTACGTTTATAGTTTAAAATGGTCAGAAGGGTAGCGAATTTAATCTTAGTAGCGTGAAAGAAGTTGAAACTTTAAAGTTTAAACTTACCAGATCATAATTTTGTGATTTCTTATATGATCTCATTTGCGTCTATATTAGGTGGTAGCTACTATGCAGTGTTCATAAAAAAAAATGACAATTTTGGCTATTATATTAGGTGGGAATGGGTAAATTTATAGGGTAGTGTGTATATAAAAAAAATGACAACTTTGGCTATTATATTTTAATTTTTTATGATAGAGTGTACATCATTTTAATTCATCCAACACAAACTTCCTTGGTGGCATTACCTATCACTATAATTCTCAGCCTTGAAAGTTGCAGGTTGTAGTTTATTTCTTATGATGAATTGTTACCCAAGGAAAGTGAAGGGTCATTTGAGTATGGTAATTATCAGAGAGAAGCTGAAGATTTGCGAGCTGTAGTTCTTCACTTTAATGGAATGAATCGTCCGGTAACTGCAGTTCTTGGGCATAGTAAAGGTATAAATTTTAAACTTAGGTAGTCGCTGTTCCTATAGTAATTAAGAAATGAAGCTAAGTTACCGCATAAAAAGAGTACATAAGTTTTTAGATCAGAATTTGATTGTTTGTGCGATCCAACTACTATAAATGTGTAGTTTTGGAAATTTACCACGTTTCTCACAAGAGCATTTGCTACAGGTGTACACATGCACAAACAAGTTGGTGATCAGGTCTAGAACAACCTTATGTTTTGATGTAGACCCTAAAGATGTCTTGATCTAGTTAATGCAGAGCCCAAGTCTGCTGATTTTTTATTGAATTTTTGATTTCTAATAGTCTTACATTACATATGTCTATTATTACAGGAGGAAATGTGGTGCTTCTTTATGCATTTAAATATTATGATGTCCATACAACATGGCATGGAAACTTGTCTTGGTAAAAGCTTTTTGGAAAGAATAAGAAAATATGGATTTATAGATGGTAAAACTGAACCAATTGAGCTTCAGATGAATTTTCTGTTTGTTTCTCTATAGAAACCAGTCTTGTTTTTGCTTGCTTCAATTTCCCAGTACTCGTTGTAAAATGTCTTTCACGTTCCAACTCTTCGTAAAAATTTATTATCAGTTGCTTGTTTTACCAAAGATAATCATGTCATATTTCTCTTTGCCCCTAATTTTATCAAATATATTGCTTACATTCTGATCATCTATATTAGTTAGTATGCTACCAGTCCAACAATAATGTTCTATTTTGGTTTTCTTCCAAAGAAATTGCTTATAGTATAGGTTTAGTATATTTAATGTATTCTCCAAACGGATCAGAGTGTTAAGTAGTACATGGTTTTCATAAGCAAAATGTTTTGTTATTTCAACTAGCTATACTTGTCTAATTAATTCACTCTCAGGTTGCTCCTTATGAACGTCCTGCTCTGAGCAAGGCATACTTATCGCCTCAGGGTATATCTAAACTCGTGCATGACATTCTTGTATCTCTTTAGTCTCCAGTTAATATTTTTCTTACTCAAGGTCTCTGTAATTGGTATACAATCACTCAGCTAAATTTCATCCTTTTTACAAGACCTGCAAGACTCCATGGCTTTCATGTATGCGCGGGAACTAGGGAAGATATAATGCTACCGGGGTGGTATTCTGCAAAAGGTAATGCAAATCATTTTTTTTCAACCTTCTGTACAGAGGTGTACCTAAAAATCTATTAATTACGTGAATCTAAGTAAGTTCAATTGTCCATTATAGGGATATCATTGATTCTTAGCACAGAAATAGTAAAAGCAGACCTTGCTTTAAAGATTTTGATCAGTGCAGCTGGACAGGTTTTAAATATCAAATTCTCTTTATTGCAACTGGTTCCACAGTAAGCACTTATTATCTATGCACATTTTTTCCTTTCAGCTAGTCCATCTATGCACATTTTTTTCCTTTCTCTGATTCCATTGTTTTAATGTTGTGTTGTGTTCTATTGTGTAGGCAACAAAACTAACAGATTTCGGTGTGCAAAAAACATGAAGGTTTTGATTGTTGGTGGTGGATACATCGGTCTTGAGCTTAGTGCATCAATTAAGATCAATGGATTAGATGTCACAATGGTTTATCCTGGACCATGTTTGTCATTGATGATCCAAAAACTGTCAAGGCAAGGCTTTTGTCTGTTCAAAATGTTTCTGAAATTGGCTGCAGAAACGTTATAACATACTCGAATATTGATCTCCCCAAACATTAGATAGAAAATGAATGACCTTTTTCCAGTATCTAAATCTGGGTAGTTTGGAGCCCATAGAATAAAATTAGTAGTAATATGCAAGGATGTGTAACTACGAATGCTACTGTTATTTTGAAATTTTATTATATGATTTAGGAAGCCAAGAAAGAGAGGTCGTAGGGGTCTTGGTACATTATTGCATTCTAGTAACCATTATGATCACACTTTTGATAAATTATATGCATACAAAAAATAGTGATATAAAAAATATACACACTTTCTCTATAAACTTCTTTTACATCACTTTTAATTAATATATATTGACACATAGATATCAATTTTTTCATTAAAAGTGATGTACAATTATTTTTTTGACATGTTCAAGTCTGAATTGAACATACCCTTATTTAGGATAAAACTGATGTCTATGTGCAAATATAGACATCATCTTTTACTAAAGAAATTAAAAAAATTGATGTTTAATATCTGATTTTACATCACCTAAATGAAAATATCTTATGTCTATGTGATAAAAAACATAGCTCATTATATGTTTAATCTATTGTAATAGGTGTAATTTATTTATTAAATAATTTATTTTTAACATTTTTTGTAAAAAACCAATGCATAGACATCAGCCAGTTTGCCAGAATCGATGTCTAAGCAAGTAAAGATATCGGGTTATGGCCGATGTCTAGAATAAACATCACCGACATCAACGACATCAACATCGGTTGCCAAACAGTATAGACATCGGCTAAAAACCGATGTCTATAGATATTTTTCTTGTAGTGTTAACTCAAATCTTATTAGAACAACAAACTTAACGTTATTATATCTTTATTGTCCGAAAAGACATAACTAATATTTTACAAGGAAACTTTAGTCATGTAATGAACAACACGGGTGACATATAATTTAACAAAACATTAAATCAACATTACTAATTAATTGCATATTAGATTTTTTATTGTTAGCTGGATTTGTATTTTTATATAGTTTGTGATCGCATATTTTTTTCTAATATTCTTCATGTATGCATAAATTTGCATTTGGTGCTAAAATAGAATTTTATAGGTATGAATCTAGAAATTATAATCTATATACGATTCCTTTTATATAAAAATAATATAAATATGTGGTATATAAGGATAAAAAAACGGGTAAAATATTACATATAGAATTAGAAGTCATATAAGAATCAAAAAAAGAAAAATAATGATATATTTAGAGCTGTAATAAGATTTAAAAAGAGGTGAAATCAAAAGTTTGTGAAACCTAAAAGGGTGAAACCAAATACCCCTAAAAAATGGTTTCCCTTATTGGTCATGTAGAAATCAAAAGAGATAAAGATAATATAGTTAGAGTTATAACATGAATCATAAAAAGTGAAACAAAAGGTGATGAAACCAAAGTGAAACCAAGGTGATGGAACCAAAATAAAATCAAGGTACCAGTTAAAAAGATGTTTCGCTTATTAATAAAGGTTACAATAATATGCCACATATTCTTATTTTTAATCCATAATATCTCAAATGATATTCAATTAGAACATAACAAAGCATAGTAAACTTGG
This sequence comes from Apium graveolens, assembly GCF_009905375.1. Lineage (NCBI taxonomy): Eukaryota > Viridiplantae > Streptophyta > Magnoliopsida > Apiales > Apiaceae > Apium > Apium graveolens. The sequence goes on along the minus strand of NC_133650.1, from coordinate 3,642,170 downwards.
TCTAATTTAAGAATCTGGAGATGTTGGGAACAAGGGAAGCAACTGGGGTTGAGGCTTGCTAGCAGTAGCCGGTGGACTAGGATACAAATAAAAGCCTTTATTCGCCATAACTATCTCCTCCTGTGGTACAAAAGCTGGCGACACTGATGTTCCTGGACTTGGACTCCCTCGTGCCAATGTTGACACAGGCGAGACATTTATCACTCTCTTTCCTGGTGCAAACGCAGACTCAGTTAGCCCATTTTGGTTCAATTGTAGTTGGAGGTTTCTAGCGTGTTCTTGGAGTTTGAACGATGGTCTTACTGGACCAATGTTAACAGGGTTGTGCTTCTCAACTGTTGGTCTGGCTCCTGTTAATTTCTGGACCACATCACGAAAGTTTGATGGGACAACATGAACACGGATGGCATTTTCTAGTTGCTGTGATTTGTTACTGTTTGGTTTGGGAGAGTAAGAGGAACTAGAAGAAGCCATGATAGAGATTGAAAGAGAGAATGTTGAAAATGATACACTTAGTTGATAAAAACTATTTTGAATGCAATGAGGCTCTAAAAGTTTATTTCAACTCTTGAAGAGAGACCATCTTGAATAATGAATTAGTTGCATACTCGAGCCAATATAAGCCATAATGAATTAAGTAAGACTTTTAAGACTTTTGTGTGGTCATGACTGTCAAACAGTTAAGTGACAGACTTGAAAAGATTGAGGTGAAAACAGAGGTTAAAAAGAAAAATAATAGAAATGGTAAAGTAGGGATTAACAAACACAATAACTACACACCTGATAAATATGCTCCTAGAAAAATCTATGTCAAGTGTGGTAGTGTAAATCATTTGTCTGTTAATTGCAAATCTGCCATGCCTACTTCCATGTATGTGCCACCTCACTTTCCTAACATGAATGCCTTGCCTCCCATGCCTATGAATGTTATGTCTACACAGAATATGAATGCACAGTTTGCTAATATGCCATTTGCACCTAATCCTTATTATGCTGCATTTAGTATGCCATAAATGCCATTTAGCATGCCTTACTGGAATAACATGTTCACTAATAGCATGCCATTCCCTGTTGATTATAATATGCATGATAATTCTGTTGCAATGATTGGTTTCAAAGGCCCAACTCAAATGACCAAGGATGAATCTGATATCCCCAAGTCAAATGAGATAAAGCCTAAGAAACAGAAAAAGAATGCTAACAAGGCAGGACCCAAAGAAACTTGGGTACCAAAATCAACTTGATTTGATTTTGATGTGTGCAGGGAAGCAGAAAGAATCTTTGGTACTTGGATAGTGGTTGTTCAAGACACATGATTGGTGATTCTACTCTGCTCACAGAGTTCAAGGAGAGAGCTGGCCCAAGTATTACTTTTGGAGATGACATCAAGGGTTATACTGTAGGATATGGCTTGATTTCAAAGGACAATGTCATCATTGAGGAAGTTGCCTTAGTGGATGGTCTCAAACACAACTTGTTGAGTATCAGCCAACTTTGTGATAAAGGCAACTCAGTAACCTTCAACTCAGAAGCCTGTGTTGTGACTAACAAAAGAAGCAACAAAGTGGTTCTCACTGGTGTGAGAAAAGGAAATGTGTACCTAAGCTGATTTCAACTCACCTAATGCAGAATCTGTTACTTGTCTTCTCAGTAAAGCAAGTCAGGATGAAAGTTGGCTATGGCACAAGATGCTATCCCATTTAAACTTCAAGACCATGAATGAGCTAGTAAAGAAAGAACTGGTTAGAGGCATTCCTCTAGTGGAGTTTTTTAAGGATGGACTGTGTGATGCCTGTCAAAAAGGGAAGCAGATTAAAGCATCATTCAGGAAGAAACTTGATTCAACAATTGAAGAACCTTTGCAACTGCTACACATGGATTTGTTTAGACTAGTCAATATGTTGTCCATCTCACGGAAAAGATTTTACCTAGTAATTGTAGATGATTTCTCAAAGTTCTCTTGGACATATTTCCTAAAATCTAAAGATGAGGCTAGTGAAATCATCATCAATCACATAAGGAAAGTCAATATTCATCCTGATTTCAAGGTTAGAAGAATCAGGAGTGACAATGGAACTGAGTTCAAAAATTCAGTCATGAGAGCATTCTGTGAGAAAAATGGGATTCTGCATGAGTTTTCAGCAACAAGAATTCCACAACAGAATGGAGTAGTGGAAATGAAGAACATATCACTTATTGAAGTTGCAAGGACAATGCTTGAAGAATCTAAACTGCCAACATATTTCTGGGCTGAAGCTGTAAATACTGCATACTACACTCAAAATATTTCCCTGGTTAATCAAGCAAGATGCATGACTCCCTATCAATTTTTCAAGAACAAGAAGCCAACTCTAAATTTTCTTCATGTCTTTGGTTGTAAATGTTATATTCTGAGAAATCAAACTGATCAAAATGGGAAGTTTGATGCTAAAGCAGATGAATGAATTTTTGTTGGATATGCTGTTGGTAAAGCATATAGAGTCTACAATCTAAGAACCAACGTTGTTGTGGAATCAATACATGTTGTGTTTGATGATAAAAAGATTGAAGGACTTCAAGATGGAGATTACCATGAGAGCCTCAAATTCGACAATGTGGAGATGGTTAGTGATGACAGTGATGATGAAAGTGATCAAGAAACAGTATCAAAGGTTAATGCAAAAAAATCTACTACCAGTGAAGTACAAAATTCAACTTCTGTCGAGTTGCATAATGTTTCATCCGTCGGGAGGCAATCTGCGTTATCCGCCGGGAGACAACCAGCTTCATCCGTCGGTACTCAAAATTCACCATCCGTTGGGTTATCAAAAGGAGCAGGAAGTCAGGATAGATCACCTATAGAAAGTTCCCCTTTCTCAAATCAAAGATCCACAAACTCAGGGGGAGTTTCTAACAATCAAAACTCAATCACACATCAAGAAAACAATGAGGCCTCTTCATCTAGAGCTAATCTACCTCAACAAAGAAAATTGACAAATGACCACCCCTTTGAGCTCATAATTGCTGATGTTTCTTCTAGAGTTCAAACTAGGAGAATAACTCAAGAAGAATGTTTATACAGCAGCTTTCTTTCAAAGGAAGAACCAAAGAAGGTAGAAGAAGCTTTGTTGGATCCTGATTGGATTTTAGCTATGTAGGAGGAGCTAAACCAATTTGAAAGGAATAATGTATGGAAGCTGGTGCCCAAGCCTAAAGGAAAGAATCCAATAGACACCAAATGGGTATTCAGAAACAAGATGGATGAAAATGCAAAATTCAGTTTCTACTTCTACATCTGAAGCTGAATATATTGCTGCTAGTAGTTGTTGTGCACAGATATTATGGATGAAAAATCAATTGCTAGACTATGGTTTGCAAGTTGAGAGGATTCCTATTTTCTGTGATAACACAAGTGAAATTGCCATCACTGAAAATCCAGTACAACATTCAAGGACAAAGCACATAGATATCAAGTACCACTTCATAAGGGAACATGTAATGAATGGTACTGTGGAACTACACTTTGTTCCAAGTGAGAAGCAGTTTGCAGATATCTTTACCAAGCCACTGGATGAATCCACCTTTTCAAGGTTGGTAAGCGAGTTAGGTATGCTTAATTATTCTTAAATCTGTATGAGATAATTTGCAAGTTGATAAGCAGCCAGAAATTTAATTGATTTTCCAGTCTTGGATGAAATTTTGGCTAAGTCAAAATTTACATCTCGACGGATGATCCTTATCCATCGAGTTTGATCATCTATCGGTATACTATTTGCTAATAAAAATCAATTATTTTCCTGGAATATTTTATGACTCGATGGATAACAGTCTATCCTCATTCGTCGAATTGTCTTAATCTCAGCCGTTAATTCCCTGTACATTATCCATCGAGTATACTTACAGTTTGTAAGCATAACACGACTGATAATGGGTGGAATTTTTACAGTTTATTTTTAAACGACTATTTTAGGCAATTTTAATTGGTTACTTTATTTTACTTTATTATTTTTTTTGCAGTTATTTTTTGAGATAGTATAAAAGCTTATTTCATTTCAATTGCTTTTCTTTTATCATTCTCAAATCAACTGCTCAAATTTTTTTCTCTTTCAAAGCACTTACTCTTTCTCTTCAAGCTCCCATTCTCTAAAAATGGCGCCCATTGTCAAGATTATGTCTCAAACTGGGTTTATTTATGAGAAGAACAATTTCACTGCATTAGTAAACAAGGGTATTCAGCAATCTGGTGACTATCACAAGATGATTGACTTTGTGAAGAATTGCAAGCTTAGCTATGCCATGCTGGAATCACCCACAATCTTTTGTGAAGTTGTTGAAGAGATGTTGACCACTGCTACATACAACTCAACAGATAAGACAATCACACTCACCATTAAAGGTAAAGAATTCTGTATCAATAGTGATGTTATAAAAGCATGTTTCAAGATTCCTGATAACACTGTGACCTCACCACACACTAACACTGATATAATCAATATGCTGAATTCTATGAACTATGCTCTTTCTACTTCTAAGTTAAGTGATATTAAGAGACTGGGCCTTAGGAAAGAATGGAGTTTTATGTGTGATGTAGTGACAAAGGTCTTTTCAGGTAAAGTTAGTAATTTTGATTCAGTCAATATCTCTATGCTTAACATGCTCTACATGCTAGTTACAGATAAATTCTATAATTTCAGTAACCTTGTTTTGTTTGAGTTAGGTTTTAAACTAGGGGAGTTAAATAAGAGAGGTAAGAATGTATATTATGCTAGATTCTTTATGATGTTAGCTAACCATCTCTCTGAGGGTATTGTGCTTGAGAACCCTAACAACAAATTAGATTATTGGGTTCAAGAGAGAAGGCTCATTGCAGATTTGAACAGGGTCAATCATCACAAGGAGGTGCCACTGTTCTATTTCCCTATAATGGAAGCACCTCAGGTAAGTGAGGTAAGTTCATCTATTCCTACCACTATTCCAACCTCACTAATTTCTTTGAGTTCTAGTGTGGCTATGGCAACTGTGACAATGACCCAACAGTTACCTACCCAAGCTACCAAACCTGCAAATATTTCAAAATCCAAATCAAAGAAAGCCCCCTCTGGTATCTCTCAAAAGATGCCAGTTGCAAAATCCACCAAAACCAAAGAGGGGAGTGTGCAGGTGGGTAAGACAGGTGAGGGAAGGGGTGAACATAAAAGAAACCCTGAGGACAAGGATGGAAAGTTGAGTGGTTCCCAGCCTAGCCACACTGCAGTTTCCCAACAAAATGCAGTGCTTAAAAAGGATAAAAGCTCATTTTTAGCTGCATCCTCCCAAAATGATGTAGTTATTGAACATAGCTCTCAACCAAGAGCACAGGCCAAGAGGGTTAGGGACACAAGCTCACCCCAAACTTATGCCAGAAAGAAGAAATCTAAAACCCTTGGGGATGCACAGGGTACACACACTGTGCAAACTGGTGCTAAAGACACAGTCACTGCACCTTCATAAATTCAGCTTGATGTGACTCCAATAAATGTGGAGTAACAGCCAAAATCTCTATTAATAGAAACACCTCAAACACCAAACTCACCCACAAACTCACTGGATGTGGATATGATAAATACATCAATTCCTGATTCCCCTTCTTTAACTTTGTTGGGGAAGCCAAAATCTAGTGCAAGTGAGCATCATCTTTTAGATGATTTGTTGGCTCACTTGCCCATTCTTTCAGGAACTGTTGAATCATCCGTGCCCAAAATATCTTCAATCAGCACAGAGTCCACAATAGTTTCCATTCCTAGTTCATTCATTTATACTCTCTCGATGGACATTGCTCATCCGTCGAGTAGTGATTGTATCCCGAGGGATAAGCTTAACAGCAGTTATCTGTCGGATAGCAAAACCACTCACCCGATGGATATCACTCATCCGTCGAGTATCTCTGCACAGCTTCAAACTTCATTTATTTCAAGTGCAGAAGAATTAGTGGTTGTACAGTCACTATTAGAATTGAGAGAGAAGAGTGTTTTGAGTGAGAGTCTGGGTTGCTCCCAGGAAAAAGGAGAGGAAATGAGTGAAATTATGCAATCCATTTCTTCAGGATTGGCAAAAGAAAGTGAGAGGAGTCCCACCTTAGAAGAAGAAGGTGAGGGTGTAAGGGTGGGGAGCCAGGGTGAGACCCTGATGCAACAAAAGAGAGAAAATGAGAGAAATACAGCTACTGGAGCTATAAGGATGGATGTCATTGCTAGTGAGTTAATGAATGTCCAGGATGCAGACAGGGAGGGACTATTTCAGCAACCTAAAGCTGTTATAGATTCCACCTCCCTTGATGCTGAGGCATTTACTCACCCTGTTCCAGCCTATAAACTTCTAGCTAAATAGGGCAATGACAATGCATAAAGGATGCTCAATCTGGTGCATACCACACAGTCTATGATAAGAGCTAAGGATGCCATCATAGCTTTGCCCTCTACAGCTGGTAATGTGGATTATGAGACTGGTGGCTCAGCTGATTTCTTTGGTGATGAAAGTGGGGATAGTGAAGATGAAGCAATGGACATAGGGGGAGAAGTAGGTTCCAGTTCAAGATCAGGTATGCCATCATGGGTATTTTTAAAGCACTGTGATGAGCACTACTTCAAGACAGCCCTGATCCAACTAATCAATCAGACAAATACTGCTCTTCAAACCACCTCAAATGCCAGCACCAAGAAGCTCCTTCAGGCACATCTAGCCTCTCTGCAACTTTAACAAATTCAAGGCTTCCAACATGCTAGGGATGTAAACACCATAAAGGGTGATATTGAGGAGATGAAGAAGGCCATTTCAGACAAAATGGACTCTAAGCTTCCAGAAGCTACAATGCTTGACATCAAGAGGCAATTAAGGAAAAATTCTGATCTTGCAACTAAGATAGATGCATTGGATATAAGAATGTCAGCCATGGAAGCATCTTTAACAACCATTCATCTTCATCAAGCCCAACAGACAGATTTACTTCAAAAACTGGTGGCTGCTCAAACCCCCTCCTCTGCTCAACTTGATGATAACAAAAAGGGGAGAAAGGACCAAGTGAGGGGGAGAAGCTTCAAATTCAAATCAATAAAGTAATTGTGCCCTCAATTACTATCTCAAAGCCACCAGTTACAAACAGTATAGATCTGATAAATGAAGCAACAACCAACATTAGAGCAGCTGAAATGAAGCAGTTGAAGCCAATCAACTAGGAGAAGATAGATAAGGATATACAAAAGAAGTTTGGACTACTCAAGGAGCTAGTAAAGTCAGCCATCCATCACTCTCAAGTCAAGCAGATTTCTGTGAATGAGATGAGCATGGACTATCTGGAAAGGGGATAGTCATCCCGCATCAAATCTCCAAAGGCTGAAATAATTTTGAAACCAAGGGTAAATTATCCAAAATTATCATTGAAGAACCCTTTGGATACTATGTATGAGACACCTAAGCCTAATGAAATGAAGCTTCTGTCAAGGTCAATTGCTTTCTACAAAGATCCAGCTGATTCAGCTTCCAAAAAGAGAATTGCTAAAATTTTCATGAATGGGAAAGAAATTTGTGTTGTGGTCGGAAATCCTCAATTTGCTCAAGCAAAGAGAGAAGAAAAGGCTAGATTGAAGCAGGAAAAGAAGCAAGCTGCTCTAGACGCTAAAAAGGCTAAATAAAAGAAAGAGCAAATTTCTATCTTGGCCAAGCTACATGCTGTAAATTCATCACAACAAATTCCTGCTCAACCATCTGAAATCATTGAATCTCAAGATCCAAAGAAGCAAGTTGAACAACAAAAGAAGTCTCCAAGAATCAAGGAATTGGCTAAAAGAACCAAAAGGAAACTGGACATTGTTCATAAGGAATTGGAGAATCAGTTTCCCAAGGAGTCCACTTCAACTACAACTCAAACATCAAAACCCTCTGTGGTATTTGAAGATATCAAGGTGGTGGATCCTTACAGGAATATTCATGGTGAATCTATTGTGCCTAAGGATGAGCCAATAGAATGGGAAAACATACCAATTCCTGATTTCAATTTACCAATCCTCAGCAAGCCAAAAAGAACAAAGTCAAGAGCAGTCAAGAAAGTGAATTTGACACCTCTCAAATCTAAATCTCTAGTCAAAGCTCAATCTAAAGTCAACAAAGGAGATTATATGTACTTGTGTGACATCAAGGAGTTTTCTGATCTAAACCTCTATCTAGATGAATTAGATGAAGTGAGAGGAATTGATACATACAGAAACCTACCTGAAAGGTTAGTGTTCAAGTACAAGGGAGGAAAAGAGATTCAGTGGCCACTTCACATGATCCTTCTAGAAAGCCAAGCTGTACTAATTAAGGTTTATTCATCTTTCAAGAAGAACTTTGTGTTTAATGTTACTGCAAGAAGATTGGTACTGAAGAAGATTGAAGAACTAAGGAGTGTTAGAGCAAAAGATGCACTCCCAAAGACTCTAATCATCCCTTACACAAGGAGAAGAGTGCATCTAAGGCCCTACTGGTTGATGAAGTTTATGGATGACAAAGGAGTGAGAAGATTTTTCAGATTAGAAGACCAATTGAGCATCTCTAGCAATGAGACTCTCTTAGAAATGCAAGAAAAGCTAAATCTCTCAGAATCTGATGAACTGGAATTTCACAGGCAGCTCCAAAATCAGATTGAAGAAAATAACAGAAAGCTTGGAAAGAGATCCAGATCTTCAAGAAACTAGATAAATCTGCTCAGGCTAAAGGAGCATCTTGAAAATGACTGTGAGCAAAACTTTGTACATTTTGTTAATTGAAGCACTTTTCAGTATTATCTACTTTCTTTTAAAGTTATATTTTTTAGGGTGTTTTGTTATCATCAAGTATCTCTTAATTTATGGCTACAATTCCAGTAGACATAAATTGGGGGAGATTGTTGTGTATATGTTGTGTACTTGATGATTTCATGAACAAAACACCTTGGTAGATTTTACTTAGTGAAAATGTAGCACTCGACGGATAAAGATTATATTCCCGACGGATAACTCATTTTAGTCCCGACGGATGATGACTTATTATCCATCGAGTGAGTAGCTTATGTAACAATAAGTCTGTAGCACATTTCTGCATACACATTGTTTAGAATCTGTAGTAGTACTTAAGTCATGTTGACTTTAACTAGATATGCAGAATAGGTTGATTAATTGTACATAGATGATGTCTTGTAATTCTGCATAAATGAAATGGAGTCAAGTGCCTGATTGCTACACGACGGATAAACAACAATGAATTCGACGGATGATCAACAACCCGACAGATGATCAAAAACTCGACGGATGATCATAAACCCGGCGGATAAAGAATTCAAATATCTGTTGATAGTGACAACACAGTCACATGCTTCGAGTGTATGCAAATGAAATGTGTTAGCCTATTCAACTGGGTTTTCGAGAACAAAAAAGCATTGCCATTTCCATGCTATTATGAAGATATTCAAAGATGCTGGAATAGAGTAATGAAGTAGCATTGTATTAGACTTGATAGTTTTTGTTTTATTATCCAGTCTTATTACTTTGTAATCTTGGTGATATATAAACCAAGAAGCATCAATAAAATAGTAAATAAGGAACTAAGCAACCAAGAGAGAAACATTTGTAAGCTGTATTCTTAGCATTTCTCTCGTTCTTAGCTGTTATCATTTTGTAAGCAGCTGTGAGCTTTTTGCACACAGAGTTCTCTTGATATATATTATGTATCTCTGGTAGAATCATTCAAATCCACCAGAAAGTTTTTAAAGGCTCTTGTTTCTAATTACTTGTGTTTTGATTCATTTCAAGTAACTATTCCGCATTCTGCTAATCAATTCACACTTAAATATATATTTGAGTTAGAACATTTTTATTAAAGAAAAAGTTTCAAGAATTCCATTCAACCCCCCTTTCGTAATTCTTGTTACATTATTAAGGGACTAACACCTTCGGGCTCAAATCCAAGTCAATCTTCAAAAGCAACTGACAGCAAAGAAAAGGAGAAGAAAGGAGATGAAAAGACAAAGGAAGATGAGAGGAAGAAAGGGGATGAAAGAAGAAAGAAGAAGAAGGAAGATGGTTCAGGAACACAACAACAAACCCTACAAATCCAAATTAATCAAACCTAACCCACTAAACCTTTTAGCTCAAACACTCAACCACCTCTCACCTCAAAGCCAAAATTTCTATACAAGCCAACTTCAAACTCTCTTCTCAAAATCTCAATCACTGCCAGCCAAACTAGCTTAAAGAAAATCTCAACCCTACATTCATTTAAACCACCAACCAAGATTCACTTCAAATCTATTGGGAGAAAAACAAAGAAACTGCAAGTTATGGAGAGATCTCTTTGGAATTGTTATGATCAATCTAACTTTCTGCAACTAAATTGGTGCCTCACAGATGAAGAGCACTTTCAATAGCTAGCTGAAGAAATAGTCAGAATTTGGGTTATATCCTATACAGAAATCAGAATTTATTATGATGATGGTTCTTTCACTTTACTTGGTAGTGACCTAATGGACACACTTTCAACCACAGAATTCAAAAGAGTGATCAGTTTGATGAAGGATAAGAATACAATCACAAGGGCTTGGAAAGCTGTATTTTGTGTGTGGGTAAAAGAAAGGGATGAGAGAAATGCAAGGACAAAGGCTGAAAAGAAAGAAAGAAATAGGAAGTATGCAGAAGAACTTGCAAGAATTGAGAAAATATCAAATGAGCTTAAAGCAAAAGGGATGAGCAGACTTTCAAAAGATGGACATTTTCAGAATATAAAGGTTGGAAGATACTATAGATTTAGAGCTGGTTACTTAAATGGTTATTCATTAGATGAGTGGCTCAAGCTTGTGGAAGCTCTAAGAGGAACTGAAATTATAGAAGAAATTGAAGTGTTAATATCTCTTAAGGATCTTATTAGAAAGGAGCCACACTATGAGGATTTTTTATAATGAATGCCTTGTTAAAACTTCTATAACCACTCAATGTTAAATATTATATTTTTGTCAATTTTTACGTAAAGAATTATTGTCATCTTAGTTTGGGGTTAGTCTTGTTAACATGAATGAATTTGTGATAAGCAATCTTCTCACAAATTGGGGGAGATTGTTGTGCAAGACATGCATGTACTATAACAAGACTAAGTCAAATTGACAGCCTTAAGTAAGTTGTATGATCATCTTTGTTTGCATTTTGTAATCACTTAAGTCTGTAAAAGTGTAAATAGATTAGACTGAAGTATTTTTCTGTAAACAGTCTCAAGCCTAAGAATGAACTATGAAAAAAGATCATGAAGATCATGCCTTAGAGACACTGTGAAAAGTTTGGAGTTGAATAAATCTGTTTTTGGAAAAACATCCTAAGTCAAGAAATCTACAAGTCACAAATTAAGTCTTATAGAGAAGTCATTCGAGAACTCCAGTATGACTTATTGAGAAGTCAAGAAAATCTTATAAAAAAGTCTCAGAGATATCGAAAAGCCAAAATGAAGACATGAAGATTGGAGATATCGACAATTCAAATTTTCATTAAAAAATCTCTTAAATATCGATAAGTCAAAATATCACTAGAGATCTCTGAGATATTGACAAGTCATTTATTCACTAGAGAACTCGGAGATATCGATAAGCCAAACGAAGACATGAAGATTGGAGACCTCGACAAGCCTAATTCTCTTATAGAGAACTCAGAGACTTCGATAAGTCAAAATAACTATAGTGTAACACCCCCAAATCCGGGGTCGGGGATCCGGGTTGTCACGAGTTCCATTTCCCTTAATAACACCCAATCTTAATAAATAATCGACTACTCTGTACTGTGACCCCACCATTAAACACACACACCACAAGTTATAGCCTCAGAGATGAATATCCAAAAATAATCACAAGTCGTTTTTATATGCCAATGCACCTTAAACAGGTTTCTGAATAAACTTACATTTCTTTGCCATTATTACAATTCATAATATACATAAGTCTGGTACATTATTAGTTGAAAACTTAGCCTATTGGTAATTTCTACCTCAGCTACAGCGGCCTCAACGCTTCCAGAAAGCTGCGGAACGTTTCCTATCCGCTTGCGAATTGGGAGCTTGGTCCTGTTCATCTTATCTATCTGATGTTGTGTGATGAAAGAAGAAGCAAGGGTGAGTAGCAAGCCCACCAAAATAATATGTATAATGATTAACAATATATGAGCCTTCTCATAGTACTCATGAAAGTCTTGGTCAAAAGAAATGAACCAAGTTGATATCTTAATGCGATGAAGTCGCAAAATATTCAGTATATATATATATATACATATATACTTTTCAAAATATGGGAAGTCCTCTTCCATGCATAATACACACAGAGTTCCAGTGTATAACTGTATAAAAATATCGTTGCAAGGTGATCTCATATATCTAACCTTGTCTCAACGTTTTTCTGAAAATCTTTGTCATGCATAAGATAATCATTTACTAGATATAAGTTTAAAAGATGAAGTTACAAGATACTCCAATATACTTATATCTTTTCCAAATACTACTTGAACTACCACCGTTCAAGTTATAATTAGTTTCAAAAGTTCATCACACTGATGAGACTACAAGATAAGACTTGAATAGATTCAATCTTTGAAATATTTAGAAGGAAATGAAGTTATGATATACTTCATTAAGTCCCGATATATATATACACCTATATATACATACGTTTCCTGAAAACCTCTGTCATGTAAAGTATGAACAAAATTGCAATATCCAATAAATTTGGAAAGGAAAGAATTTTGGCATAAACCTGATATCTTGCTGATCAGGCAAAGATACCAATAAGTAACCTTTTCTACTAGTAGATGGATGAATCCCCCACCGATCATCACCCTGGCCACATAAGGACCTTGTGCTGGACCGCCACCCGGCCTCTTACGCGTTGATGGACTGCCACCCAGCCACTTACACTTTGATAGACCGTACCCCGGCCTGTCGCTTATGCCGACTCAATTAGATGGACTTACTTCCCGAACGTTGGGTAAGTAATCAATTCATTTATCAAAACAACAACCTTATTGCGAATATAAAATACACCACAGAGCCGGATCCCTTAGATTTTTGAGCGAGTATTCAAGTCCCCTTCAAAAAGGAAGATCTTAAATTTGAAAACGAGTTTTGGGATCCGCTCTAACCTTTAAAAATCATTTTGAAGACTCAAAAACACTTTAAAGAGTGTTTAGAGTAATGCTGATTTAATAAAGTAAATCAGTCCCGATATATTAGAAAATATCTGAATATTATTATTTAAATAATATTCCCATAAAGAATAATCTTTATACAAATAATTGAAGTAGAAGTTGTAAGACTTATATATGAAATGCGTATTAAATAACCAAAGATATACTTATACGAAAGTACTATCTTTATTTGAATAATCGAAAATAAGTTTGATTATCGAAACATTATTCTTTAATAAAATAAAGAATATTATTAAATAACAAGCGGAGTCATAATACCTCGAATGAATATTATAAATAATATTCATTAAATAAAATAACGGAGTCATACATCCTCAAATGAATATTCAATTAATAATCATTAATAATATAACTGAGTCATAAGCTCTCGAATGAATATTTGAAATAATATTCAATAATAAAATAAAGTTAAAGTTATCGAATAAACCTTATTCGATTAATAGTTTTGAAAACTATAACCATATATAGATAAAAAAATATATATTATACTCGGGAACATCGACTCCCGGTTTAGAAATATGTTCACCTTTTGATCCCCTATACTAAGGGTAAACTCAAATACCGCTTATCTCTAGCATAGGTATTATGCAACTGTAAGCATTTTAACCAACATATATATAATCCAAGAATATGAAACAGGCATGCATATATACCATATCACATGCTACAATATATCGCAAGAATTTGCTAATAACAAATATGCATTTATTGCAGGATCATGCATATACACATATACATCACAACAACAGTATAACGGGTAGAAAACTTGTCTGAGCGACTGGGGGTTACGAATGGTTCGGGACGAGTCTGGTAACCTATAAGTAACAAGTAAGTTGGAATTAAACCAAAGTCACTTGTAAATCTATACTCTAACCAACTCAGACTCTAACGCTCGTTTTGCGCTTACTGATTCTCTTAAGTCACTCGAGTACCCTCGGCTCCACCATTTTTAATAATTTAACCATTACGAGTTTTAAGGCGATTCCTTCGCGAGTGTCTTACCAACTGCCTATTACACCTTACATAAATGTTTCATACTTCAATTAGTCCTTTAAGGTCTTTATAGCATATCCATATCTATGTACAAGGAACCTTAGATAATTACCTTGTGATTTAACAATGCTTGGAACTTGATTTTTGGAAATTTCTTCTTTAAAAAAGAAGAAAACCCGAGAGCAAGCTTGGAGAAAGAGAGATTTTTTTATGTTTTTGCTTTGATTTGATTCTTTGGTTGGTTGTTTTTTGTTTTGTTTTTGGGTAATTACCTTTCTAACCTTGAGTTTGTGTGGTTATAAACCAACCACATCTCCTTCCCCCCTATGTCATGCTTATGTCATCATGTGATGTCATCCTCCCCTCTTTGTCCTCTTCTCATTGGTTGGATGACATCATCCCCTCTAATCTCTTTGATTAACTTCCTAATTGTTTGCCTAATGACCGCTGATCTGTTATACGGTTCGCTTAACTTTCGTTTTCGTTTATCGTTTGAGGGATCATACCCGGGATCTTATTACTTGGGTTTCCTTAACCTTTCTCAATACATTATAATCCTTTTATGATCCTCTCTTATAATCCTTTAATTTAAATCCTTTTTATCCTGTTACCTTATACTTAACTCTTTCCGTATCTAGTGGATTTCCGGGAAAAATCAAAGTGTTCGGAAATTGGATTCTGACGATCTTTACATACACTTATATACCACATAGAGTACTAATAATATCCCAGAAGATCAATAACAGAACCCCTACATAGTGTGGCATGAAAAGTTTTCTCATTCAGCATAATCTGCAAAATCACTATTCATAAGGGTTTCAAAAATTTCCAAAAATTGGGGTTATTACATATAGAGTAAAAGAGATCTCGATAAGCCTTTATATTTATCGAGATGTCGAGTTCTTTATATAACAAACTGGAGATCTAGATGTAAAACTCAAGTACAGAATGCAGATCAGTTAAATTTCTAAGATTATCAATCAACAAACAAATCAATCAATGATTTGAAAAGTCTACAAAAAGCAGCTTGAAGAGTACAAGATCAAAGGCCAAGATTAACTGACAGAGTAAAGTCACAGACATGCACGATTTGCAAAGATACACTAAGCCAGAAATAGAAAGTTTTAGTTAACTTAAAGTAGGGTTTAGTACATGCTATTGCATGTTGTGTAAAACTAGTGTTTACTATTCTATAAAGTAAACACTGGATGCTTTGTTTTAGTTGTAACAAATTAGATCTAGAAAATCTTGAAAACTTTCAAGAGAGAAGCTGAGTTCTTTATCAACAAAGAACCCAGAAATTTATAGCAAGATATACTTGATTTTAATATAAAATTAAGTGAGTTTTGAAAGATAGTGTGTTCATGTGCATGTTTTATTATTCCTGTAAAAACATATTATCTCTACAATTAGATTACTTTGTTCACCATCCATAACATGTTAAGAAGCTTAAAAATAATCCAAAACACATTCACCCCCTGTGTTGTATTCATTACCTAACAGTTATATCTGCCCATTTTTTGCTAAACCTTTGATGAGCTTCTATTAGCAAAAATTTTTCTTTTGCACTCCAATTATCTTTCTGTAATATGTCACCAATAGTAAATTCAGAAGATCAATGCATAAGTAACATATATGATAGCAGCTAATTCATTGATTATTGCAAGCAAATACTCCAATTTACGAAAGGCTATAGGATCGTATATATTTAGCAATGATATGTGTGTGGCATACACGTGTTTTCCGTTAATTTTTTTTACCAAATTACTTATATTTTGAAAAGGAAAAATAATTTATAATTTTTAAAAATTCCAGAAAAATGTCAAAAATCAGATTTTTTGAGAAAATAATGACTGTATTGTTTTTACCAAATTACTTCAATTTTCAACTTTTTATGAATGTTTTTAGTGCTAAAATTCCGAAAAATTCGAAGCTGTGCAAAAACCCTGGGAAAACAGGGGACCTTCCGCAATAAATCATTCCGGAAGGGAAATTAAATAATTAAGAAAAGGAGAAATAATTTATAATTTTGAAAAATTCTAGAAAAATGTCATAAATCAGAAATTTTGAGAAAATAATTACTGTAATTTTTTTTTACCAAATTACTTCAATTCTCAATTTTTTATAATTTTTTGTAGTGCTAAAATTCTAAATATTTGAAACTATCCAAAAACAAGGAAAAACTGAGGACCTTTCACAATGAATCATTGCGGAAGGGAAATTAAATATTTAAAAAAGGAAAAATATTTTATAATTTTTAAAAATTCCAGAAAAAATTTTGAAAATCAGAAATTTGGATAAAATAATTACTGTAATTTCTTAACTAAATTACTTCAATTTTCAATTTTTATAAATTTTCTAGTTCTAAAATTTTGAAAAATTTGAAGCTGTGAAAAATAGGGGAAAATAGGGGGAAATTATTAATAATTAAAAAAAAGAAAAATTATTTATAATTTTTAAAAATTCCTGAAAAAATTTCAAAAATCAAACATTTTGAGAAAATAATTACTGTAATTTGTTTTACCAAATTACTTCAATTTTCAATTTTTTATGAATTTTTCTACTGCTAAAATTCTGAAAAATTCGTAGTTGTGCAATGGAAATTAAATAATTAATAAAAATAAAATTAATTTATAATTTTAAAAATTCTAAAAAAAATGTCAAAAATCAGAAATGTTGAGATAATAATTACTGTAATTTGTCTTACCAAATTGCTTCAAATTTAAATTTTGTTAAACATGTACTTATCTAGTCTTAAAGAATTAAAACAAAATCAAAACTTAAATATAAACTAATCAACATTAGCAAAATATGTTTAAATATTACACTTCTAATTCAAATTTATTAAATATTCAATTGGCATTTTTGGACATTTTCTCCTATCATGACCAAGTAAACCACAAGCGTCGCACTTCCGCATATTGATTTTTGAAGTTGACGCATCAACACCGCTTTTATACCTTTCCGCCTTCGGTCTTCCCTTAATTTGTGACACTAGAGGATTGAATATCGGATCATGTTCTCCGTAATTGTGGAGTGACTCCTCCGTTCTTGAATTATCTTCCTCTTCCCGGAAATTTTCAATCACGTAAGACTTTCCTTTCTCAATCAAATCCATGACATAATTGTGTCGTGGTTTCGAACAACTTCCAATGGCACTCAAACTTTGAAAAGATTTACACAAAGAACTATACCTTGTTATTGTTAAATCACCAATCTCAACAAGAACGGTAGGATAATAACGTGAAAACCCCCCATTTAATGTGTTCCTTGTCCATCTCAATTTGACAAAATTTGTTGGTATTGTAGTTTTTTGTTTCTTGTCAAGATAGCGGAGGATATGTTTGTAAAGAATCCCGGAGTGTTCAAATTTTTTACTAGCACAATCAATGTTTCATCAATACGGTTAACCATCACCCCATAACTTCTTCTACAATTCTCCGGAACATTATACTTCTCAACTAAATAATAGTTTTACATGTAATTGGAACCTTTTGTATAACTCCTTACCACATAAGATACGCTTTCTCTAAGCTCTTCTTGATATTTCCGAAATATTTCTTATGTGTAAATAGACGAAACATGAATTTCCAACCAGGAATTAAATAATAATCTCTTTTGCTTGTGTTTGGTCTCATAATCGGCTTTAACCTTGTTAAGGTATTAAGTTTCCAAATCCCTTTGTGAATTCTCAAAGAATTTTTTTAACCCAGTTGAAGGTTTCACATACTCGTCAAAAAATGAATTCATAGGTTTGCTTCGTGAGGTGGTGGTCATTTTGGCGGAGAAATATTATGTTGTGTAAGTGCGAATCCATTGATCTTTTATGGCATACATCTCGTTTAGCCAAACATGTTCCTCGAGTCCATACTTATCAACCTAAACCTCCCATTTACCAACAAATTCCGTGGGTGACAACGACTTGTATAAACAACCAGTGATCCACCTTAAAATCCGGATATTGTGTGTACAAAACCGATATATTCTCGGGAAATTTACTACTTATGTGCCACGAAAATAATATATGTTTTGTATGTGGAAAAATCTCGGAAATAGAATTTCCCAACACTATATCTTGATCTGTAATGATTGTTTAGGGAGGTTTGTTCACAACGGCTTCCAACCATGTGTTCAAAACCCATTTGTACAAAGTCTCTTTCTCATTCCTCATTAGTGAAAAATTGAACAAAATATTTTGGTAGTAGTGATTGACTCCCGTAATAGGTATAAACGGCATACAATACCTATGGGTCTTATAAGTTGAGTCAAATGAAACAACATCTTCAAAATTCGAGTACGCATTCAATGATCGATCATCAACCCAAACCAAACCTCTAACTCTATTTTCTTCATCCAAAGCAACTCGATAGAAAAAAAATTCAAAACTTGTTTCTTGCAATTGTCGTAGCAAGGCCATCCCATTATTCATATCACGGGAATCAAACACCCGTCGTCTTATATCACGAATGACATTACGAACATCTTGATTTGAAAAACCAAGTTTTTCCATACCACCCCATGTTTCACCAAGAAATCTCATCACTTGAGCGGTTTCAATCCTCGATTTATTATATAACTCAATCAATGCTCGGGTCGCCGAATCAATATGTTTTACCTTTGCATGAGTTGTACTTTATTCGGAGTTACCATATCATGATCATGTTTCAATTGAACCAAAGTTATTTCCCACTTATCATTTTTAACCCTATGAAAAAGGGGAAAAATGATAGTAGAGATGTAATTCCAAGAACAAATTGTAACCTCAATTATAGAGCAAGCAAGATTGAAAAAGGGGAAAAAGGATAGTAGATGTGCATTTAATACTTCTTCGGCAATGATTTATTGCAGAAGGAGTATTAAATACTACAAGCAACCAGTGTGCCAGTGAAGCGAGAAATTTAAAAAATTTCTGGACCTTCCGTAATGAATCATTTGCGGAAGCACTAGCTTCCGCAATGATTCATTGCGGAAGTGTCTTATTCTTTTTTTTTTTTAAAAATAATTTTTTGGGAATTTGTTTGATGTGTCCCAAATTAATAGGATACTTTATAAATATATCCTAATTTATTAAAAAATTATTTATATGTCCTATAGTTAAATTTAACGTATGTATAACCACTATACATATATATATATATATTTAGGTTATGAAATTAATTTATATCTATCAAATATTACTAGAATAACTTTAATATGTGGATGTGTAGTTTAAGCATTTTGTTTAAAACATGTCTCTTCAATCTTGCTTGCTCTATAATTGAGGTTATTGTTGTTCCGCCTACAATAATTTTTTTTGAAAACTATTATTGAAAAGATCATGCAATTGTATGATGCTTTTTTAATTACTTGGTGCACTTGGTGCGCAAACATCAAAATTTACCTATATACTCTATTAATTCTATTTTTAATAAAATAATTATAATTTACTATTAGTGAAATATTGTGCAAGTAAATAAAATAACAATTTTGTGGACTTTTATTAAAATGCAACTAATAGTTGTTCTAGATATTTTTTGGTTTATGACAAATAATAATTTTATTTTAATTTAAAGCTGATATTTTATTACTAAATTATAAAAGTTAAGGATACAAATGTATTTTAGATATGTATAGTAATAAAATTTACCATGATTAACTTTAAATTAGAAAGAATGTTTGATTTGAGATATATTCGTAATTACAATTAAAAATAGGACATATTTGTAAAACATCTTTTGGAATGAGATATATTAGAAAAAAACCCTAATTTTTTTGTAGTATTTTTTTTTAAATAAGTTTTTTAAAATTAACCATATATTTGATACGACTTGTTAATATTACTAATATTTTTTATATCATTTTTATATTTTTTAAACATCAGTATTGTTTATTTTAATTTTTATTATGGTAAAATATGTGCACTAAAAAATAAAAAAAATAACAAATATAATTTTAATTTTAGAATACTTTATTGCGATGTGTTACGCTGTAGTGTTGCTTATGTTCAGCATATAACATGTGCAGACTGTAGTGCAGATACGAAATCCTGCTAACAGGTAATCTAAACTAAACTGTGAAAGCGCTACTAATTAAACTAACATCACATGGCATGAATTACACTTTCATGGAAGAGAAAAACAGTCTCCACTAGCTGCAGCATTAAAAAAATTATGAGAGAATCTAACTAGAGGAATGAGACAAGATTACAGGAACAAAAAAAACAAAAGCAAGGCTTATGTTGCCTTTTACATATATATTATTGGTCCTTCACATGCTTAATAGTTGTTTACTAGCTACACAGTCACATGAAGCCAGCTATTTCTTGCTCATCATCCAAAATGCTGCTACACTCGTGCCTCTCGTGCCCAATCTATCATCCCCCATACCAAAGGATTCCCCAAAAACACGATGCCTGTGATTATTCTACTAGTGCTCTGTTTTCCGGCAGCGCTATCGTCGGTGTTGATCCCGAATCCGGAGGGTCCTAAAGAATTAACACCCCCAAGAACACCGTTGGATGGAGTGGCCATGTAAGGGGAACCTCCTACAGGAGTCATGGTGCCAGCCGATGATTTTGGAGTGTTTGTTGGAGTGGCACTGTTGTCAATTAGAAATATAATTTGTACATTATGATATAGTATCATTGACAGCAGGGACTTTGCAGTTTATAGTCTAGCTAAATGTTGCCACGGTATTTAACAATGCAGGAGGATAAAGATGAAAGTTTTGTCACTACTCTCAAGTCTTTCTCGCTGTAGTGAAAATGTCCATACAGTACCCACGTTTATACGAGGTGGACTAACGCTATAAACGAGTCAAATTATTCGTGAGTTGTTCAACCTCATCAAGCGGAGCTGGTTAAATATTCGAATTTGATTTCATAATAATTGACCAAACTCAAGTTAGAGCTCGAGCTTTCGAAATTATTTACTGAGCCGAACTCGAACTTTAAATTACTCGGCTCGTATGATTCGCAAGCCTTATCGAACTTATAATTTTTTATTAAAAATATATTTAAATATAAATATTTATTATTTTGTTTATATTTTAATATCTATAATTGAATCGAATTCGAGCGAACCTATAATATTTCAAGTTTCTATTAGTATTTTTTGAAATCTATTCGAACTTTCGAGCCAAACTCGAGCGTATCAAATTTTTTACGAGTCGAGTTTCGAACTTGAAATTAAAAACTCGATCAAACTCGAATTTGAGTCCAAACCGGAACTATTTTAATCGAGTTTGATACGAGTCTAATAGTATTTGACCCGTCTCAACTCGATTACATCCCTAAGTTATACTCATCCTTAAAAAGAAACTGAACCATGAGTCCATTACTGTTATGGATAAAAACTTAGGGTGTATTAACTGCTGTATTTATTACTAAGGTTCGGGAGCTCGAGGCCTTTAATGGCTGCTCTCATGTTTCGTAACTTAACTCTGCTTTTACGAGATGCCTATATATCTCTGTGAATTAGAGAATCAAGCCAAAAAACATAGTTCTGATTGATGAGGTGAGTCCTTTTATATAGATGTTGAGAGTCCTTGAATTGGACTAGAGTTAGGAGACTTGTTGAACAAGTTCTCAATCCTTGGATAGACTTTGAAGTCCAAGAATAAAAGAATCAGACTCCTAGTTGGTGTAAGTGCCCTTGAGGCTATCTTTTATAGAATTATATCATTGTTAGGACTCATTTAATAAGATGGTAATCCTCCCTATTTATTAATTATGAAATTAATAAATAATTAGGGCTTTGGGCCTCATTAATTGGGCTTTGTTATTGGACCGCATCAGGTCTAATTAATTCGACATTAATTATATTTCTAGGCTAATTTTAAGCCCATATCATTTGCCCCCCAACTTTTGCGAAACCTTGCGAAGGTTTCGCAGAAGTTGAAGTTTTTACCTTTCTTGGTTATCATTTTTATCGTAAAGTGTGGAGTGACCTACACATTTACAATGATTTTCCCTTTGGGATCCATCCCTACGGGCTTTCCTAACTTTCTGGGATTTTCTGTGTACCTTCTGGTATTTTTAATGATTTTTCCTTAATTTTTAGGAATATTCTGATACTCACAGGTATTTTTCCTCAATTCTTTCAAGAAAATTTTATCAAAAAATATTTTTGAAAAATATTTTTTAATTTTCCTAATTTTTTGCCTAATTTTCCCAATTTTTTGGGAATTTTTAGCAATTTTCCTGATTTTTGGCCCATTTTCTGATTAATTAAATAATCATAAAATGGGCTCTCATGGTGCCATGCATCCTAGGCGTGGGTCACCCCCGCCTAGGAGACATGTTGCCAACAACGCCCAGGAATGTTGTCTCCTAGGCGTTGTTGGTTCCCCCATGCATCCTAGGCGTGGGTCACCCCCGCCTAGGAGACAAGTTTGGTACCACGCCTAGGAATTGTGTCCTCTAGGCGTGGTTAGGCTTCAATCCTTCCATACTTCTTAGGCGTGGGTCACCCCCTCCTAGGACACAAGTTTGGTACCACGCCTAGGAATTGTGTCATCTAGGCGTGGTTTGGTTTTAATCCCTCCATACTTCCTAGGCGTGGGTCACCCCCGCCTAGAGACAAGTTTGATACCACGTCTAGGAATTGTGTCCTCTAGGTGTGGTTTGGCTTTCAAGCCTTAGTATATCCTAGGCGTGGGTCACCCCGCCTAGAAGATAATTTCGGTACCACGCCTAGGAATTGTGTCCTCTAGGCGTGGTTTGGCTTTCAAGCCTTAATATATCCTAGGCGTGGGTCACCCCGCCTAGGAGACACCTTATGTACCACGCCTAGGAATCTTGTCTCCTAGGCATGGTTTAGTACGTAAATTTATACCCTGTGATTTTTTATAAATCTAGGGTAATTTAAACTTATGTATTTAGTAAAGAATTATTCTAGAATTTGAATTTTCAAAATTCAAAACGCCTGGGCTTCCCGCCCTTGGTGACTTTGACAGGCCCATTTCTTTTAGGCCCAATTGTCGGTGGAGTTCCTTCTTCTTGGCTATAAAAGGAGTGGAGTGTGAGTTCATTTCTCACACTGTACTTAAATCTCTCAAATAATTATCTCCTCCTACAATATTTTCTCTCCATCTTTGCCACTGCAAGGTGATTTTTGGCCTTTCCTTCCGCCATAGTTCTCGCCATTTTCTGGGTTTTTCTTGAAGATTCCGTTTGAATCTTCATCTCCTTCCTTCATCTTTAAGAGCTTTCTGGGTTTCGAGCTTTAACCAGCCATGGCGGATTCCGACTCTTCCCACTCCCAGATTCCCCAAGCTGTTCCCCGTCCATCTAGGGCCAGCCGAGGTAAAAAACTCTCTCATCCATTCTTTAGTCATTTCTCTTAGGGATCTTTTAACCGAGTTTGGCGAAGCCTTTCCTAACATGCTCCACTTAGATGCTTACAACTACCCTTCTAAATATGATTCTCAATAAGTAGGTACTATAGCTCGTTTATTTGATATTTCACACCCTTATAGGGTCGTGGCTCCAGGCCCAAACGATAGGGCCTGTTACCCAAAGCCTGGGGCCATTCGGGTCTATAAGGAAATCTTTTATGCTGGTTTTTGTCTTCCTCCACACCCCTTTATTTTTCGCCTTTTGGCTGAAGCCCGAGTCTTTCCAACCCAACTCACGCCCAATTCTCGGCGGTTCATTCACTGTTACATGGCCTAATCGCGTAAACACAATTTTGAGCCCAACATTTGTGTCTTTCATTATTTATTTAAATTTTTAAATGCTCCTGAGGGCCAAGGATGGGTCAAAATAGTTCATAGATCCTTGGCCCGTTCCTGTTTTGTTTTTGGTGCTAACCCCGACTCGTATCCAACTTGGAAGAGCGAGTGGTTTTATGTGTTTCTGGATTCCGAGGAGGGTTGGGACCATTTTTTCAGGCCAAATTTCTCAAAAAATGTAGACGGTTCTTTAAGGGACCTAAAATTGGGAATACATGAAGATGCGGCCATCAAGGCCATCACAGCTGATAACTTGCATCATTGCGCTCTCATCCGTTCAGAGGGCAATTTGCAAAATTTAAATCTAAGTGACCTGGTTCCCGAGGGTATTTCTTTCCCCTTTCTACTTCACCATTTAACTCCTTATTTCTGTCATTATTTCTTATATATCTATATCTTTTTTGCACCTAAGGTGGCTCTGGACGTGATTTTCAAGAAGAGGGAGGCCCGTGCTGCCAGGGGCTCCGCTGTTGAGACTCACCGCGACAAGCGGGTAAGGATTGGAGACGGCCCTTTAGTCACGGTTAAAGAGGCCGTTCCTACTTCTATATCCGAGACCCCTTAGCCTTGATGAGGATACTTCTCCCTTTACTGTGACTTGGGGCCTTCAGAGGAGAGACACGGTAGTGGGGAGCTCTAAGGCTGCTGCTGTTTGGTCCGAGAGCGTGGTTACACCTCGCGACAGGGCCGAGATAGTAGAGTCATCTGACGACCTACAAATCGAGCGCCTGGGTGCTCAGGCCATAGCTTCAGTAAGCTTCTTCCCTAACTCATTCTTTAACTGTTTTTACGATCTTTCCTCCGTTCTTTACACAACTTATTGTGTTTGAACATGTTTGTGCAGATGAATACCTATCTCCAAGAAGCCCTTCACAACCTGAAGGAGGTGAGAACTAGCCTGACCGTTGCCGAAAGTGATAGGGACAGGTATCTCAAGGCCTTAGAGGCCAAGTTCATTCGCTTTCGTGAAGTGGAGAAGGAATTGGCTGAGCAGAAGGAGAAGGTTCGCAGGCTGGAACTGGATGCTCAGAGGGCTCGAGCTGAGGTGATAACGGATTACAAAGCATCTTAGGACTTTCAGCATGTCCTAAATGCCGAGTATGATGCTAACTTTCCTGAGACCTTTTCTAGCTGCTGGGAGCAGATAGTGGAGGAGATTGGGAAGAAGATCCCGGAGGTGACCCTTGCTGACTACCCAGTGCCTGTTGTTCCTGGGCCAGGACCTCTTCTTGAGGATATTCCTCTCTCCCCCACTCTGACTACTTCTGCCGAGGCCACAACTTCTCCTTCTCGGGATGCTAACCCCATGGGAGACGAGCCTGTTCCCCCTTATACTGTTACTAATGGGGGAAATGATGATGATGATTTGTTTAAGGATCTAGATTAGTTTCCTTTTATTATTGGCCCATCGTGG
Source organism: Apium graveolens (assembly GCF_009905375.1). Classification (NCBI taxonomy): domain Eukaryota; kingdom Viridiplantae; phylum Streptophyta; class Magnoliopsida; order Apiales; family Apiaceae; genus Apium; species Apium graveolens. The sequence goes on along the minus strand of NC_133650.1, from coordinate 3,616,853 downwards.
CTTTCTATGTATTAACTTATTTGTACTTGGAACTTATTACCCTTCGGGGTTTATTTATGCTATTTCCTTTTCCATAACCTTCCCTTTAAGTTTTTTAGCACTTTCTAAGTGTTATACTTTAAGGAGGATGATTAATAACTTGAACTATTCAGTTCTAAGAGTCGTGCAACGAGCACTCTTTATAATGAAAGAATTCTTGAAGTCTTCTTCCTTTAGTGATCAAAGCATGATTTTTGCTAAAATCGCACAAAGTACTATCACAACTTAGATATCCAAAGATTGAAATAATTCCAACTCAATAATATATAGTCTGGTTTTCCAAAACCTTACATAACTTTGGTTCAACCCTTAACAATCACGAACTAAAATGCAAATCCTACCAAAATCAAAATATAAAATCCTACGCAAGCAAAGCTTCTAGGTTCTTTTGAACCTTGTTACCACTATAGTAAGTATAATCTATAGGTAGTAAACTTTCAAGTTTTGAGCGTGCCAAGTCCGGGGTATTTCTTCTCCATCCATGGTTTCCAGCTTGTAAGATCCCCTTCCCTGAACGCTCTTAATCTTGTATGGCCCTTCCCAATTTGGGGAGAGCTTTCCTTTCTGCCCTACACCAGAGGCTACTGCCTTCCTTAGGACCAAATCTCCTTACTTGAAAATTTTCTCTTTTACCCTTAGGTTGTAATAAAAGGAGGCTTTCTTCTGACATTCCACTATCTTTGCGTGCTCCGCATCTCGTACTTCATCTATTAAATCCAGGGCTAATCTTTGCCCCTCCTCATTTTCCTCAGCATTAAAAGCTTGGATTCGGGGAGATGAGTGCGATATTTCTACAGGAATAGTTGCTTCTGCCCCATATGCTAACATGAAAGGAGTTGCTCCGGTAGTGACTCTACAAGTAGTTCTGTAAGCCCAAAGTATTGGGAGTATTTCATCCATTTATTCGTGGATTTCTCAATCCTCTTCTTCAACCCATCTAGAATTATACGATTTGCTACTTCCGCTTGCCCATTGGCTTGTCGATGAGCTACAGAGGTAAACCATAATTCGATCTCATTCTCCTCACAGTACTTCCTGAACTCTTCGTTGTTGAATTGTGTTCCATTATCAGTGACCAGGATGCATGGGATTCCATATCTGCACATGATGTTTTCCACAGGAATTGTGCTACCTACTTAGTTGTGATCTTGGCTAAAGGTTTAGCTTCAATCCACTTAATAAAATAATCAATAGCTACAGTCAGGAACTTTCTTTGTGCCGTGGCCATGGGGAAAGGCCCAAGTATATCCATTCCCCACATGGTAAAGGGGATGGGAGAGTTGATGGAAGTCAGCATCTCGGGGGGTTGTCGAACAACCAGTGCATGTTTCTGACAACGATCACACTTCTTCACATATTCTTTGGCATCGACCATCATCTCTGGCCAATAAAAACCTAAACGGGTTATCTTATGAGCCAGTACCCTTCCCTCCAAGTGTTGCCCACAAATACCTTCATGTACTTCTTCGAGGGCCAAGTGTGCCTCATCAAGCCTGAGACATCTTAAGTAAGGAACTACGTAAGATCTTTTGTACAGAATCCCATCGATCAAGGAGCATCTCAGTGCTCGAACAGTCAATTTCCGTGATTCAGTCTCATCATTCGGCAACCAACCAGTTTTAATATGGGCCTTAATGGGATCTATCCATGATGTCCCCAGCCCTATAGGGGTGACGAGCTTAACATCGATGCTTCATGTTTTCAAAACGCGAAAGTATACACTCCTTGAACTTTTCTCTATCTCTGACGAAGCAAATTTAGATAATGCATATGCCTTAGCATTTTCCTCTCTTGGAATGTGCTCAACATGGCATTCATCGAATTGAGTCATCACAGCCCTTACTAGGCGAACATATTTAGCCAGTGTTTCATCTCTTGCCTCAAACTCTCCCTTGACCTGGGATACGATAAGCTTGAAATCCCCACAAACTTTCAAATTCTTGACCCTCAATGTTCCTGCTAGACCAATGCCAACTATCAGGGCTTCATACTCAGCTTCAATATTTGTGGTTGGGAAGTTTAACTTCATGGCATACTCAATCAAGAATCCATCTGGGCTTTACAAAACAAGCCCTGCTCCACTTGAATTCGTTTTTGATGCTCCATCAAAATAGAGAACCCAATATTTCTTCTCCTTAGCGCCCTTTTCATTATCATCTTTTATGTCTGTGTCTTGAGGTATAGTATCTTCCTGCCCCCCGACTTCTTGGTTGGGTATGATACATTCCACCACGAAGTCAGCCAATTCCTGGGCTTTTATTGCCATTCGTGGCTTGTACTTGATGTCGAATTTTCTCAATTCTATTGCCCATTTAATCAGCCTCCCACTAGCTTTGGGACTACGAATAATGTTTCTCAATGGTTGATTTGTCAGCACTTCAATTTTATGAGCCTGAAAGTAAGGACACAACTTCCGTGAAGTCATCACCAAGGCTAAAGCAAACTTCTCAATAGTTGAATAATTCAACTCATCTCCATGCAGAATTTTACTAACATAGTATATGGGATTCTGGACTTTAAGCTCCTCCTTAACCAATACAGCGCTCAAGGCATTTTCTGAAACGGCCAAGTATAATACAAGGTTTCATTCAGAGCTGGCTTGGCCAACAACGGGGCCTGAACCATATATTTCTTTAATCCTTCAAATGCCTCCTGGCTTTTCTTAGTCCATAAAAAATCTTTAACCTTCGTTAGGGATTTAAAGAAGGGTAAGCACTTGTCTCCGGATTTGGAGATGAAACGTCCCAGAGCTGCAACCCTTTCAGTAAGTTTCTGAACGTTCTTTATGGAACGTGGTGGTTCCATATCTAGGGCAACCTTTATTTTATCAGGATTGGCTTCAATTCCCCTCTTGGAGACCATCTGTAACATCCTGATTTTTTTTATAATTATTTTTAGTTGGATTATTTGATTTATTTATTTATTAATGTCAATGTGTTGTAATTAAATTAGTTTGTGTAAGTTTATTTTTATATTTATAATCAGAATATTGTTTTAAGAGTATTAGTTTAAAAAAAATGGTAAGGCTTTAATTAAAAAAGAGTGAGGGTTTTAATAAAAAAAAGGGAGAAAGAAGGAAGAGAAGAGTTAGGGTTTGCTAAAAAAGGATCTGCGTTACTTTGATCGGAGAAGAGAGGAGAGAGGGAGAGAGAAAGAGAAAATAAACGGAGATTTAGATGAATATCAAGAACTTTTTGGAGGGTTATGAATTTGGCGTTTGTGAAATTAGGGTTCTTGTGATTTGTGTTTCTGAAATCGTTATTAGCATCCTCGGTTACTAAGATCTCGAGGTACGGATATCTTCTTTGTTCTCTTGTTTTTCGTTTCCGTATTCTTCATTGTATACGATCTGATTTCTTGTTAAATTCATATCTGATTCGTTATCTGTTAGAATTTGTTGATTTTGGTCATTTCAGAAATGTCTTTTAATTATCAACCTTTGAAAAATCATATTAAATTAAATATTTGTTCAAATATTATGAACAATACCATTCTGGAAAGCTCTTTTCGATATCTGCAATTTGCGTTTACATTCTGCTGCTAAATTCTGTGATTTTGATATCTTAAACATCAAAATACTATTATAATCAGGGGCTGATTCTGTTCTGCAGTCCGCATTTATTTGTTTTCTGAATTCGTTACTTGTTCATTTTTTGACGAGCCTTACCATTTTGGAAAGGTCTCGGAATTTCCTACGACTTTCATGTTTCGTACTTTTTCAGTTGACTTCATCTTTATGAAGTAATTTGACATTCTTTGAAACTGATTAGATTTGAGCTTATCAATAATTAGTGGTTTGTTATGTTATTTTGTTTCGTGATGTTGGGTTATAGTGTTTTGAGGTTATTTTGATAAATTTATATATGATTTTGGAGATGTAAGATATTTGAGTGTGTGATCTTTGAGTATTTACTTTGAGTTATTTATGTTATTTGTATGACTTGGGAGTTTGTAAGACATGCGTCGCGAGTGGATAATCTCGTGCTTGGCACCTCCTATGCGGTGTACTTAAATTGTATGGGCGTGTCGCCGAAGTTGTGGGACACATATAGCCATGGCTAGTATGTGTATTATTTGGGATTTTGGGTAGCACGTGCTTATTGTCGTGCAAGCCCCTGTAAGATATTGGCTAGCATTTGCTTTGTGCAAGCCCCTGTAAGTTTTGATGACTACATATTTCTGGATTACCGAAAATGTAGGACATCCTGTAAGTGTAAGATTATCGCCCATGTTCGTATGTAAGCTATTTTATGTATTATTTTGTAAGTGTGAGAATATGTGTAAGAGTATGTGTAAGGGTATGATTTCATTTTATCATTATTCTTTCGATTATATTATTTGTGATTATTATGTATAATTGATAAGGATATGTGTAAGAGTATGATAAGTTTTGGGTGGTAAGCATTTAGTTTTGTTTTGTGAGTTGAGTATTCATTTTTTTTATATTGTCTCATTCACTATTATTATTGTGCTTCATTCAGATATTCAGTTGTGTTCTTAGCCTCGTCATCCTTTAATCTTTGTTCAATTATGCTTTATTTTATATCCGTATATGAGCCCTTCGCTCACTGCCGGTTCTTTGTTTTTCTTGTTTTCCTCCGGCAGGTATTCTCTCTTTTAAGTGGGTTGTTTAAGGGGAAGAGTGCGAGTTCCAAGACTTTGAGGAGTTTTATATTTTCTTAGATTTTCTTTAGAGTTTGTTGGTTTGGTTATAATTTGGTTGTATTTTATTTCAAGAATTGAAAGTTTTATCGGATTTTAATGGAGTTTGGATTTAAATAAGTATTATCTTGAGAAATTTTATTAGTTGGGTTCTTAAACCATCAGACCTAAAAAATTTCCGGATCCCACTCCGAAAGCACACTTTGCAGGATTTAGCATCATTTTGTGATATCTCAACACCTCAAAAGCTTCCCTCAAATGGGTTATGTGATCAGCCCTTAACAAACTCTTGACTAACATATCATCAATATAAACTTCCATAGTTTTGCCAATAAGGTCCTTGAAAATCTTATTTACCAATCTTTGATAGGTAGCTCCTGCATTCTTAAGACCAAATGCCATAACAAAATAACAAAATACACCAAAGTCAGTGATGAATGATACCTAAGGGATGTCATCTTTATGCATCTTGATCTGGTTGTATCCACTAAATCCATCTATGAAGCTCAACATATCATGACCAGCAGTAGCATCTATCAATGTATCTATCCTCGGCAACGGGAAACAATCCTTTGGGCATGCATCATTTATATCAGTGAAGTCCACGCACATTCTCCACTTTCCATTAGCCTTCTTCACCATTATAGGGTTTGATAACCATTCCGGAAACTGCATCTCTTCAATGAAACTAGCCTCTAAGAGCTTCTCAACTTCTTTCTTAATAGCTTCTTGCCTCTCTGGAGAAAAGCTTCTTTTCTTTTACTTCACAGTCTTTTAATTTGGATCCACGTTCAACTTGTGAGTGATCAGTTTCGGGTCTGTGCCCGGCATATCAGCTACCGATAATGCAAATACATCACTATTCTCTTGTAAAAACTTCACCAACTTCCCTCTAAGGGGCTCCTCTACTGATGCTCCAATGAAAGTTACTTTCTCAGGATCCTCGTGAGCCAAAGGAATCAGAACCAAGTCTTCTGCTGGCTTCCCTCTTTTCTCATCATTTTCATGGATATCCAGATCTTCAATAGGCAGAAACTACCCCCAATTCCATCAGTCCTAAAAGAGGCCACATAACAATTCCTTGTCATCTTTTGATCTCCTCTCTCTTCTCCAATCCCATTTTGGGTGGAAAACTTCATCACTGAATGGTAGGAAGAAGGGATTGACTTGAAAGCATGTATTCTCGTTCTTCCCATGATTGCGTTGTAAGTCGATCCGGCCTTTACCACTACAAAGTCCAACATCTGTGTTGCTTGTCTTGGGTCCTGACCTATGGTCATTGACAACTTGATTATCCCTTCCACGAGGCACTCCACTCCTGCGAATCCATATATCGGCATATCGGTCGGGGTTAATTGATAATCATTGTAACCCATCCTTAAAAATGTATCATGGAGCAAAATGTCCACCGAGGCACCATTATCTACAAGGACCCTTTTCACCGGGCTGTTCCCTATTATCGGTGTTATAACCAGCGGATCATCGTGAGGAAATTTCACACCCTCCAAGTCAGAATCATCAAATGCCATTGTCACTCCTGTTATAGCCCTCTTCGTGGCTTCCCCAACGATATGCATAACTTCTCAAGTGTATGCTTTCCTTGAGTTTTTGGATGAACCAGCAGCAGTTGGTCCTCCGAAAATTGTATTTATCACAGTCCCTTGGGGTCGTGGTCCTCCAAAGATTGTATTTATCACCCGTCCCCTGGGCTGGAGATTTCACCCCTGATCGTCTTCATCCTACCTATGATCATCATAATTCTTTCTTCCATTGTTATTCTTATCTCCTCCATCTCCAGTATACTTTCTCAATCTTCCTTTTCGAATGAGGAACTCTATTTCATCTTTCAATTGCCTACACTCATCGATGTCATGACCAGCATCCTTGTGAAACCTGTAATATTTGCTTTTATCCAACTTGGTAGGATCAGCCTTCAGGGGCTTCGGCCAACGAACATCTCTATCTTTCTCGATTTCCATCAAGATCTGACTTCTAGGAGCGTTCAACTTAGCATATTCAGTGAACTTTTGTTCAGGTCCTCCCTTCTTCGGGGTTGAATCATTGCTTTGCTCAGTTCTAGGATACTTGTCCTTAACAATATATTCCAGATCAGTCTTTCGTTTCTTGCCACCAGCAGGCTCGTTATTTACTACCGTCTTCCTCATGCTTTCCTTCACTTTGCTGTACTTCCCAGTCCTGTCTTGGAGCTGTAACATACTTTCACGGGGGCTCTTGGCTAATGACATCTTGAAGAACTCATCCCTAGTTCCCTGTTGTAGTGCTACATAGCTACCTTGTCATCAAGGTTTGGGACTTTCAAAGCCTCTTTAGTGAAACGATTCAGATAATTCCTCAAGGACTCTTTTGTTCCTTGCACAATGCTCATGAGGGATGCTGAACTTTTTTCATGCACTCTCCCACTGATGAATTGCTTAATAAAATGTCCTGACATGATTAGTGGGATCTCCGGTGCCATCATAAGCTTTGATGGTGGGCATCTTAAACTTCCTTGAGATATGGGCATTCATTATCTCTTCAGTAAATGTTGGAGTGGGATCGTCAGGATCTCCTAGGGGCAAAATATCACTTGGATCAGACCTTGGGATAACAACCCTTCTCTGCTGTGGACCATCCAGGTCTATGATTGGAGGAGGATTTCTCCTCCTCGGTGGTAGTGGGGGTATGGGGGCCAGGTGCGCCTCTAGATCACGCTTCAGCCTTTGAATCTCAGCCTCATGAGCCTAGATTCTCTCATGCACTTCTTGGGATTCGTCCCTCGGGTGCTCCTAGGACGCAGGCCACCATCAGGCATCGGTTCTTTGCCAGCAGGCCTCCTTCTTGAGGCCACATCATCATCCAAAGATTCAGAGTCTCTCTCAGTGTAAGGGCCAGAGAATTCTTGATCCTCCGGGATAGGAGCCAAACCACGTATATATTGGGACATCTGCCCTTGTGCTTCACTCCGATTAGCACGTCCACTTCCTCCAACCTCGGGGTAAAAGTGCATCCCATAAGGGGGATTAGTGGTCACAACAGTTGAATACTCGTACCCAACGGGTCGAGAATTCACAGGTGTATGTAACTGCTGAAATTGGGAATTCGCCCCTTGAGAAGCTGGGGGATTCGTCCCTTGTAGAGCCGGGAGATCCGTCCCTTGTGACTGATGCTCGATTGCCCCTATCGGGCTTTCTCCTTGGGTTGAGGCATAGGATGAGTGTAGGGGTATCTCCATCGTTGACGAAATCGTTTGAGTTGTCCCAGCCGGTGTTCCTTCAGGGGCGCTGTTTCCACTCCGTGTTCTCGCCATGGTTGTTGTTATGCTTTCCCACAGACAACACCGCATTTTATGGATAAAAACTTAGGGTGTATTAACTGCTGTATTTATTACTAAGGTTCGGGAGCTCGAGACCTTTAATGGCTGCTCTCATGTTTCGTAGCTTAACTCTGCTTTTACGAGATGCCTACGTATCTCTGTGAATTTGATAATTAAACCAAAAAACGTAGTTCTGATTGATGGGGTGAGTCCTTTTATATAGATGTCGAGAGTCCTTGAATTGGACTAGAGTTAGGAGAATTGTTGAACAAGTTCTCAGTCCTTGGATAGACTTTCCTAGAATAAAGGAATCAGACTCCTAGTTGGTGTAAGTGCCCTTGAGGGCTATCTTTTATAGAATTATATCATTGTTAGGACTCATTTAATGAGTTGATAATCCTCCCTATTTATCAATTACGAATTAATAAATAATCAGGGTTATGGGTCTCATTAATTAGGTTTCGTTATTGAACCGTATCAGATCTAATTAATTCCACATTAATTATATTTCTAGATTAATTTTAAGCCACATATCAATTACTAACTGAAAACCTAATGAAAGAAACATAAGCATAGATGAGTCATGTTAAATATGGATGTAAGTATGGGGTGACAATTAAATGAAATGCTTAAATCTTGCCTCATCTGAGTAAGTGTTCGATTAAGAGTTTTCGACTAGTGACATGAGTGTTCAACTAAACGAAAAACTGTTCTACAAGGGAAACGACTACATTATACAAGGGAAACGGCTACATTATGCACGTCCACAACAATCAATGTATTTCTATTAGGGCAAATCCAACGGTGATCAAAAATCCAAATTTGGGGCAGATTATCCCAAATTCCATTTCAACAGTGATGGATCACCACTGTTCACTTATCCAAATTTGGATCACTTGATTTAATATAAAATAATGGTTTTGTTATTTGTAGTTTATGTGATTTTAAATTGATTTTTGATTATTTAATTATATAATTAATAACATAATATAATTAATAGTAAACAAAATTTATTTTTAAAATAAAAATTAAAATAATGAGAAAATATAATTTCATTAAAATTTAAAATAAAAAATAAAGAGACACATATTATACTTAGAGATACATTAATTGAGAATTTGTGGAAAGAATATACTAATTCGGAAAATTAGTATGTATCAATAATATTTTGTATGTTAATTATTGGAATAGATGTCTTTTTCGTGAATTAAGTGCACAATTTTAATATTTTAATGTGTATTAATTTTTTTTGATTTAATTAATTTATGAAATGTTATATAAATTGTTAATACTGATAAAATGATAAATTTATGATAAAATTGCTTAATATGATATTTATATATTATTATATATAAAAAATAATTTGGATCAGATATTTGGATCACACTATTGGAATTGGTCAGAAATTTGGATCCGTATTTGAATCAGTTGGTCATCCAAATTTGAATTTTTGGATCACAACCGTATGAGATGGCCGTGGAACAACCCAAGATCCTCCTATTTCTTCGGTAAAGAGTAAGGTACTTCAAAATTCTTGTGGATTTAGAAAATTAAAAAAAATTCAGGGCATCGAAAAAAAGGAACAAATCTCGAGGAAATGAAAATCAATCCAATGGATACTGGGGAGCGTCCAGAATCACCCCAATATTTTTCTGACACACGGAGGACAAAGACCTGTCCTATTGTCTCGATGTGGTACAACTTTTTGACTATTAACAGAGCCCCCGATATTTATTTATTTTGTGAGAAGGGGCGCACAGCTTAGTGATTTATCGGCTGATAAACCTGTATACCCTCTATCTCATTAAATTTTATAGGAATAAAATCAATACTGAATTTAATATAAAAAAAATAATTCTTCTATCTCAATCATTTATTTACACTTTTTTTATATCTCATCAAATTTTTTATATTTCAAAACCACCAAAAATAGTTAATGGATCATATCACTTTACCATCTTTTCTCCATTTTCACACTACTTTTACCCATTATCTCTCTTTCATATATTAAAAATGAACGGAAGGAGTATAATTTAGTGTGAAAAAATAGATAAAATAATGACAACAATCAATATTTAATATATAAAGTGGATATAATAAAAAAGTAATTATTAGAATTATTTTAATATTATAAAATTTTACTATTTTTACTAATTTTTTAAATATATAAAATTAAATTAGAAATTAAAAAGAAAAATTTATAAAAATGGAGCCACGGAGTAACTATTTACGGCAAAGTAAAACTAGCCGCGGTTTAGTTTATTTGAAACATAGGAGGAACAATAAAATTGAAATTTTTCGATAAATTTAGTAGGTACTCCGTGTACTTGTAAAATATATAAGTGAACTTTATGATTACAACAATTAGTTAAAATTTGTAATTATATTGCTCTCAAGTTTATATATTTCTATACTTATCAAAAATAATAAAATTTATACAAAATTTCTATTATGTACCAATATACACATGAACATGATAGAAGCAGAAACTGACAAATTTAGAGCATCTTAATTGCTTTCTTTTTTTAATAGTGATGGACCCCAGTAACTCTATCAATAAAATTATAAGTTTCTACACTTATATTCTTTCACTACAATTATTATATATTTAAATATTGAATTTTTAACTCATTTTATAAAAAATTATTGATTGGTACCAATATCTTAACTACTTTTTTTTTTTTTTGCTTATAAAATTATATTTTTTCTTAATATTCTTGTCAAAATCATACAAATAAAATTCAAACCAAGGGAGAGAGTAATAAAATACATTTGCAAGTGAAGTACAATTAGCAGCAGCACTGTAGGAGGAACACAACATAATAATGCAAGTAACTCCAAATAGATTCATCTTTGATTGTGGGTTAAAAAACAGACTAAACAAGAGGGAACATGAAAAACAGAGAGGTGTGCTATACATATTAGGCTTTGCATAAGGATTGTGTTTGTGAGGGTGGATTTTTGTGTGTAATAGTATTAACAGTGTACAAAAGTTACCTTGCACTGGAGGGATAAACGCAGCCAGCAACGCCTGTAAATTTGAAATGGATGTGGATATGATAAAATGATGATGATAATAATTAATTAATTAATAAATAATAAGCAATAAGCCAATAATCTGTTGAAACTAGAAATTAGGGAAGACTGACTTGGGTCAGAAGTGGAAATAATAGCAACACCAGCAAAATCACAAGAACCAGAAGCTTGGGCTTTTCTCTGGAAATAACTGTTAACAGCATAGTTGCAGTGTGCAGGGACTGTGTCTGGATTGTAACAAGCTCCCTTTTGATGAATTTGTGTGCAATCAGCTCCGCTCCCACATGCATAGTCTATCGATTTTTGAAGCACTGTCTCATTTAATCCTGGCTTGCATACACACCATGTTGCACCTACCAACCCCCCCACAATATTAACCATCTTACTCGAGTATTTTAAATATATAATTTCTAATCATCTTCTTCTTTTTACTTCTCACAAGAAGAATATATAGTTAGATTGTAAAGAATGCAAGATCTAAAGAGTGAGAATAAAGCTGAAGAAGATGAAAGTAGGTAAGAGTAAAGCTTACTTGAATGTCCAACAGCCATGGCAAACATAAGACCTATTAAAGTAGCCAACTTTTGAGCCATTGATTAACTTGGATTTCAGAACTAGCTTGAGAGAGAGAGATATATATGTCTGTGTATTGATGTATATATTTATATACTCTAAGAAGTTGCAGTGAAAAATAGCAAAAACATACGGAGGGATAGCATGCTCAAATAAATAAATAAATAAAGGGCCATGATATTTGATTGTTGGACACCCTATTCTTGCTTTTATCATAATAGTCTTAATATCGCACACCTCGATTCATTCTTGCACAACATATTCTTGTTTTTTACCATAATAATCCTAATATTTTTCCCTTTGAATAATTTTCAATATCTAATTATATTTTATGTTTAAGTTTCATAAAATAAATTAATTTTAATCGAAAAACTCATTTAAAGGTTCCCACTATTTCAATATTTTTCTTGTTAAATAATTTTTTTAAGTGAAATTTAAGTCGATCAATCCTATCTTATTCACCTATCTAATTGTATCTTTAATTTATTTTAATATCTCGAAAACGAAAAATTCATTAGCTACTATGTTCAAAAGGTTAGTTGCATTATAATTCTTTGCTTCAATATTGTATTATGATTCTTACTTAAATTTTCTTATATTCTTATATTACTATATTTTAATATATTTTTATAATTAATATCACATATATATTTTCAGTAATTTATGTGAAAAATCAATTTTATAATGTCAATATGTACATTTTTTAAATGTAATAATTAAAAAATAAGAAAGAAGTACAGTACAACCGGTTTCTAATTTAATAAAATTAGTATTATGAATTTAATTGGATAAATGCCTAAATAGATGAAGAAATGATAAATGAGATAAAATAAGGGTAGATGGGTCAAATAAACAATAAAGGATGCCCCATCATTAATTTAGAGTATGTAATAATCAGGGAGAAAAATCCCCCTAAATATTTATGAAAGTTGTGTAATTAAGCTGTGTATTTTTAAAAGTATGAGTTTTATTTTTTAATCAATTTATACAATACCAAAAATACTACCAAGTATTTATATAAAAAAAGTGCCCCCGAATATTTATGAGTAAGATTTTTGAAAGTAGAATTCTAATTTTTTAATCAATTTATGTAATAACATAAATACCATCCAGGCCCATAAGGGTTGACTCAGTTAATTAAAGAGGGGATAACTATCATCTTGGTCACAGGTTCGAATCCGGCAAGAGAAGAAATTATGATTATGCCTCCTGAGCTAGAGCATGTCGCTTAAATGCGGTTTACTTTGGTTCACGTGGTTTTCAGGCTGCCAGAGCATGTCGCTTAAATGCGGTTTACTTTGGTCCACGTGATTTTCAGGCTATTGCGTGAACCCGTAGGGTTTACCCACGGGTTCCCTACGATAAAAAACCCACCAAGTATTCATATTAAAAATTCCGTTATACGAAGTTTTTTTTTTGAAATGAGAGCATTTTCATTAATTAACCGGAATCAACATCTTATACATCACAAATAAAAACGGGAGGCTCAATGACCACTCCTACAACAAATATGACACAAAACGGCTGGTTTTGCTAATAAGTGAGTCATACCATTCGTAGATCTACTCACGTAACCAGCTAGCACTTCATCCAAGTGCTTAAATAAACTAACATAATTTGCAATAATCATATAAAATGGGGTTTTCCCACATTACCATGAATTGCATCAATCACTAGCTTTGCGCCTGCTTCAAAAACACACCCTTTGTATGCTTTATCCAGTGCCCAACAAATAGCTTCCTTAAGACTTAGGACTTCATCTTTTCATGGAGCAAAGAGTTTTGGGTAATTATAGGATCAGGCCAATAAGAACGGCCATGTCTCCCCTCGAGCAACACACCCCAGACCCACATTCCTTATTTCTTCGAAGATTACTGTTTTAGTGTTGATCTTTACCAAACCCACATGTGGTTTTCTCTATTTTCGACTCTCATCCCTCGTCGAGACATACCTCTTTCTTGCTGTTCCAGAGTATCCTGTGCATTCTTCCAGTCTTGTAGCATAACAATAGCCTCAGATTAAGTACCATGAAGTATTTAATTTGTTCCAAACCCACTTGTTGCGCCTATTTCATATGCTCCAACAACCCAGACCAACCAAAGCACATCTCTTTCACGAAAGAAATGTAAATACTCTGAACATCATATCAAATATTGTATCATTTGGACATAGTAATAAGCTATTTTGTAACCCAAAAGACAGCCATATAGATCGAGAAAAATTGCAATCAAACAACATGTGTACTTTAGTTTCATCTGCACATAAACACCACGGGAAAACTCTATGCATACGGACCCTTTTCATTGACAAAGCCACCATAATTGGTGTTAGTGTTTATCCCCAGAGACAACACTATGATGTTTTAGTTTAAGACATTTGGATTATTAATATTTATGTTCTATCGATTAATTTTTTTATAATTTATTAATTCTAAATTTACAGCGATATAAATGTTAGATTAATAAATGTCCTTGAAATTTGATATGAATTCTATACCTCTAAGTACGTGACTTAGAAATGAGATTATGAGAATATTATCAATATTCTTAAAGGTCCTTAGTCAAGTATTATTATTATTAAGGGACAATAATAATGCATAAAGACTGGTGTATTTCTTGACTAATGATCACATCTCATTGATCATAGGTATAGTGATACTAAAGTCAAAAACACGGGCCTGCACCTCAGGGGAAGGGGCAAAAATGCCCTGGAAGGGTGCAATGGGTACCTGATCAAGCTGAGCAGCCAATCCCGGACTCTGATCTCTGATAAGGGTGAGCATAATCGCTCAGCAATACCAACATATGAATAACGATATTAAACAGTAATGTAACAATAATAGGAACAGAGCTGTAATCATGTCATCAACATTATATAATGAAAATCGGAGATAACTGGATATCACTAACTAGCATGCTTTATCAAAACAACGTAGTAGTGTGCTGTGTAAGAACCAGAGTCCAATTTTAGCATGCTATGCATATTTATAAAACCGTTGCATCAACTTCTTATACCCTTACGGGAATTATAAATCCAAATCAGATACGTAACGGATATGTGAAGACAGCTGATCAGGCTATCAACACCTGAAGGCTCTAACTGCCATCCCATTTACCTGTTCCGGAACTCAGAGACTAGCTAGGTCTCTGACCTGCTGGACTAATTGTAATATCCTGGATATATCGTGTAATTATTTTTGCTAATAAATAATTATTATATGTGTTTCATATCTATTCTGTGAATTATTTGTAAAGTGTTAAATGTGTTTGGATGTTTAAAAATATTATTAATTGAGTATTTTAATTTTTATATGTCCAAAATAAAATATAGATAATTTTCATATCTTCCTAATTATTTTTAAGTTGATTTATGGATTTATAAGGATCATATGAAATTTATAAAATCTTTTTCCGAGTATTTAAAATCTATTTTATAAAAACGGGAACAAATCGATGTCATCCATTGTTACGTTTTTGGAACCCGAAACTCTTCCGAGAACTCCTTCCTAACCGAATTGTAATATTCCGAGCATATTTCATGTTTCGACTTTTTCGATCCGGCGTACGGTTTGTCCTACGCGGGTCCCGGTGCAACATTTTCGATACAATATTCGTTTCGATAAATCAATAAAACTCGTATTTTCGATAAACGGGAGATTTTTATTAAACTATCCCAATTATCACCTCGTAGTACGTGTAACCAGGCGCTGAGACCAAGACCGCAGTACAAATTGTACTGGTTTGGATAGTTATCCCGAAAACCGATACCGTTTGGATCAGTTTTTATAAATAAACGTACCGTTTTATATCCGGAATGATCCAACGGGATACTAATTTCCCGTAATTATAAATAGCCTTTACCATGTTTTATTTCGTATCAGAAACCATTTGCAGTCAGTTAAATATATATAATTTTCAGAGAAAATACATTATATTCATAGTGTTCTTCAGAATCAAACCTAGATTTGAAGGCGTTAGCGATATCCGATTCTGGAGTTCAAGTAACCGAATTGAAGGTCTTGAAGAGTACTTTCAGAATCTGTGATCCATACACCTGCAGAATCAAAGGTTATTTTTCTATAATTTTTATTAATTTCGAATTATTTTGGATTAAATTATGAATTTTTGTTCGAGAGATTGTTTGCATGATTTGATGATTTCATGTTGTAGAGCTTTTCTTCCTGATGATTTTGGTATATTATACTCTTGATTTGGAGTTCAATAACATGTTTAATTTAAGGTTTGATTCTCGAATTCATAAGTTAGGGTTTGAATGTTCTTGAGTGTTCTTGATGAATATTAGGCGTTTCTTCATCTAGGGTTATTGGTCAATTCTGTGAAGTGAGTTATGTTTCTTATTTGTTCTGCAATCGATTGGTGTATTCGGGGATACCAAACGATTCCGGGAAGAGGTGAATCAAGCTTCGGCGGAGTTCGTGAACTCAACGGCGGCGGTGAACTATAGCCAAAATAGTATTATGTATAGAAGATAGCCAAAATATAGCCAAAATAGTATTATGTACAGAAGATAGTAACGATTACAGACTAGAAAAGAGTGGGTATTGAGAAGCAAAAGCTATAGCGCTAGAAGATATGTTGAGAGTCTACGCAATAGACTTTAAAGGAAGTGGGGATGATCACTTATCACTAATCGAGTTCTCTTACAGTAATAGATTTTATGTCAGTATTGGAATGCCGCCTTTTGAGACCCTCTAGGGAAGAAGATTTCGATCTCCCTTATATTGGGATGAAGTTGGAGAGTGCGTCAAAGGACGGCTGGTAGCAGCCCAAGATCGAAAGAAGAACCTTTTGAGACCCTCTAGGGAAGAAGATTTCGATCTCCCTTATATTGGGATGAAGTTGGAGAGTGCGTCAAAGGACGGCTGGTAGCAGCCCAAGATCGATAGAAGAAGTATGCCAATTTGGCCCGGAAAAGCAAGGAGTATGAAGTAGGGGACCTAGTATTGCTAAAGGTATCCCCTTGGAAAGGATTGATGAGGTTTGGAAAGAAAGAAGAGCTAAGCCCAAGATACATTGGACCGTTTGAGATTTTGAGACGTATTGGAAAATTAGCTTATGAGCTAGCCCTACCCCCGAACCTGCAGCAAGTTCACAATGTGTTCTATGTGTCAATGTTGAGGTAGTATAATCCGGATGCCAGATATATAATGGAATACGAGCATGTAGAATGCAACCAGACTTAACCTATGTGGAGCAACCAGTGAGGATTATAGATCAAAAGGAACGAGTACTCCGGAACAAGGTTATCAAGCTAGTCATAGTTTTTTGCAGAACCATAGCGTGGAGGAACCAACTTGAGAGCTAGAAAGCACAATTCTAGAAAAGTATCCCCAATCATTTTCTACCTGATTCCAGAACGGAATCCTTTTAAGGAGGGGAAACTGTAATAACCCCAATTTTTGGAATTTTTAAAATCCTAGTGCATAGTACTTTTGTTTCAAAACCCTGATGAATAGTGAATTTTACTGATTGTGAAACATTATCAGACAGCCATATATAGGAGTTCTTTTCGGAAAATTCTGAGTACATATTAGTGTTCAGTAATGAATTTGAGTGTATGTAATGGTCATCAGAATTAGAAAACGAGTACTTTGCTTTTTCCCGAAAATCCACGAGATACCAAAGAAATTAAGTATAACGTATAAAGATTAAAGGAATTAAATCCAAGGATTATAAAAGAGGATTCTTAAAAGAATAAAAGACAGTAAAAGGGGCTTAGGGAACCCCTAATGATAAGATCACGAATATGTTCCCTCGAACGATCAAACGAGATTAGATGATGAATGAATAACGTATCAAAGGGAAGCCAAATGAGGGAGAAATACTTGTGAAGAATAAAAGAGTAAGGAGTACAATATTTGGAGCATCAATATAAAACAAAAATAAAAGATCAAGCTTGATTACATCATTAACAATTTGATTAACAAGCACTTGGAAATAGGATGATGTAAGAACTTTATTAAATTAACCAACGAAGATATTATCCAAGTAAACCACTTGATCAATTACCAACCAAGGATTTTGAAGAAAAAGCTCTCTGCCTCTTTTGAAAGGAAGAAAATGGTGAAGCAAAATCCAAGCTTGACTCCATTATAAATCACAAGGTAAATTCCATGGCTTCTTCATATTATAACTTAGCTATCCTTAAAGTTTAAGCTTAAAAATCCATTCCTATCTAGTCTGAATAAATCATCAAAGATGATGATGAATAGTGATAAATAGTAACTAACTTTTGCTTTCTTGATTTTCATGAAAGATTAAGGTTGTTAGGTCACACAACATTGTAGAAGGGGGTTGAATACAGTGCTTATACAATCAAATCAATTTAACACAAGTGTGTAACAAAGATTAATTATATTCAATAAACTCTGTTACAATATGAACTGTTGTTCTCCCTCAGTGATGAACAAATATCACTAAGAGCTGCTAGGTTATAATGTATAATCTTCTCAATAATGATAACACATATAGTGTAAACCCTAAGTCTGTGTTTATATAGTACACAGTTACAAGATATATTCTAATTGATATGGAATACAATTCTGTCTCCTAAAATATATCAATTAGATATATTCTACAAGTCTTCCAGTCTTCTAACTCTTTCCATTCATATCTTCTTTTATTTTAGTCTCGATCTTCTCCTGTAAATCAGCTTCATTCCTTAACTGAAAGTTTTCCCGCACTTAAGTTCTGATATGACTTTAAGTTCTGATATTAAGCTCTGACTTCTAGTAAGTCCTGATTTCAGTAAGTCCTGATATGTCCTGTTGTTAAGTTCGGAAAACTACACACAAATCATATTAGACATGACATCTCAAATATATCTAACAATCTCCCCCAACTTGTAAATTATGCAAAATATACAAGTTAATAGATTTGATGATATCAAAAACATTTGAAGTACAAATGCAAATAAGAGTTTAACTAGATAAATAACTACAACTTACAGTCCTTGTAGCTTTTACCAATCTCACTGAGTCAATCTGAATCCAAAGTGATTCTTGACAAAGTTTGATATCAGCTTTTCTTCTTTATTCCCCAGGACTTGAGCTATTTTAGTCTTGACTTGCTTCATCCCTTTATCTTGACTTCCAATCTGGTAGATTGCAGTCCTTAGAGCAGAGATATGGTTTCTTTCTAAACCATCATCCAGCCTTATTACCTTTGGATGAGAAGAATCTTTATTGTAGCATAGACATTTCCCTTTAAAAATCACTTCAAGTTTAGCAAAATCCTTCTTCATTAGAATTTCACTTCCATCATCTTTAACAATATTAGGAATGAATTCTATAACCCTTGAACCAGAAATTCTAGCTTTATCTCTTATGGTCTTCATTATGAAAGTTGACCATCTCCTGCTAATATCAGACTTTACCTCTATAAGGTAATGAAAGAATTGAAGTTCTTTCAGTGATTTGTTTAGCACATCTGATTCTGACATTTGATATGTCCTTCCATCTTCAAGAAATAGAATCAGATTTTCTTTGACATTGTGCTTGTCATGAGCATCCTGTACCACTTGAACAGAGATAACCTTATTAAGGTGTTTCTGTGTAACATCTTCAAGAGGTTTGTCAGTTAGCAAAAATGGATCTCTAGTAGCAACTTCAACTCCTGTCTTGATTTTAGCTTCATCAGAACCTAGTCCAACCCTATCTCTTGGTTCTCTAGCATTTAACCCAATAGTCATGAAATCAGACAATAATTGACTTTTCTTTGGATCTGATGGTTTGACATTTTTCCATAGAAGTTTCTTTTTGTCCGCTACTTTCATCTTGTCTAAATCAACTTGAGCTCTGTCAGAGGTTGATGTCTTGATGACTTTATCAGAACTTGTTGTTTCTGATGTAGCTTACAGTTCTTCACTCTGAACAACTTGAGCTATGTCAGAGGTTGTCTTGGATTCTTCAGTTATCTTCCTTCTTTTCAGAGTTTGAACATCTTCATCTACAACAAGAGTATCATCATGAACTTGAACCAGTTTGCACACAGGTTTTATCAGGATTTGAGGAATTTTCTTCTCCTGTGCCTTGGTTGGTTCATCAACTTTTCCCTTCCCTTTGTCTTTGGGATCAATTTCAGTTTGTGATCTTGTTTTGGGCTTTGATGCCTCAGTATTTGACTTCTCCTTGATCACAATGCCTTTTTCCTTAGGACTTGGAGGTTTCTTTGCAACAGAAGCTTTTGGCTTTAGATTTGTCTTTTAAACTTTAAATCTAGCTTCTTCCTCCTTGAGATTTTCTAAATCCATTCCAGGATTATGCTTCAGAAATAATCTTCTAGCAATCTCTTCATCAAATGTCTGAATTTTGGGATCTTTGTAGTAGACAGTAGTCTGCTTCACCTTTAGCTTCAGAGTTTGCAAAAACTTTTGAGAATCTTGACTTCCACCTTGTATCAGAACATCAGGCTTTGTCATCAGACTTTGCTTATCAGAACTTGATATCATATTTTGATTATCAGCACTTGCTATCAGATTTTGAGTTTGAGCAGCTTCAGGACTTGTCTTCTTTTGAGTAGAAGATTTGCTTGCATCAGAATTTAGTTTCCTTGAAGAAAACTTGCTGCTCTACCCTTGACCTTGACCTCTACTCTTATTAGAGTTTCCCTGGTCATCACCTTTGTCATCCTTCTTCTTCAGTATCTGAGTGATTGAGCATTTGGACTTACTTACCTTCTCCCCCTTTTGGCATCATCAAGTAGTAGGAGAGAGAGAAGAAGTTCAACTGAAGATTGGATTTCATCCAATTGAGCTTTTTGAGAGGCTTGATTCTGTAGGACCTCAGATATTTGGGCCTGTTGCTGTTCTTGAATCTTCTCAATGGCTTTAACTTTCTCAGAAATAGGTCTAATAAACCTCTTTTTATCAAGTTTGGTCTCCATATCCAGCTTTTCAGCTTTTTCAAGAAGTTTGTCAACCTTTTCATGAGTAGAAGAGTGTAGAACTTGAAGATTTTGGTAGACAGAGCTGTGACTTTGAGTTGTGTCTTGAAATCAGAATTTGTAAGCAACTCATCAGCTTTTCCAATATGGTTTGTAAGTACTTTGGAGCTTGGAATAAAATTAGTTTTATTCCACTTCTTGGTCCACTCCACACCTCTGTGAGTATCTTCCCAAGGAATAGGAGCAGCTTGCTCAACAAACTTCTCAATAAGTGCCTCCTTTCCTAGAATGGGAGCTGTAGTATCAACAGAAACACTGTCTTCAGAACTTGAAGAAGACTCATTATCTTATGACAGTACTAGAGTGTGTGTTGCTATTGGAGATTCTGGAACAACTTCGTCTAAATTCTGAGCATCGGAATTTATCTCCAAAAATAGGAGTTGTTGGTATCTTAACCTATAGAATAGGAGAATTGACTGTTGTTGGCTGAGCTGCTGTGGTTGGAGCTTCCAGAAATAAAACAGTAGGAATAATCAGCCTTTGAAGGTCAATTTTAGGACTTAATCCTGAATCTTCAACTGTTGTTTCTCTGACTAGAGAGACAGTTTGAGTGATAACTGTATCATTAGTAGTGTCTTTGGCTTTAGCTGGAGGTGGCAGAGATTCAATCACAATTGGCTTTGAGATCAGAGATTCCTGATCCCCTTCCTCAGCTTCAGTAGTATCCTCAGATGGAGGCTTAGCCATGTGCCTTTTTGCCATCATTTTCTTTAATCTCCTTGATAGTGAAGGAGTTGCTTGATCTGCATCAGAACTTACAGATTTCCTCTTCAAATTACCTGAAGCCACAACTTCATTTAAATTCTGATGGGTTGACCCTTCAGCTTCTTTTTCTTTCTGAAAATTGACATTTTCAGTTTCCACAGTCACAAGTTCTGATGCTTGAACCTGTGCTTTTTCATCATCTGACTCATCCCTTAGAATCATCTTCCTTCTCTTTGGTGGAGGTTGAGATACAGACTTTTCCCTCTTAGGCCTGGAAGACGAAGGTCTGATGGTAGGTGCTGATGGTTGTTGTTGTGATGATTGAGCTGGTTGGAAGTATGTTCTGATGGTAGGTTGAGGTTGAGAGGTGGTTGGTTGTGTAGGTGCTGATGGAGGTTGGGTTGGTTGTACATCAGGATATTTAGTAGTGTATGTGGTTGGGTCAGAGTTTACTAAAAACTATTTGACTGATTGTGGAATTTGGAGGGGTCTCAAAACACTTTTCTTATTATATGTAGATAATAAGTCAATAAATGCTCTCTTAGCAAGTTTAAATGGTGAAATCAACTCACTTGCTAGTTGGGGTGCATCAGAGTTACAAAAGATGTAAATAAGTTGACAGAATCTAGCAAAATATACAGTATTTCTATCTTCTGTCATCCTATCCCCTATGAATCCTAGTACAGTAGTAGCATAATCAAAATGAGATTGAGTAATCAGAGCATACCCAATTTGCTGAATTAGGATATAAATTGTATCAAAGTTTGAACACTTGTTTGCAAAGGTTCTTGTGATGCAGTCAAAGAAGAAACTCCATTCCCTCCTTATGTGGGGTCTCTTCAACTGTCCAAGCTTTGCCAAAGTTTTTTCATAGCCCAGATTGGCCATTAGATGTTAAAGAGCTGGCTCCTCAACTGTTGAATAAGTGCAGTTTTCTGGCAATTGTAGTGCTTGACAAAATATAGCCACAGTCACCACATGCTCATCATCCCCTGTTGTGAAAATAAGACTAGGGGACCCATTTGCTCCACCATCATCATATACACCACTCCTCCAAAACTCCAGCACTTGATTTCCTGAGAGTGTGTCTGGTTTGGTCAGTGCATAGCCTATTTCACTTCAAGACACAAAGTCTTTGATGAAGTGAAGTTCTGATGGAGCTTCATTCTTAGAGAGAATGGCTGAGTAGTTGTTAGGAACAAACTTAGCTCCATTGAAAACTATGTCTTTTGATGCCATTTCTGTAAAAAATAAGTGAGAAAATAGAGTGTGCACAAGGTGTTTGATAAAATTCCTGTAAGAAAAAGCTTCAGAGAATATTAGAGAGAGAGAGAATAAGAGAGATTAGAGAAAAAAAGTAGGTAAAAGATTATAAAATCTTTTAACTCTCATATATATACTCTCTTTTTGACAAATGTTATGATTGAAGCATAACAGACTTTAGACACCTGGCAGCATATCATTAGTCAAAAAAAATTATTAGTGGCCACGGGTATTAAGCAGTAATATATGTGCACATGCAGTGTTTCAAGGAAAACACGCTTCCCACTTACTAAATGATTATGATTGCTTTTATCTCACCTAAATATATTTTGATAAAATATGACCATTACAGAATTTACCATAAATAAGTCAAGTAAATAAATAATTCCACGTAAACATCAGAGTTTGCATCAGGATTTAATATCAGAGCTTGACTATTATTAGATTTTAACGGTCATCAGAACATGGCTTCTGTACTCAAAAAGTGAATGTTTGTTACTGTGATTCTTCATACAAATACTGACTTGTTTCTTCAGAGTTTAAGTATTAAAAATTCCATCAGAACTTGTCCTTAGAATTTATGCATATGACACTTAACTGTTTATCTAAAACAACTTAATCACCACAGTAATTTTCATCATTTATATGGAGTGATTGTGTGTGCATTAGCAAAATATCAGATAGAGATTAAAGTCTGATAAACTTCAGTACATCTCAGAAATAAGGCATAACTAAGAAAAGTGCTTAAAATCTGGAATTAATTATGAAGTCTACTATAGAACAAATTTATGCAAGAATCCACCTCAACTGTTTGTGCTCATTTTATGCATCTTTTGAAATTCCTTTTTACAGTGGCTTCTCAGTGTAAGTGAGTCACAACAGCTATCAGAATTTATGCTATTATCAGAGTATTTCTCCAGTAATCAGAGAATGTGAAAAGTCACCAAGAAAAAAATTATTTACTTTTCTAAGGCATATTACTTAATACCAGCAATGCACTTGGGTCTTCCCTTCCACATATTTACTCTAGATCTCAAAGGAGTACCTGACTTTAATTTTCTTTTCTTTTCTTTAGATAAGTGAGGCTTATCAAGCATGTGGTTCATCCTTGAGATTTACTGACATCAGAATTTGATAGATAAGAAGCAAGAATCTAGTTTGTGACTTAGTAATAAGATACACAAAGTAAATTTGACTAAGCTCAACATCAGAATTTGCTTGTGTTAATGAATTTCCACATAAATAAGTAATTCAAACATGGGATTTCTAGTATGTTAAAGACTACTAGGTCAACATCTAGCACAGTTATCCTTATTGGATTGAATAGTCACAGAACATTCAAAACACTATCAGAGTATATAGATCCACATCAGATAATAATCAGTTTTAATGTATTACAATTTAAGCACAGATTACATGATGATAAGACAATCTGTAAACACTGATCATAAAGTCTGATGCATGTGAACAAAAACTAAGCAGATTTAGAGAAAGAACCTGAAACCATTCCAAGTTCATTTACCATTCTTGTAAAAGTAGCTTCACATAGTGGTTTTGTGAAGATATCTGCTATTTGTTGATCTGTTGGAACAAAATGCAATTCCACTATACCTTCCATCACATGTTCCCTTATGAAATAGTACCTAATGCTGATGTGCTTTGTCATTGAGTGTTGAACTGGATTATCTGTCATAGAAATTGCACTTTGATTATCACAGTAAATAGGTATTTTAGAAAATTCTAACCCATAGTCTAGTAACTGATTCTTTATCCGAAGAATCTGTGCACAACAGCTTCCTGCAGCAATATATTCTGTTTCTGCAGTTGATGTGGAATTTGATTTATGTTTCTTGCTAAACCAAGAAACTAATCTGCCTCCAAGAAATTGGCAGCTTCCAATCTAGCAACTGGTGCAAATGTTTCATCATAATCAATACCCTCCTATTGAGAGTAGCCTTTAGAAACCAGCCTTGCTTTGTTTCTTGTAATTATGCCATCACTGTCAGTTTTGCTTCTGAATACCCATTTTGTGCCAACAGTTGATCTGTTCTTTGGTCTTGGCACTAAGGTCCAGACTTTATTTCTTTCAAATTCATTTAACTCTTCCTGCAATGCTTGCATCCAATCAGCATCTTGAAGAGCTTCTTCCACTTTCTTTGGTTCAATCTGAGATAGAAAAGAATGATAGAGACATTCATTTGATGTTGCAGTTCTAGTTCTGACACCTGCTTCAGGATCTCCAATTATTAAGTCAGATGTATGTGATTTGGTCCACTTCCTTGCAGATGGAAGTTGTTCTCTAGAACTGGATCCTCCCCCATGATCCATGCTGTCTCCATCAGCATTTTTGATGCTCCCCCTGTAGTTATGCTTTCTGAGACTTCAGAATTTAAGTTGGATCCTTCAGGATTTGAAGAATCAGAGTTTCTAGAATTATCAGAATTTGGCTCATCAGAACTTGATGAATCAGAACGTGAAGAGCCAGTGACAGGTTCTGATGCTTCTTGAGAGTCTTGAGTTATGGTAGGATCTTCAGCTTGCTCCCCCTAAACAGGTGCATTTTCCCTTGGAGTAGTTACCACAGTTTCAATGACATCAGAACTTAACCTGTCAGAACTTAAAGGATCAGGATTTAAGTCATCAGAATTTATAGTATTAGAATTTAAATGTTCATTTTCAAATCTCAGCTGATCATGATCATTGAAAACTTAAAGTCCAGTAATCTTCTTATCATCAAAAGATACATTGATAGATTCCATGACAACCCTTTTTCTTAAATTGTAGACTCTGAAGGATTTTGTGGAAAGTGGATATCCAACAAAAATTCCTTCATCAGCTTTTAGATCAAATTTTGACAATTGTTCAGGATGAGTCTTAAGAACAAAACACTTACATCCAAATACATGAAAGTATTTCAGATTTGGATTCTTTTTCTTCACCATCTCATATGGTATTTTTCCATGCTTGTTTATGAGTGTAACATTCTGTGTAAAACAAGCAGTCTGCACAGCTTCAGCCCAAAAGTAGGTTGGTAGCTTTGCTTCATCAAGCATAGTTCGTGCAACTTCAATGATAGTCCTGTTCTTTCTTTCTACAACTCAATTTTGCTGTGGAGTTCCAGGTGTAGAAAATTCCTGCTTAATTCCATGCTCTTTGCAGAACTCTTCCATTATTGAATTCTTGAACTCAGTGCCATTATCACTTCTTATAATTTTGACAGAATCTTTGACCAATTTATCCAGCTGTTTGACATGATCAGTTAGAGTAGATGTAGTCTCATTCTTCTTGTGTAAGAAATACTCCCAAGTGTACCTTGTGAACTCATTCACTATAACCATAACATATTTCTTCTTTGTAATAGACATGACATTGACAGGACCAAATAGATCAACATGCAGTAGGTGATAAGGCTCAAGAATTGAAGATTTAGTTTTGCTCTTGAATGAAGATTTTCTTTGTTTTGCCTTTTGACATGAAACACAAAGGCCATCAGGAGCAAATACTGATTTTGGCAGTCCTCTCATAAGATCTTTCTTTACTAGCTCATTTATGTTGTTAAAATTTTAAATGAGAGAGTCTTTTATGCCAATTTCAACTTTCTTCAATTGATGCTCTACTCAACAGACAGATTGCAGAACCATCATAACTTATTGAAAGTCTGGCTTCATAAATGTTACCATGCATATAACCTTTCAGAACCACTTTGCCTGTAGAATTGCTTACAACTTCACAATGTTCTTCAAAGAAATCCACATGATAACCTCTGTCACAGATATGACTCACACTTAGCATATTATGTTTAAGTCCTGAGACAAGAGCTATTGTTTCAATGATGACATTCCCAAGATTGATATTGCCATATCCCAGAGTTTTTCCCATGTTGCCATCTCCATAAGAAACTCCTGGGTCAGCTTTCTCCACAAAGTCTGATAGCAGGGCTTTATTTCTAGTCATATGTCCTGAACATCCACTGTCCAGAACTAGGATGTTTTTCCTGTTGCCCTGCAATCACAAAGACCACTCTTGGTTAGTTTTAAGGACCCAGACTTGCTTGGATCCTTTGGCCTTTTTAAGTTTGTTAGCATTTGCAACGGATTTAATTTCAGAGTTTATGCTAACATGCTGTTTATCAGAGTTTATATCAGACTTTGCATCAGACTTTACACTAGAAGGAATAATACTAACTTTCTTCAAAGAAGGTTTTATTTGATAATAATCATAGTACAAACTATGATATTCCTTACAAGTATAAACGGAATGCCATAAACTACCACAATGAAAACAAGGATTTTGTGGTTTAAACCTAACAGACTGACTCTTAACTCCTGATTTAGGAGGTAAAGAGTTTATTTCTTTATTTTTCCTGCAAAAAGAAGCAAGATGGTTAGATTTTTCACAGTTATAACATTTCTTTCTAGGAGCATTAAGAACAGGCATTTAATTATTATTTTTATTCACACCTTCCTTTCCATTCCTATTTTTCTTAGCTTCTTTTTCATTAAGCCTATGTTTACTTTAGCTGGTTTATCTTGTTTAAATTTGTCAGAAGTTGACTTTTCTTTGACTTCTGTCCTAGACTCTTTCATCTTTTCAGAATTAGACTTTACAGTTTTGCTACAAACTTAACAGGAGTTACCTTTGACTTAGTAGTCTGTTTAACAATAATTGACTCAATTTGTTCAGTTCCTTTCTCACTTTTATCATCTCCATAACCTAAGCCCTCTTTCCAGTTTCCACTACTTAGTAAATTCTGAGTTGTTCTGCCAGAGTTAGTCCAAGTTCTGATAATCTCTTTTTCCTTTTCTAAATTAGTTTTTAGAGATTCATTAAATTTTAGCACTTCATCTCTAACATACAAAGCATCATCTCTTTCTTTCTTAGTTTGATGAAGAAAAACTAACTCCTTTTTTAAATAGTCATTTCTCTTTTTAAAAGCAAGATTTTTAGATGTTAATCTTTCACATGTTAAAGTCTGATATCTATAACTAATGAATATGGTTTTAAGATATAATCTCAACTCAGTAATATCATCAGTATGAAATGCATAAGTTGTTTGAGGTACGTTCAATTCAGCAGTTTCAGTACTGCTATCAGCATTTGCCATCAAGGCATAGTTCACCTTATGTTCAGAATCTGAAGTGTCTGTCCAGCTTTTGTTCTTTGTGACAAGTGCCTTTCCTTTGTCACTTTTTCCTTTCTTGCAGTCAGGAGATATGTGGCCTCTTTCACCACAATTGTAGCATTTGACATTTGAGTTGTCTCCTCTGTCAAACTTTCCTCCTTTGCCTTCAGACTTTCTGAATCATTTCTTATCAGAACTTCCACCTTTCCTGGAAATTTCTTGCCCTTTCTGAATTTCCTGTAGGCTATCTTTGTGATACCATTCACCATAAGAGCACACAGTTGCATCATCTCTGCATCAACATCTATTTCAGGTAAACTTTTAGTTTCTGAATCATCATCATCAGAATATGATGACTCTGAATCAGACTTTATGATGAGAGCCTTTCCTTTGCCCCTCTTTGAGGCAACCACTTTAGGAGATTCCTCCTCAGCTCTAAGAGCAATTATCCTTGACTTTATTCCATACCTCTTGCTCCTTTGATCCATCTCAAGTTCATGAGCATACCATAAATTTCATCAAGAGTAGTTTCAGTAAGGTCATAGTTGTCTCTTATGGTAGTAGACTTCAAATCCCAATTTTCAGGAAAAGCTAAAAGGAATTTTAGATTTGAATCTTCAAGATCATATTCCTTGTCCACCAGTGACAGATCATTCAAGAGTTTGGTAAACCTGTCATATAAATCAGTTAATGACTCATCAGCTTTTGATTCAATGTGCTCATACTCTTGAGTAAGTATAGTCCTCCTGTTCTTTTTGATTGCATCAGTTCCCTGACATCTTGTCTCCAAAGCATCCCATATCTCCTTTGCAGTCTTGCAATTAATTACCCTGTTTGACATGACATTATCAATGGTACTGTGCAGCAAATGCCTTACCCTTGCATCCTTGGCAATATATGAGATGTCTTCAGCTGTGTAATCACCTTTCTCCTTTGGTATGGACTTTGCTGGTTGATCAGCAACTCCAACAGAGAGCTTGTTAGGCTTATATGGTCCTTCATTAATCCTATCAAGGTATTCTGGATCTATAGCTTCCAGAAACATAGCCATCTTCACTTTCCATATGGGATACTCAGAAGGTCTCAGTATGGGAACCCTAACAATCTCATATCGACTTTCAGTTTGGGTGTTTTGAGTTTCTTAAGTTTTGGTGGGCTTAGTTGGGGTTTGTGTTTCTTCAGACATGATTGTTTGGATCTTTACTGTATGTGTGTTAACAGATAACCTCTGATACCAATTGCTAGGTCACACAACACTGTAGAAGGGGGTTGAATACAGTGTTTATACAATTAAATCAATTTAACAGAAGTATGTAACAAAGATCAACTATATTCAATAAACTCTATTACAATATGAATTGCTGTTCTCTTTTAGTGATGAACAAATATCACTAAGAGCTGCTATGTTACAATGTATAATCTTCTCGATAATAATAACACATATAGTGTAAACCCTAAGTCTGTGTTTATATAGTACACAGTTACAAGATATATTCTAATTGATATGTAATACAATTCTGTCTCCTAAAATATATCAATCAGATATCTTCTACAAGTCTTCCAGTCTTCTAACTCTTTCCATGCATATCTTCTTTTGTTTTAGTCTCGATCTTCTCCTGTAAATCAACTTCATTCCTTAACTGAAAGTCTTCCCGCACTTAAGTTCTGATATGACTTTAAGTTATGATATTAAGCTCTGACTTCCAGTAAGTCCTGATATGCCCTGTTGTTAAGTTCTGAAAACTAAACACAAATCATATTAGACATGACATCTCAAATATATCTAACAAAGGTTGATAAAGCATAGATCAAGGTTCCTAGAGGCTATACAAGCTTTTGTCTTGTGTTAAGAAGCTCCAAGAAAGGTATAAATCTCTTGAACCTTTAGAACTAAGTTGGTTGAATAATGTTTTAATCATGTTATGATAGTTGTTGGAGTATGCTAGAATTTGGTATGATTAGTGATATGATTTGAATGAGTTTAGGTTTGATTATTGTCATTGGTAGGTCATGTATCATGCTTAGTGTTAAAGATTTTGTGTTAGGTCCGAAATACAACTATAGAGGGGGGGGGGTGGATACAGTTTATGCAAACAGTTCAATATAGAGTAACAGAATCAACAGTTTTTATATTAATCAAATAAAAACTGTTACAAAATTACTCTCTCAAAAGGATTAACAATTATCCTTGAGAGCTGCTAGGTTATCTGAAAGATATAACAATTTGTTACACCTATAGTGTAAACTTAATTTGTGCTTATATAGTGCACAGTTATACAATAAATAAGCAATCATATTCTATTACAATAAGGAATTCTAATACATATCCATGTATATTTGCTTTTGTAAGTAGTCCTTCACCGCCTTGAATTCTGCAATCCATTTCCTTCTTTGATATCTACTGATATGACTAAGTACTGATCATCAAATGTTGATCATTAAATACTGATAGATAGATACTGATGATGTCACCTTCAGTAAATCATGATGTCAAATACTGATAATAAACTCTGATAATTTATATACTGATATCAACAATTTCTTCTAACAATCTCCCCCAACTTGTGCATTATGTAATTATGTACAAGTTCTATATGATGTTGTCAAAAACTATCTAACTGCAGAAATCAAATAAACATATACATTCTTGTAATCAGTTTTCAGACTTTATCTTTAATTCTGAACTCTAACACAGTCTTTAGCTTTTTCAAGGAACTTCTACAATAGATTTTCTTCCATAACATCCAAGTACCATTGCACCATCTAGTTGATATCTTTTAGCTCATCTGTTAATTCATCATTTTGGTAGATGGTTGCGCTGAGATCATGTAATTTTGAATTTCTAAGTGATAGATCATCCGGTTCCAGAAATCCAGTCCTCTTTCCACCAGGATTAAAAGTGAAGACTTTATGTCCTAGACTCATTTCTACTTTGGCTCCTCCAATAGGCATATCAACAACATATTATGTTTCATCAATGTACTTTGGAATGTAGTTTGACTTGTAAGTCATCCCACTCCGCTTCAACTGTATTAAGTTCTTCAAAAATGAAGACCATTTGGTAGTTACAGAGTTAGCTACCTTAAGAATTGTAGCAACAAATTCCAACTCATGCCATGGTTTATTTTTCATCTGCTCTTGTGTCAACCTCAACCTCCTTCCAGATTCCAAAAAATATATCATCTTTTCTCCAACTAGATCAATGAAAATTTGTACTGACATAATCTTCTGCAAATATACAAGCATCACATTATCTCCAATTTTTGTTAGATTTCCATGCTTCCTTATAATTAAAGCATCAACTACAAATAAATCAACACCTAACCTTCCCAGACCACTTGTGATTCCAGGTCTTCTGACATGAGAACTCCCACTGTAAATCTTGTTTAATGTTCCAGAAGAATCTCTTCTATGTGCAGGCTTCTTGCTTCCCCATAACAACTTCCTCTTCTCTTCAAAAGTAAGCTCTGGCATATCAGAATTTATGTTCTCAGAATCAGGATTTGTTGTCTCATCTTTGTTAGATATATTTGTGGTGTCATGTCTAATCTGTTGTGTTTAGTTTCAGAACTTAATATTAGGACTTACTGGAAATCAGAACTTACTGAAGTCAGAACTTATATAAGAACTTAAGGCCGTCATGATTTATATCAGGACTTAAGTGCAGATACTTCAGATAAGGAAAGTAGCAGATTTACAGGAAAAGACCATGACTAAAACAATAGAAGATATGCATGAAGAGTTAGAAGACTAGAAGACTTGTAGAAGATAATATCTGGTTGATATATTTTTAGGAGACATAATTATATTCTATATCAATTAGAAGATATCTTATAACTGTGTACTGTATAAACACAGCTTAGGGTTTACATTATATGTGTTATCATTCACGAGAGAGATTATACATTGTAACCTAGCAACTCTTAGTGATATTGTTCATCACTGAGAGAGAACAACTGTTCTATTATAACAGAGTTTATAATATTAAATATACTTGATTACTGTTACATACTTGTGTTTGAAATCGATTTGATTGTATAAACACTATATTCAACCTCCTTCTATAGTGTTGTGTGACCTAACAAGTGGTATCTGAGCATCTCTGTTGATTTACAAACAGTGAGATCCAGTTTACAATCATGTCTGAAGAAACACAAACCCCACCTAAGCCCACCAAACCTCAAGATACTCAAAACAATCAAACTCACAGTGGATATGAGAGTGTTAGGGTTCCCATACTGAGAGCATCTGAGTATCATATATGGAAGGTAAAGATGGCTATGTTTCCGGAAGCTACAGATCCAGAATACCTTGATAGAATCAATGATGGACCATATAAGCCTACCAATCTTTCTGTTGCAGTTGCTGATCAACCAGCAAAGATGATACCAAAGGAGAAAAGTGAGTACACAACTGAAGACATCTCATCTATTGCCAAGGATGCAAGGGTAAGACATCTGCTGCATAGTGCAATTGACAATGTCATGACAAATAAGGGTAATTGGCTGCAAGACTGTAAAAGAGATATGGGATGCTTTGGAGACAAGATGCTAGGGAATTGATGCAATCAAGAAGAACAGGAAGACTATACTCACTCAAGAGTGTGAGCACTTTGACTCAAAAGCTAATGAGTCATTAACTGATTTATATGACAAGTTTACCAAACTCATGAATGATCTATCACTGGTGGACAAGGGATATGATCTTGAAGATTCAAATCTAAAATTCCTTTTAGCTATTCCTGAAAATTGGGATTTGAAGTCTACTACCATAAAGGACAACTATGAGCTTTCTGAAACTACTCTTGATGAAATTTATGGTATGCTCAAGACTCATGAACTTGAGATGGATCAAAGGAGCAAAAGGCATGGAAGAAATTCAAAGAAAGTTACTCTTAAAGATGAGGAGGAATCTCCTAAAGTTGTTGTCTCAAAGTGGGGCAAAGGAAAGCTCTCATCATATAGTCTGATTCAGAGTCATCATATTTTGATGATGATGATTCAGAATCTAAAAATTTATCTGAATTTGATGTTGATGCAGAGATAATACAACTGTGTGCTCTTATGGTGAAGGGTATCACAAAGATAGCCTACAAGAAATTCAGAAAGGGCAAGAAGTTTTCAAGGAAAGGTGGAAGTTCTGAAAAGAAAGGGTTCAGAAAGTCTGAAGGCAAAGGAGGAAAGTCTGACAGAGGAGACAACTCAAATGTCAAATGCTACAATTATGGTGAAAGAGGCCACATCTCTCCTGACTACAAGAAAGGAAAAAGTGATAAAGGCCAGACACTTATCACAAAGAAGAAAAACCGGGCAGACACTTTAGATTCTGAAGATGAGGTGAACTATGCCTTAATGGAAAATGCTGATAACAGTTCTGATGCTGCTGAATTGAAGGTACCTCAATCAACTCTTGCTTTTCATACTGATGATATTTCTGAGCTAAGATTATATCTGAAAACCATGTTCATTAATTTTAGAGATCAGACTTTAACAAATGAAAGATTAACTTCTAAATGTCTTGCTCTTAGAAATAGAAATGACTACTTAGAAAAAGAGTTAGTTATGTTCCATCAAACTCAGAAAGAAAGAGATGAGGCTTTGTATGTTAGAGATTAAGTGTTAAAATTGAATAAATCTCTTAAATCTAAACTGGAAAAGGAAAAGGAGATGATCAAAACTTGGACTAACTCTGGAAGAACAATATAGAAAATCTTATAAAATGGAAATTTGAAAGAAGGTCTAGGTTACCTGGATGATAAAGAAGAAAAGGAAATTGTGTCATCTAAACCAAACTTTACCAAGAAAGCTGAAAAGCCTAAAGTTAATCCTGTTAAATTTGTAGAAAAAACTGATGTAATATTTGGGATATATCGTGTAATTATTTTTGCTAATAAATAAATATTATGCTTGTGTAGTATTTATTCTGTGAATTAATTGTTAAGTGATATATGTGTTTGGATGTTTAAAAATAATATTAATTGAATATTTTAATTTTTATATGTCCAAAATAAAATATAGATAATTTTCATATCTTCCTATTTATTTTTATGTTGATTTATGATTTTATTGGAAATTTATGAATTTTATAAAATCTTTTTCCGAGTATTTATAAACTATTTTATATAATCGAGAACCAACCGACGTCACCCGTTTTTACGTTTTTATAACCCGAAACTCTTCTGAGAACTCCTTTCTAACCCAATTGCAATATTCCGAGCACTTTCCATGTTTCGACTTTTTCAATCCGGCGTACGGTTTGTCCTGGGCGGGTCCTGGAGCAATATTTTCGATACATTATTCGTTTCGGTAAATCAATAAAACTCGTATTTTTTAATAAAAAGGATCTTTATATTAAACTATTACAATTATCACCTCGTAATACGTGTAACCATGCACTGAGACCAAGACCGCAGTACAAATTGTACTGATTTGGATAATTATCCCGAAAATCGGTACCGTTTGGATCTGTTTTTATAAATAAACGTACCATTTTGTATCCGGAATGATCCAACGGGATACTACTTTTCCTTAATTATAAATAGCCTTTACCGTATTTTATTTCGTACTGAAAATCATTTGCAAACAGTAATTATATAATTTTACAGAGAAAATCTATATATTCATATAAACTTTCAAGAATCAAACAACAATTCGGAGGTGTTATTGAAATCCGTTTGGAAAGCTTGAGTAACTAAAACGAAGGGTTTGAAGAGTACTATCAGATTATACAAGTTCTAGAACTGCAGAATCAAAGGTTTATTTTCTATAATTTTATTTATTTTCGAATTATTTTGATTAAAAATATGAATTTTTGTATGGATGATTGTTTGAATGATTTGATGCTTGCATGTTGTAGAGCTTGTTCTCCTGATGATTTTCATATGTCATATGACTGATTTGGAGTTCAATAACATGTTCAAAATTGAGTTTAATTTTCGAATTTTAAAATTAGGGGTTATAACCCATATAAATGTTCTTAATTGAAATTTAGGGCCTTTTGTGTTCCTTATGAAATTTGCAATTGATTGGTGTATAGCTCGTTAACAGACGATTCATGGTTTGAAGGGAGTTGTGCGTTTATGTTAGTCCCTTAACAATATAACAAGAATTACGGAAGGGGGGTTGAATGAAATTCTTCAACCTTTTTCTTAAAATAAAAATGTTCGAACTCGAATATAAATATAAGTGTGTTGATTAACACAATGCGGAATAAAAACTTAAGTGAATCAAAATACAAGTAATTAAAAACAAGAGTCTTTAAAAACTTTCTGGTGGATTTAAACAATTCCACCAGAGATATATATTATATCGAGAGAACTCTGTGTGCAAGAATGCTCACAGCTGCTTACAAATATGAACTACTGAGAATACAGAGAAATGCTAATAATTCTACTTACAAATGTTTGTCACTTTTTGTATCTCAGATCTTAGTTTCTATTTGCTACTTCTTGGTTTATATATTACCAAGATTACAAAGTCAAAAGACAGGATCATTGTAAAAACTATCGGGTCTAATGCTTTTTTACTTTGTTCTCTATTACCCAGTTAATAGGCTTCCTCATTCCATTTGCATACACTTCGACGCATGTGACCAGTTGTCACTGTCAACTGATATTTGAATTCTTTATCCGTTGAGTACATGATCATCCGTCGACTTTATGATCATCCGTTGATGGCTTCATTGATCATCCGTCGACTGCTATATTAACCATCCGTTGATAGCTATTTGATCATCCGTCGATGGCTTTGTTAATCATCTGTCGGTAGCTGTTTTGGCACTTGACTTCAATTCATTTATGCAGAATTACAAGACATCATCTATGTATAATTAATCAACCTATTTTGCATATCTAGTTAAAGTCAACATGACTTATATGCTACTACAGAATCTATACAAAGGTGTATGCAGAAATGTGCTACAGACTCATTATTACATAAGCTACTCACTCGATGGATAATAAGTCATCATTCGTCGGGACTATAATGATTTATCCATCGGGACTATAATCCTTATCCGTCAAGTGCTACATTATTTCACTAAGTAAAATCTACTTAGGTGTTTTGTTTGTGTAATCATCAAGTACACAACATATGCACAACAATCTTCCCCAATTAATGTCTACTGGAATTGTAGCCATAAATTAAGAGATACTTGATGATAACAAAACACCCTAAACATACAGCTTTAAAGAGAAGTAGATAATACTGAAAAGTGCTTCAATTAATCAAAATTTACAAAGTTTAGCTCACTGTCATTTTTAAGATGCTCCTCTAGCCTGAGCAGATTTTTCTAGTTTCTTGAAGATCTGGATCTCTTTCCAAGCTTTCTGTTATTTTCTTCAATCTGATTTTGGAGCTGCCTGTGGAATTCCAGTTCATCAGATTCTGAGAGATTTAGCTTTTCTTACATTTCCAAGAGAGTCTCATTGCTAGAGATGCTCAATTGGTCTTCTAATCTGAAAAATCTTCTCACTCCTTTGTCATCCATGAACTCCATCAACCAGTAGGGCCTTAGATGCACTCTTCTCCTTGTGTAAGGGATGATTAGAGTCTTTGGGAGTGCATCTTTAGCTCTAACACTCCTTAGTTCTTCAATCTTCTTCAATACTAGTCTTCTTGCAGTGATATTGAACCCAAAGTTCTTCTTGAAGGATGAATAAACTTTAATCAGGACATCTTGGCTCTCTTGAAGAATCCTGTGAAGTGGCCACTGAATCTCCTTTCCTCCTTTGTACTTGAACACTAACCTTTCAGGTAGGTCCCTATATGCATCAATACTTCTTACTTCATCTAGTTCATCCAGATAGAGGTTTAGATTAGAAAATTCTTTGATGTCACACAAGTACAAGTAGTCCCCCTTATTGACTTTGGGCTGAGCTTTAACTACAGACTTGGATTTTAGAGGTGACAGCTTGACTTTCTTGACTACTCTTGACTTTGTCCTTTTTGGCTTGCTAAGGATTGGTAGATTGAAGTTTGAAATTGGTATGTTCTCCCAGTCATTTGGCTCATCCTTGGGCACAGTAGGTTCACCATGAATATTCCTGTAGGGATCCACCACCCTTATGTCTTCAAATGCCACAAAGGGTTTTGATGCTTGAGTTGTGGCTGGTGTGGATTTCTTAAGAAATTGATCTTCCAATTTCTTGTCAACAATTTCCAGTTTCCTTTTAGTTCTTTTAGCCAATTGCTTCTTTCTTGGAGATTTCTCCTGTTCTTCAACTTGCTTCCTTGATTCAGTTGCTTCAGATGGTTGAGAGGGAATTTGTTGTGATGAATTTACAGCATGTAGCTTGGCCAAGATAGCAATCTGCTCTATCTTTTGTTTAGCCTTTTTAGCATCTAGATAAGCCTGCTTCTTCTCCTGCTTCAATCTAGCTTTTTCTTCTCTCTTTGCTTGAGCAAATTGAGGGTGTCCAGCCACCACACAAATTTCTTTCCCATTTCTGAAAACTTAGCAATCCTCCTTTTAGAAACTGAATCAGCTGGATCTTTATAGAAGATAATTGATCTTGACAGAAGCTTCTTCTCATCAGGCTTGGGTGTCTCATATATAGTGTCCAAGGGGTTCTTCAAGGATGATTTTGAGTAGTTTGCCCTTGGTTTAAGAATCATTACAGCCTTTGGAGACTTGATGCATGAAGATTGTCCTCTTTCCAGATAGTTCATACTCATCTCATTCACACTAATTTGCTTGACTTGAGAGTGATGGATGACTGACTTAACTGGCTCCTTGACAAGTTCAAACTTTTTCTGTATCTCCTCATCAATCTTCTTCCAGTTGACCAAACTCAACTGTTCTTTCTCAGCAACTTTCAAGTTAGCTGCTCACTACAAGAAACTGGCCTATTAGCGACCAACTTTTTTAGTGACCGGAAATTCTGTAGCAAAAAATAACAATTAGCGACCGATTTCCGCGACCGGTGACATTTTCGTTGCTAAAAGATATTCAGCGACCGCATTCCGTAGCTATGGAGTCGCAACAATTTTCCCACCCGCAAAAAACCACCGCGAAATTTTGGCGCCTTTTCTTTAGCTACTAAATTTTATCAGCGACCGCAAGTGGTAGCAGATAGTGCCACATCAGCACTCGAAACAGCGACAGCCTTCCGTCTCAAATTTAGAGACCAATTTTATCAGCGACCGAAAGATAACAACGACGTACTGTGGTAGCAGAAAGTCCTTCAGTTTAAATTTTTTGTAATTGGGGTTTTTGGCGCCTTTTTTAGCGACCGAAAAGTATCGGCGACCGAATGCCGTCACTGACGATAAATATTGAAAATATTGATTTTTTTTATTATGAATAATATTAAAATATTATTTTAAAATTTAGTTAATATTAAATATTTTAAAATTAAAATATAGTTTACGTGTACCCTTTCATTCAAATTCTTCATTTAAAATATTATTTAATCACATGGCGCAAACAAAGGTTCAGGCCAAGTAGCAAACTGTTAGCTGTTCAATGGCCATCTTGCATCAAATTTAATCATATGGTATACTTAGTAGTGAGTACTAAAAGATTACCTTCTATAAAAAACTACCATTGCTTGGGTGTCCTCCAAACAAAGTAAATTCACATATATACATCTCATTAAGTATATTCATTGTCATCCTGTAAAAACTGTTTGTGTTCAGGCACCAAGGTTACTACACCTAAATACTACAGTATGCATGTTTCATATAAGCAAGCCGTTCGACTTAATACTGCTACACTTGGAAAAAAAAGAGAAACTAGGAGGTGGAACACAAATAGGAATAGGAAGTAGGAACTATCAATTTAAAGTGCTCTGTACTTCCAAAACTTAAACTCTCTGTTGTATCAATTTTGACCAGGTTAATAATCCTCACCTCCTTGCGGAGTTGGTAAAATTCAATAAACTAGGCAAAAAAAAAAATTTGTGCTTGTTCCCAGTTGTTTTCTTTATTTTATATAATCACAATTGCCTCCACCTAATTGTAGGGATTAAAATGAGCTGGCTATGATTAAACATGAGCTGTCTTTGTGCTTCTCTATTCTATCTTTTTCTATCTCTGTAACATCAAGCCAAGCAGTTCGAGCGAGTGTATTATGTTATAAATCTAAGCTTTTTAGATTGACTGAGAAATGCTATGGAATACAATTGTGGCCGAGTTGATGC
Source organism: Apium graveolens (assembly GCF_009905375.1). Lineage (NCBI taxonomy): Eukaryota > Viridiplantae > Streptophyta > Magnoliopsida > Apiales > Apiaceae > Apium > Apium graveolens. The sequence continues at coordinate 3,578,037 of NC_133650.1, read as the reverse complement.
AGGGACTACATTGTATCATCACGAGATCAATTATATGCTCTTTTATCCTAATGTTGGAAAATAAAGGAGTATCAAACTCTCAGATGTAGAATTTATATTAGTGGCATGTATTGACTAGTTTGTAAGGAAGTGTGTAAAACGAATAGATGCTTATGTTTTGTCTCTATAGTAGTAGTAGGATATCTAAATATTATATGAAGGGTTAGGTGGTGTAAGCATTAGAATTGATGGAATTAAATAAGTTTACATTTGGAGCATAGAACATCAAATGCAATGGATTTTTATCTGAGGTCTTATTCGCTAAATCAAGATTGAGTTGAATAGGCAGAGAACAAAAATTACTTAGTGAAAATATTTTGGATAGATGCATGAGGTCTCATGCTCGACGCACCCCTGGCTTTGGCTGGCTGTATGATGGCTGTAGGTAAAATTTATATAGTTTGGACTGTTGACTGTTTATTATTATCCCATCTCGTTAGAAAATACACTTGATTGGTGATCAATATAGGATTGTTATTATTTTATTGCGGTCTCGCGCTAAAACAAAATAACAAATATTTTTAATCTTGCTAAAAACATGTATATTACTGGTCTTCATATTGATGCACCTTATAAAATCTGAACTCTTTGATATGGAAATAGAACATATCCATCCTGTACAGTACACTTAATTCTAGGTTTTCTAAATTATTGTTCTGCAAATTACACTATTTCTTTCATGTTGCTTAAGAAACTTAAATTAGTTGTAGGTTTCCTAGGTTTACTTTTTTATAGATTGACATAAGAGAGTTAAAGTACATAATATTAGATCCTGAACCCAAAAGGATTAAGTAGTATTTCATCGCAGAAGCTAAAAATGCTCAGTTCATACCAACAATCTGTGAACATAAATAGATATAAATTACCAACTTACTGCTATTGATTAACATTTTGAGTTCACTGCATCTTAATCATATTAATGAGTCCAACTGTATATTTGGATGTTGTTTAAGTTAAAGGCTTCGAAATTTTTTTACCTCTTAAAATTAACTCAAAAATAGAAATTGTTTGAGGCATGGAAGACCTAAAAATTTTAGCACTCTGTATAAAGTTAATTCTAACTAAAATTATATTTATATAATTTTGTATATTACAGTGATTTTGCAGACCACAACATCGTGAAGTGCATCTCCCAGTTGTGCCTTCAGAATTGGCCTACTCCTGCGATTACGTGGGTCAACACACCTCTCACCCACAAGGATGCAGTTTGGGCTGAATTTCAGGTATGTTTAGGTGATTTCATTTATTTTAATTGTTACTATTAATGTATTATTGTGGAATACTTTTCTATCAATTTTTTTTTGTACTTGTAATATTTCTTAAAAAATAAAACAAGGTGTTTGTATTGCTCATATCTAAAATAAAAATACAACTCACTGTGGTAAAACTTGAAAAGTCATTTATATCTACACACAACTTATTACCAGAGGCCAATATTCATACTTAGTTATTACAACTCAGCTCACCTGTGAAGTGTATTCTTTGCGTGCAAGTAGGCCAGTATTCATAGTTAGTATAACTTTGTATAACAGCTTCACCCAACTTTCCATACTCCTAATATACACTATCAGCTGTCTAGTATTTATAGATAGCAGATGAACGAAACATATGCTAATTTTGAAGAAAGAATAAAAAATGATTATATACAACCACCAGAAAGCAAAGAAAACATAAGTAGAACCAGGTATCTTTTCGTAGAAAATTTATACATATATTACTCAACTGTCAAGTAACCAAGTATATCCTCATGTTTTAGATATTCTAAACTGAAGCAACAATGCATTAGTTTAATCATAGTATCCTCCACTTGAAACGCACACATTCACATGTTTAAAGGGATTACCGGTAAATATTATGTAGGTGGCACTTATTCTGGCTTAAACAAGTACATCGCTAACTATCCATTTCTTACATTGGTCTTTAGATAAACTTGTATAAAAAGAACCATTATATATACAATCCATTTCTTACATTGTAATTATATCATTTGGTAATTTCCTTTTTGCAGAAATGTTATAGGTGGGAGGACGAGCAGGGTTCTCTTATATCTACTATTTTTTGGGAGAAGTGTGCCGCTCGCACGAAAAACAACCTTGCCAAAGAAAGTCGGAAAGCCCCGATTAATGCTGGCATTAACCATCCAGATGAAAATGTAATGGAATATATGCATGAGTACAGTCCCTGGTGGTGTAGTGCTGATATATGGGAGGAGATGTGTAATCAATGGAGAAATGAAAAATGGTTGAAAAAGGGAAAGACAGCTTCAAGTAACAGATCTGCAAGTGGAGAGAAGGCTAAAGGTACCTACAAGGGAGGCAGTATCTCCCAATTGTAACATATGGCTACCAGGGTATGAATGAATAGTTTTAATATTTACCATCATAAATTCCAGATTTCACATGTTTATTACATTATAATCTTGGAAATATGTCTCGTACAGGAGTCTCAGTCTCAAGGTCCTATCAATTGGGTGGATGTGTATGTGAAAACTCGTGATGGCCTGTCTGAAGCTGCTACTATAGCGGTAACAAGATTTGATTTATTTTGTTTTTATTTTTTCCAAATTGAAGTTATTATTATTTATTATTGTATCGAATAGTAATGTAATAAGCAACAACATTTAGACTAAATTGGTAGCCCGAAATCAATTCAATATAACTTAAATATAAATATGACCTGGGATGTCACCTTCACTTGTCTTCACTAATACATCATGAATTAAATTTTGACGCATAGACTATCTTAACAACTAGCCAACCGATCTTAGAAAGCATTTTACATTTATTTTTAATTAGTTGTCCACAAAAATATTTAGGATATGTTAATAGTTTATATGCTGTATCCTAATATTTCTTACATATACACCAAACGTTGTTCTGTATATAAAAACAAGAATAATACGAACTAAATAAAATCTTAGTAACTTTTATTTTTATTTCTAGGTAAAAGAATATTTTAATTTTTAAGAGTCATTACCATATCAATGTACTTATTACTTTAATTTTTTATAGTATAGTATTGGCATCATTCATGTGTAATATGGTACTAATTTAATTTAATTGGTTAATCTTTAATATGTTGACAGGAGAAATATCGTCATTTATATGATGAGCGCTATCCTGAGGGCAATGAGCGTCCATATTTTGATCAGGACATATGGGAGATGACATCTGAAGTCAAGAAGAACTATGTCAAAGGTCAAGGACAACGACGATGCCCGTCCATTAGTGGCTCCTCATTTAGCACGCAGTCTGCACAGTCATCGAGCCAGCCAGTTATTCATACTCCTGCTGACTGTGTGAGGGCTATTTGTCGAGATCCCGAGCTTCTTCGTATACTGGGAGGCCATCTCAGAGCTTTGGATCCCGAGGAGCTAGCCCGTGCAGTGGCAGAGGTGAATGCATCACAACAAGGGGATGACTCTGAGGTATTTTATACAGTGAAGTTACATGAATTTCTGTTCTTTAAGTTCTTGAATGGCAGAGTTAGTTTGTTATACATTGTTGTTATCATGTAATGTAATATTCCTTTATTGTAATGTAATATTCCTTTATTGTTTTGTTAATTACAGGGAGCACATCGTGACGATCGTGATGAGGACTTTGGCGGATCTTCTTAGTGTGTCTCATCGGTCGCATTTATGTTTCTTTTGTACTAGAATTTGGTTGCATTTATGATATTTTGTACTTAGCCGATACTTGCACCTACGTTTGTCTTTTTCGTTTTTCCAAGATGATGTAAAAGTATTAAAATTTTTATATTAGTCCAAATTGGATTTCTGGATTCGAGTCATGAATATGCTTTGCGTGACAGATCGGTTATTTTATTGCAAGTTTATTAAGAAAACAGGTTTAAAATATTAGGAAATATGCTGAAATCACAAAAATTATTAATTTCTAAAAAAAAATTCAGCGACCGCATTCTGTAGCTAAAGTTCGGAAAAATTTAGCTTGTTATCTGCGACCAAAAACGGTAGCTAAAGCTCTGTCGCAATTATTAGCGACTAAATACATTTAGCGACTACTAACTTTTTGGTCGCTAACAGTAGCGACTTATTTGTATTCCGTAGCTAAAAGCCATCGCCAGAAATAGCGACAGCATTCCGTAGCTAAAAATTCATCGTGAGCAATAGCAACACAACTCCGTAGCTAAAATCAGTCGCTGTTTGGAGACTAAATTGCGTAGCAGATGCTGGTCGCTGATCCTAGTTACAGCGAACGGTCGCTAATGCCGTCGCCTCCACGTGGATTCGTGGTAGATTGATGCTGACTCGGATCTGCTACGGGATCGGTCGGTAATGCCCGTTGCCAACCACACGGTCGCCAAAAGTTGTCGCTAAAGTGCGCATTAGCTACCAGTTTTTATGCGATGGACTTCAGCGACCGCACAACGTCGCTGATGGCCTTTTGCTACAGAACGCGGTCGCTGATAGGCCAGTTTCTTGTAGTGGCTGCTGCTTGAATCAGATCTATACCATCTGCAACTAGTGGCTTTGAGACAGTAATTGAAGGCACAATTACTTTACTGATCTGTATTTGAAGTTTCTCCCCCTCACTTGGTCCTTTCTCCCCCTTTTTGTTATCATCAAGTTGAGGAGTCAAGCCTTGTGCTTTAGCCAGTTGTATTAGAAGACTGGTCTGAGACTGTTGATTTTGAAGAATAGTGGCCACAGAGTTTTCAATTACTTGAACTCTGTCTTCCAATTTGTCCAGCTTCTTTTCAGCATCTGATTCTCTTCTCAGTCTCAGGAGTAGATCCTACATGGTACCATAGGGCATTATTGAATCCAGCTTCTCAGAATTATAGGTCTTCAAGTCAGCTATATCCTTTTTGAGTTCATCCTCACTCAGATTCTGTCTTAATTGCTATAGCTTCATGAGATGTAGAGAATCTAGGTGGGCTTGAAGAATAGCTTTGGTACCAGCATTTGAGGTGTTCTGAATGGCCTTTTGGATATACATGATTTGTTTGATTAAGGATACATTGAATTGTCCTGGTGTAGACTCCTTTGTCAATGCCCATTCAGGTAGATCTGGAATGGAACTTGGGCCTTCATCTCCCCCTAAGTTCATGCTTCCATCAAATGAAACAGAGTCATCATCATTAGAATTTACTCCAAATTCTTCAGATGGCTCACCAGCTGTAGAAGACATTAAATTGACACCAGCTTTATCCCTTTGTAGAGATTCTGAAGTATGTACTAAATTTAAAGTCTTCTCTGCCTCCTCATTGCCCTGAGCAGCCAACAGTTGATAGGCTGACACAGGATGAGTAAAAGTGTCAGCATCCAAGGAAATGTTATCAATTACATCTTGGTAATGTTGCTGAAATTGTCTTTCCTTTTCTGCATCATCCACAATCATTGACTCATGAGCAATGGCTGGATCCACCCTTATATCCTCTGTACCTGCTTTTCTCTCACGTTCTCTCTTTTGTTGCATCAAGGTCTCACCCTGGCTCTCCATCCTCACACCCTCACCTTCACCGACTAAGGTGGGACTCCTCTCACTCCCTTTTGCCAATCCTGAAGAAATATATTGCAGATTTTCACTCATTTTCTCTCCTTTTGCCTGGGAGCAACCCAGCCTTTCACTCAAGACACTCTGCTCTCTCAATCCTAAGAGTGACTGTACAACCACTAAATCTTCTGCACTTTAAATAATTAAAGTTTGAAGTTGTGCAGAGATACTCGACGGATGAGTGATATCCATCGAGTGAGTGGTTTTGCTATCCGACGGATAACTGCTGTTAGGCTTATCCGTCACGATACAATCACTACTCGACGGATGAGCAATATCCGTCGAGAGAGTAGAAATGAATGAGGTGGGAAGAGAAACTATTGTTGACTCTGTGCTGATTGAAGAAATTTTAGGCACATATGACACAATAGTTTCAGAAAGAATTGGCAAGTGAGCCAACAAATCATCTAAAAGATGATGCTCATTTGCACTGGATTTTGGCTTCCCCAATAGAGTTAAAGAAGGGGAATCAGGAATTGATGTGTTTATCATATCCATATCCAGAGAATTTGTTGGTGAGTATGGTGTTTGAGGTGCTTCTATAACTAGAGATTTTGGCTGTGACTCCATATTTATTGGAGCCACATCAAATTGAACTCGAGAAGGTGCAGTGATTGTGTCTTTAGCATCAGTTTGCACTGTGTGTGTATTCTGTGCATCCCCAGAGGTTTTAGATTTCTTCTTTCTTGTATAAGTTTGGGGTGAGCTTGTGTCCCTAATCCTCTTGGCATGTGCTCTTGGTTGAGAGCTTTGTTCAATAACTATATTCTTTTGAAAGGATGTAGCTAGAAGTGAGCTTTTATCCTTTTTAAGCACTGCAGTTTGTTGGGAAACTGCAGTGTGGCTAGGCTGGGATTCACTCAACTCTCCAACCTTATTCTTGGGGTTTCTTTGATGTTCACCCCTTCCCTCACCTGACTTACCCTCCTTCACACTCCTCTCTTTGGCTTTGGTGGATTTTTCAACTGGCATCTTTTGGGAGATAGCAGAAGGGGTTTTCTTTGATTTGGATTTGGAAATAGTAGTAGGTTTGGTAGCTTTGGTAGGCAACTGTTTGGTCATTGGCATAGTTGCCATAGCTACTCCTGAACTCAAAGAAATTATGGAGGTTGGAATAGTTGTAGGGATGGATGAACTTACCTCACTTACCTGAGGTGCCTGCATTACGGGAAAGTAGAACATTGGCACATCCTTGTGATGATTGGCCCTGTTCAAATCTGCAATGAGCCTTCTCTCTTGAACCCAACAATCCAGTTTATTGTTAGGGTTTTCAAGCACAATCTCTTCACAGAGGTGGTTAACCAATAACATAAGAAATCTAGCATAATACACATTCTTACCTCTTTTAGCTAACTCACCTAATTTAAAGCCTAACTCAAACAAGACAAGGTCACTGAAATTATAAAATTTATCTGTAACTAGCATATATAGCATGTTGAGCATGGAAATATTCACTGAATCAAAATTACTGATCTTTCCTGAGAAAACCTTTATAACTACATCACACAAGAAACTCCACTCCTTCCTAAGACCCATTCTCCTAATATCACTCAGTTTAGAAGTAGGAAGTGCATAGTGCATGGAATTAAGCATATTTATGATATCAGTGTCATTGTGTGGTGAAGTTACATTGTTATCAGGAATTTTGAAACATGCTTTTATCACATCACTATTGATACATAATTCTTTACCTTTGATGGTTAGAGTGATGGTCTTGTCAGTAGAGTTGTAGGTAGCAGTGGTCCACATCTCTTCAACAACTTCACAGAAGATTGTGGGTGATTCCAGCATGACATAATTGAGCTTGCAATTCTTCACAAAGTCCATCATCTTGTGATAATCATCCGATTGCTGAATACCCTAGTTAACTAATACAGTGAAATTGTTCTTCTCATAAATGTACCCAGTTTGAGACATAATCTTTACAACAGGTGCCATTGTTTAGAGAATAAAATCTTGAAGAGAAGGAGAGTAAGTGCTTGAGAGAGAATGAAATTAGAGCAGTTGAATTTGAGAATGATAAAAGAAAATAATTGTAATGAAATAAGCTTTTATACTATCTCAAAAATAACTGATAAAAATAATAAAGTGAAATAAATTAAAAAAATAGAAATTGCCTAAAATAGTCGTTTAAAAATAAACTGCTAAAATTCCACCCATTATCTGTCGTGTAATGCTTACAAACTGTAAGTATACTCGATAGATAATGTACAGGGAATTAACGGCTGAGATTAAGACAATTCGACGGATGAGGATAAACTGTTATCCGTCAAGATATAAAATATTCCAGAAAAGTAATTGTTTTTTATTAGCAAATTGTGTGTCGACGGATGACCAAACTCGATGGATAAGGGTCATCCGTCGAGATGTAAATTTTGACTTAGCCAAAATTTCATCCAGGACTGAAAAATCAATTAAATTTCTGGCTGCATATCAACTTACAAAATAACTCAGATAGATTTAAGAGTAATTAAGCATACCTAACTCACTTACCAACCTTGAAAAGGTGGATTCATCCAGTGGCTTGGTAAAGATATATATCTGCAAGTTGCTTCTCACTTGGAACAAAATGAAGCTCCACAGTACCATTCATTACATGTTCCCTTATGAAATGGTACTTGATATCTATGTGCTTTGTCCTTGAATGTTGCACTAGATTTTCAGTGATGACAATTGCACTTGTATTATCACAGAAAATTAGAATCCTCTCAACTTGCAAACCATAGTCCAACAATTGATTTATCATCCATAAAATCTGTGCACAGCAACTGCCAGCAGCAATATATTCAGCTTCGACTGTAGAAGTAGAAACTGAATTTTGCTTTTTCCTGAACCATGACACAAGCTTGTTTCCTAGAAATTGACAGGTTCCTGTTGTACTCTTTCTATCAATTCTACAACCTGCATAATCTGCATCTGAATAACCAGTTAGATCAAAACCAGAATCTCTAGGGTACCAAATGTCAAGGTTTGGTGTTCCCTTGAGATATTTGAAAATTCTCTTAATAGCTATTAAGTGAGATTCTCTAGGATCAGCCTGAAATCTAGCACATAAACAAGTAGCAAACGTTATATCTGGCCTACTAGCTGTTAAGTACAGAAGTGAGCCAACATTGCCTCTATAACTTGAAATATCCACAGACTTTTCAGTAGTGTTTAATTCAAGCTTAGTTGCTGTGGCCATGGGAGTTTTTGCAGATGTACAGTCCATTAGATCAAACTTCTTTTAAAGATCAAAAATATATCCAGTTTGACTAATGAATATTCCATCACTAACTTGCTTAACTTGTAAACCAAGAAAGTAAGTTAGTTCTCCCATCATACTCATTTCATACTTACTTTGCATCAATTTGGCAAACTTTTTGCAAAGTTTCTCATCTATAGAGCCAAAAATAATATCATCTACATAAATTTGAACAAGTATACTAGAGCCATTAACATTCCTGAAAAATAAAGTTTTATCTACAGTACCTCTTGTGAAGTGATTTTCCAAAAGGAACTTTGATAAAGTGTCATACCAGGCTCTAGGTGCTTCTTCAGTCCATAAAGTGCTTTCAAAAGATAATAGATATGTTCTGGAAAATTTGGATCTTCAAAACCAGGAGGTTGACTGACATATACTTCTTCCTCCAAATCTCCATTCAGAAAGGCACTTTTGACATCCATTTGATAGACCTTGAAATTGGCATGGGCTGCATAGGCTAAGAAGATTCTGATGGCTTCAAGTCTTACAACAGGAGCAAATATTTCATCAAAATCTATTCCTTCTTGTTGACAATAGCCTTTAGCAACCAATCTTGCTTTGTTACTGACAACTATGCCATTTTCATCCATCTTATTTCTGAATACCCACTTGGTGTCTATTGGATTCTTTCCTTTAGGCTTGGGTACTAGCTTCATCACATTATTCCTTTCAAATTGGTTTAGCTCCTCCTGCATAGCTAATATCCAATCAGGATCCAACAAAGCTTCTTCTACCTTCTTTGGTTCTTCCTTGGAAAAAAAGCTGCTGTATAGACATTCTTCCTGAGTTGCTCTTCTTGTTTGAACTCTAGCAGAAATATCACCAATGATGAGCTCAAAGGGGTGATCTTTTGTCCATTTCCTTTGTTGAGGTAGATTAGCTCTAGATGAAGAGACCTCATTGTTATCTTGATGTGTGATTGAGTTTTGACTATTTGAAACTCCCCCTGAGTTTGTGGATCTTTGATTTGAGAAAGGAGAACTTTCTATAGGTGATATGTCTTGACTACTTGCTCCTTTTGATAACGCGACGGATGTTGAATTTTGAGTACCGACGGATGAAGTAGGTTGTCTCCCGACGGATAACGCAGATTGCCTTCCGACGGATGAAGCATTGTGCAACTCGACAGATGTTGAGTTTTGTGCTTCATTGGTGGTAGATTTATCTGCATTATCCTTAGATACATTCTCTTGATCACTTTCATCATCACTGTCATCACTAACCATCTCCACATTGTCAAATTTGAGGCTCTCATGGTAATCTCCATCTTTTAGTCCTTCAATCTTTTTATCATCAAACACAACATTATTGATTCCATAACAATGTTGGTTCTTAGATTGTAGACTCTATATGATTTACCAACAACATATCCAACAAAAATTCCTTCATCTGCTTTAGCATCAAGCTTCCCATTTTGATCAATTTGATTTCTCAGAATATAGCATTTGCAGCCAAAGACATGAAGAAAGTTTAGAGTTGGCTTCTTGTTCTTGAACAATTGATAGGGAGTCATGCATCTTGCTTGATTAACCAGAGAAATATTCTGAGTGTAGCATGCAGTATTTACAGCTTCAGCCCAGAAATATGTAGGCAGTTTAGATTCTTCAAGCATTGTCCTTGCAGCTTCAATAAGTGATCTGTTCTTCCTTTCCACTACTCCATTATGTTGTGGAGTCCTTGCTGCTGAAAACTCATGCAGAATCCCATTTTCCTCACAAAATGCTCTCATGACTGAATTCTTGAACTCAGTTCCATTGTCACTCCTGATTCTTCTAACCTTGAAATCAGGATGATTATTGACTTGCCTTATGTGATTGATGATGATTTCACTAGCTTCATCTTTAGACTTTAGGAAATATGTCCAAGAGAACTTTGAGAAATCATCTACAATTACTAGCCAAAATCTTTTACTTGAGATGGAAAATACATTGACTGATCCAAACAAATCCATGTGAAGCAGTTGCAAAGGCTCTTCAATTGTTGAATCAAGTTTCTTCCTGAATGATGCTTTAATCTGCTTCCCTTTTTGGCAGGCATCACACAGTCCATCCTTTGAAAACTCCACTAGAGGAATGCCCCTTACTAGTTCTTTCTTTACCAGCTCATTCATGGTCTTGAAGTTTAAATGGGATAGCTTCTTGTGCCATAGCCAACTTTCATCTTGACTTGCTTTACTGAGAAGACAAGTTACAGATTCTGCATTAGATGAGTTGAAATCAGCTAGGTACACATTTCCTTTTCTCACACCAGTGAGAACCACTTTGTTGCTTCTTTTATTAGTCACAACACAGGCTTCTGAGTTGAAGGTTACTGAATTGCCTTTGTCACAAAGCTGGCTGATACTCAACAGATTGTGTTTGAGACCATCCACTAAGGCAACCTCCTCAATGATGACATTGTCCTTTGAAATCAAGCCATATCCCACAATATAACCCTTGCTGTCATCTCCAAAAGTAATACTTGGGCTAGCTCTCTCTTTGAACTCTGTGAGCAGGGTAAAATCACCAGTCATATGTCTTGAACAACCACTATCCAAGTACCAAAGATTCTTTCTGTTTCCCTGCACACATCAAAATCAAATCAAGTTGATTTTGGTACCCAAGTTTCCTTGGGTCCTGCCTTGTTATCTTTCTTTTTCTGTTTCTTAGGCCTTATTTCATTTGACTTAGTCATTTGAGTTGGGCCTTTGAAACCATTCATTGCAATAGAATTATCATGCATACTATGACTAACAGGAAATGGCATGCTGTGGGTAAACATGTTATTCCATTAAGGTATGCTAAATGGCATTTATGGCATACTGTATGCAGCATAATAAGGATTAGGTACAAATGGCATATTAACAAACTGTGCATTCATGTTCTGTGTAGACATAGCATTAACAGGCATGGGAGGCATGGCATTCATGTTAGGAAATTGAGGCTGCACATACATGGAAGTAGGCATGGCAGATTTGCAATTAACAGACAGATGATTTACACTACCACACTTGACATAGATTTTTCTGGGAGTATATTTATCAGGTGTGTAGTTATTGTGTTTGTTAATCCCTACTTTACCATTCCTATTGTTTTTCCTTTTAGTCTCTGTTTTTACCTCAATCTTTTCAAGTCTGTCACTTAACTGTTTGACAGTTATGTGACCAACATTAGCCTTTTTCCCTTTCTTAACTTGACTTGACTCTCCTGAAACAAAATTCTTGGAAACAGACCCATACTTCTCATTCAGCTTAACTAGTTTGGCTTTGCTAATGGGCCTGCTCACAGCCGACGGATGAGGATTTTCATCATTCGACGGATAACACTTTTTGTTATTCGACGGATAGTCCTCATCATCCGTCGACTCTACATCTGTTAGCAGACCATCTACCAAATTAGGTTCTAGTTTCTCTTTGTTCTTTTTCCAGGCTTCATCACAGATTGACTCGATTCCTTGAACTTTGGTGATTTGAGCATGGACATCCCTGGATGTTTTCCATGCTTTAATCACTTCTTGTTCACGCTCGAGCTGCTTCTTTAAAATTTCTTCCTTTTTCAAGGACTCAGTTAATTCCTCCTTAGCAATCTTACACTCAATTCTTAATTTCTCAAAACCAATAAACTGAGACTCAAGCACATTATTCGTCTCACTTAAAAACAAATTATTTTCTTTGATTTTAGCATTTTCTTTAGTAAGAGACTTAAGTGTAACACGCAAATGATATAACTCTGTAGACATGTCATTAATGGCATCATTACACTCAGCTTTAGATAAATGTGCAAGGTTTGTAGTAATTACCCGATTGCTTGAGGAACTTGTCTCTGTTTCATCAGACTTGGCCATTAGGGCTAGATTGACATAACTGACATCTTCATCTTCATCCAGTCATTTTCTTGTGTAATAAAAGCCCTTTCCTTTTTCTTGAGTAGATCAAAATATTTTTTCTTATAATCCACAGACTCAAACTTTTTCTTACTGGAATCTGACTTCCTACACTCACTGGTAAAATGCCCTGCCAAGCCACATTTGAAACATTTGAATTTTGACTTATCCACCATGTTTTCATTTAGCTTGGCTGCTCCAAAGTTCTTCTTGAACTTGAGTTTGGCAAATCTCCTGGAAAGAAATGCTAGGTACTCATCAATGTCCTCCATGTCATCTTGGCTTAATGAATCTTCACTTTCTACTGCAAGCCCCTTGCCCTTGTTCTCACAGACCTTTGAAGTTGATTCAACAACTTCCATCTTCACTTCCTTCTCCTTTTCCAACTCAGCAACTAGTGCAATGGATCCTCCTTTCTTCTTTCCTCTCTCCATCCTTTCATCCTGCTGTATTTCAAGCTCATAGGTTTTTAGGATGCCATACAGTCTCTCCAAAGTAAACTCCTTATAATCTGGTGAGTTTCTTAATGAGACTGTCATTGGTTTCCATTCCTTTGGAAGAGATCTAAGGAATTTCAGATTAGAGTCTTTAGTCTGATAGACCCTTCCATGCAATTTGAGAGCATTTAGTAGTTTTTGAAACCTACTAAAAATGTCAGTGAGTGACTCACTTTCCTCATTGTGAAAATGCTCATATTGCTGAATCAAGAGCTGCATCTTATTTTCTCTAACTTGCTCAGTACCATCACATATTATCTATATAGTATCCCAAACTTCCTTGGCAGTTTTGCAGTTGATAATGTTGTCAAACATGTCTGCATCAACTCCATTAAACATAATATTCATGGCCTTTTTATCCTTCCTGACTTGTTCAATGTCAGGATCAGACCATTCATGCCTTGGCTTGGGGACTGATGGCTCGTTTCCTGTTGCAGCTCTCATTGGAACATGAGGGCCTCTTTCTATGTAGTCCACATAGGCCTCATCTTGAGAAAGCATATGAAGATGCATCTTTACCTTCCAATGATGGTAATTATCTTTATCTAGAAAAGGAATCTTGACTCCAACATCCTTTTTGTTCATCTTGCTGAATTGTTTTGATCTTTAAACTCCTTATAAGTTAAGAGTTTACTCTGATACCAATTGTTAGTCCTTTAACAATATAGCAAGAATTACAGAAGGGGGGTTGAATGGAATTCTTGAACCTTTTTCTTAAAATAAAAATGTTCGAACTCGAATATAAATATAAGTGTGTTGATTAGCACAATGCGGAATAAAAACTTAAGTAAATCAAAACACAAGTAATTAAAAACAAGAGTCTTTAAAAACTTTCTTGTGGACTTAAACAATTCTACCAGGGATATATATTATATCGAGAGAACTCTGTGTGCAAGAATGCTCACAGCTGCTTACAAATATGAACTACCGAGAATACAGAGAAATGCTAATAATTCTACTTACAAATATTTCTCACTTTTTGTATCTCAGATCTTAGTTTTCATTTGCTACTTCTTGGTTTATATATTACCAAGATTAAAAAGTCAAAAGACAGGATCATTGTAAAAACTATCAGGTCTAATGCTTTATTACTTTGTTCTCTATTACCCAGTTAATAGGCTTCCTCATTCCATTTGCATACACTTCGACGCATGTGACCAGTTGTCACTGTCAACTGATATTTGAATTCTATATTCGGTGAGTACATGATCATCCGTCGACTTTATGATCATCCATTGATGGCTTTATTGATCATCCGTCGACTGCTATATTAAACATCCGTTGATAGCTATTTGATCATCCGTCAATGGCTTTGTTAATCATCTGTCGGTAGCTATTTTGGCACTTGACTTCAATTCATTTATGCAGAATTACAAGATATCATCTATGTACAATTAATCAACCTATTCTGCATATCTAGTTAAAGTCAACATGACTTATATGCTACTACAGAATCTATACAAAGGTGTATGTAGAAATGTGCTACAGACTCATTATTACATAAGCTACTCACTCGGTGGATAATAAGTCATCATCCGTCGGGACTATAATGATTTATCCGTCGGGACTATAATCCTTATCCGTCGAGTGCTACATTATTTCACTAAGTAAAATCTACTTACGTATTTTGTTTGTGTAATCATCAAGTACACGACATATGCACAACAGTTTAAAGTTACGTCGAGCTCGCCGGAAACCAGCGAACTTTTCGGCCAAATTCCGGCCAACTCAGGGATTGTTATGACGATTTGATGGCATGGTTATATTCCTGGTATTGTGTAGATCATATCTGGAGTAGATGGTGGGGTGAGGATGCCGGGAACGTGTTCTCCGGCCATCCCCATAATTTTCCGGCGACTGAACTGCAAAATTACAGTTTAGTCCCTGTACTTTTGAAGATGGTGAAGTTTAGTCCCTGAAGTTTCTGGAAATTGCAGAAACATGATTTCTGTTTTAAAAATGTTTAAAAATCAAATTTTCTATTTATTTTAATTATAAAAATTCGTTTTTAATTTCTGAAAATCCCAAAAATTATTATTTTAATTTCAAAAATTATTTTTAATTCAAAAATAAATCTGAATTAATTAGTTAAGTAATTTTAGTTAATAATTAATTGATTAATTGGTCAATTAATTCGAAAATTAATTGATTAATTGATTTAATTAATTATTAATTAATTTTAATTAATTATTTAATTAGATTTAATTATTTAAAAATGATTTAAAAATTCTGAAAAATAGTTTTGAGTTTTAAAATATTATTTTAAATTGTTTTCAAGGCTCGATAATTATTATAAAATTATTTTGAAGCTAGATTTGGCCAACCGAACCCTGTTTATTGCTTCGAAATTAATCCAACGACCCGTTTTAATACCGAATAATATTTTAAAAATCATATTAAATACCCGAAACCTTGTTTATGACCCGAGACTTCTTTATAAATGATATATCATTGATTGTTTGACGTGTTACGTGTTATATGTGACTTGTTGTTTAGCTGTGTGTCTATATGTTCGATGTTTACTTGTTTATAGCGTAACTTTCAGTCCGTTAATCGGATTTGGGTAAGACGAAGGGTAGATATAAGTGTATACCGAATAAATCGTACGAGTTCAGTATTGATAGATGCTTATAATATGTGAGCAGAAGAGGCAAGGCTTGGGAAAGAGAAGCATATAGTCGAGGAGTAAGACAGTTGTGATTGGAAATTAGTGCAGTATAGAAAGCTAGTGCCAGGCAAGTGTTCTGAACTTTCTCGAGATATATTGTAGTTGATTAATAGTCTTGTCTCATATTGCAAGTGCTTTGAAGCACTAAACCCTAAACCTTGATTCCAGTTGTTGATCTTTGAGTCGTAAACCTTATTCTTTCTGAACTATTGCTTGTTGTATACCCGAAGATGAATCACAGATATACGATACTACTCCATAAATACATACAAACTAAATGCTAAACACTGACTCAAATTGCTTACATACTCAAACCATTATACCTTATGCTTTGAAAGACTAAATCCTTACAACCTTGAAACTTTGATTCCTTTGTTATCCAATTTTTTCATTACCTAACAGCCATTCTTTGAAATTGACATATTGATCATTTGTGAAGATTGCAACTATTTCATTATTGAATATCCAATGTTGCTTATGATTTTGTTTATTGCTTTAACTTTTATTTAGTATTCTTATAATTTCGTGTTGTGTTGAAAATATAAACACACATTAATGTGCCATTTTCATTTTACAAAATTGTTGGTCTATGATTGCATGCAAGTAGTTCAAGTTGTGTTTATAATAAATTTCAGTACCATATTCGTCTTATCTCCGATTAAAGATTTATAATAAGGTTTTGTTAGTGTGTCATGAACACAAACTTTTATAATTTTAACTTATTTTGATTGGCCAATACTCTTCTGTTTTCTTTTATAAGTCGTTTGACTTTCTTGCACACAATCCTAAGTATTTTGACTGCATAGATAAAATAATATTTTTAAAATTATCTTTTTCTAAATAAAAGTTTTAGTTATATATTTTTATTCACAAATAGAAAAAATTAAAAAATATTATTCTAACTATGCGGTCAAAGCAGTGCAAAAGTCAAACATTATATAATAAAAAAGAGATAATTACTTCTTAATAATGGTGTTCCCCTACATTTACAACAAATATACCAATCAAAACACTCCAAACTTCATAAGTTTTATTGTTTAGCATGTGCTCATGGGCACACACTAGACAAACCCTTTATAATATAAAGGGTTGATAACCCCTGAGAAGCACGGACCGAGATCAAAATATTAATATTAAATGATTATATAAATTAATTTTAAATTATAATTAAAATAAATAATAAATAAAAGTACCACTTAAAAAGAGGTGTCACTTAATAAAGGCTATTATTGTGAATCAATAATATGCCAAATATTCTTATTTTTAATCCATAATATCTCGAATAATATTGAATTTGAACATAACAAAGCATAGTAAACTTGGTCCAGTTTAAGAATCTGGAGATGTTGGGAACAAGGGAAGCAACTGTGGTTGAGGCTTGCTAGCAGTAGCAGGTGGACTAGGATACAAATAAAAACCTTTATTGGCCATAGCTATCTCCTCTGGTATAGAAGGCGGCACTGATGTTCCTGGACTTGGACTCCCTCGTGCCAAAACCGTGTCCAATGTTGACACAGGCGAGACATTTATCACTCTCTTTCGTGGTGCAAACGCAGACTCAGTTAACCCATTTTGGTTCAATTGTAGTTGGAGGTTTCTAGCGTGTTCTTGGAGTTTGAACGATGGTCTTACTGCACCAACGTTAACAGGGTTGTGCCTTGCATTGAAATGTGGAGAAGTAGTGATGGGGAGCTTCTCGACTGCTGGTCTGGCTCCTGTTAATTTCTGGACCACATCACGAAAGTTTGATGGGTCAACATGAACACGAATGGCATTTTCTAGTTGCAGTGATTTGTTATTGTTTGGTTTGGGAGAGGAAGAGGAACTAGAAGAAGCCATGATAGAGATTGAAAGAGAAAGAGAGTGTTGAAAATGATACACTTAGTTGATAAAACTACTTTGAATGCAATGAGACTCTAAAAGTTTATTTCAACTCCTGAAGAGAGACCATCTTAAAAAATGAATTAGTTGCATACTCGAGCCAATATAAGCCATAATGAATTAAGTAAGACTTTAAGACTTTTGTGTGGTGATGACGATCTACAGTAATCGTTAAGGAACTGAATTTGGAAATATAAGGCAGTGCAGCTGGAAAGCTTGTACTCAAAGGTCATTATTTGCATGTATTGCTTAACTTTTTTTCTTATCTGTAGGCATCTCCTTAACTTTCAATTTTGTACCGCTTAGATATGTACTGTTTTCATTCGTAACGTATAAGTATTTATTTTAGAGATAAAGATTTATTATAAAATTAGAGAATTTGATGGCTTTGGGAAGAAGTTAGGTAGTGAGGTGATTTATGTTAACTAGTTACATGGTATTGAAATTTGAGTTAAATTATTATTTTAGATAATTGCAAAATACTAAGAAAATTGATTTATTAATATACTAATTTTTTGTTTTAATTGATTTAATCAATATAATGTTATAATATATTGTTACATGATTATAAATTTTCATAGGTGAGATCTATATATATATGTTATTATTATAAACTTAAACTAATGGATAGAGGAGATGTAGGTGTTTGTGTAAAATAATATAGTTAATTTCAGTTGTTTTTAAATATTTGAACGTGCTAAATTTTAGTTTTGAATGACATTATTAGATTATAAACAATTAAAATTTGATTTTCCAATTTAGAAAATTTTGGATAACAAATTATTTGATCAAATTTATGTTACATATAATACATTATTTACATAATTTCGGATTTTCAAAATATAATATAAGAAACTATCTATAATAATAATAATAGTAATAAAAAGTGACCCAAATGTCCCGAAATTCTTTTGCCTTTTAGTTTGCATCTATAAATGAAATTGACATGCATTAACAGACAGTCTGCATGCCAAGACTTTCCGCATTTTTCAGTTAATAATTTACTACCATATAATCCGTGTCATGCACGGCCTAATTATAACTTAATATTATTATTTATATAATAATTTTTGTAAAAATAAAAAATTATAAAAGATATTTAAATAAAATATAATAATTATGTATTACTGATTTTAATGAAGTACATAGTTATTAAATTTTGGATATTTAAAATATTAAGTTTTAGAATATTGTTCATACTGAATATAAAGATTCCCGTATATTTATTTTTAAAATTTAATAATACCATTACATATCAATACTATATTATTAAAATCAAAAGATATCAAAAATGTGACATGACTATTCATATTTTAATACTTACACCATAAATTCTTTATTTTATAACTAAAATTTTAGTGTAGAAATCCTAAATTCAATTTTTCTTTTTACTTCGAAAACATCCATTTTTTAGTTATTGTTGTTTGTTAAACATAAGGAATCCTATTTCAACATAATGAATCCTATTTCATAATGAAAGTTTTGTGGTTTTTCAATTTCATGTATTTTTAATTTAATTTTTAAATATAGTATTTATATTTTTCTGATGTGTATTAATTATTAAGAATTAATTGATTATGAGATTATTTGGTATGCGACTCAAGATTATTATAATTTGAATTAATTTTAGAAGAGTTAAAGATGCATATTTTTTCTTATTTTTAATATTAATAATGTTTTTGAAAGTGGTGTTAACAATTTTTAGGAAGCTATAAAGAAATAACCAATCATAACTATTACACTTAAAATAACATTTTTAATGAAAAATGATAAGTCGTTAGACGGTTTTTTGGACCAAGTTTTGCTTATAATAGTATAATATAAATATATAGATTGATATTATTGTTTTTAAAATATTATTTTTGATTTCATTTGATCCGTTAGGTTAACATATTCCTAAAATTATGTTAATATCTTCCAAAATAAAGTTTAAATAAACATAATTTTATTAAAAAAATAAATAAACTATCTAATATAACTACAAATTCTATGCGGGAATAAAGAGAATAAAGTATCTAATAAATAATATTCAATTTGAACATAACAAAGCATAGTAAACTTGGTCCAGTTTAAGAATCCGGAGATGTTGGGAACAAGGGAAGCAACTGGGGTTGAGGCTTGCTAGCAGTAGCCGGTGGACTAGGATACAAATAAAAGCCTTTATTTGCCATAGCTATCTCCTCCACTGGCAGACTCGGGTAACCCATTTTGGTTCAACTGTAGTTGGAGGTTTCTAGCCCGTTCTTGGAGTTTGAACGGTGGTCTTACTGGACCAACGTTAACAGGGTTGTGCCTTGCATTGAAATGTGGAGAAGTAGTGATGGGGAGCTTCTCGACTGCTGGTCTGGCTCCTGTTAATTTCTGGACCACATCACGAAAGTTTGATGGGTCAACATGAACACGAATGGCGTTTTCTAGTTGCTGTGATTTGTTATTGTTTGGTTTGGGAGAGTAACAGGAACTAGAAGAAGCCATGATAGAGATTGAAAGAGAGAGTGTTAAAAATGATATAGTTAGTTGAATGCAATCAGACTCTAAAAGTTTATTTGATCGCTTGAAGAGATGCCAATATAAGCCATAGTGAAGTAAGACTTTTGTGTGGTGATGAGAATCTACAGTAATAAGGAACTGAATTTGGAAATATAAAGCAGTGCAGCTGGAAAGGTCGGACTGTCATTTCTAACATTTTTTCTTATTTCTAGGTATCTGTTTAACTCTCAATTTTGTACTTACTGATTTTTGTACCAAATTATTTGTATGTATTTGCTTTATACCGATGGTTTTCATCTGTAACGTATAATGTATTTATTTTAGAGATAAAGATTATTATAAAATTTGAGAATTTGATGGCTTATGGAACAGGGTAGGTAGTGAGAGAGAGGTGATTGATGTTAACTATTAGAAATATGGTATAGTTAGTTAATTTTTTTAATTTTTTTTGCATGTATAGAATTTCTTTTATAAGACTTGGTATGAATTGAATTTTGACTTAAATTATTATATAAGATAATTGGAAAATACTAGGAAAATTGATTTTTTTATGTACTATTTTTGTTTTAATTACAATATACTATTATACCATTATATTTTTTCATAGATAGCACAAGAGAACTATATATAATGTTATTATTATAAACTTAAATTGATGGATAGAGGAGATGGAGGTGACTGTGGTTGTGTAAAATAATATAGTTAATTTGAGTTGTTTTTAACTATTTGTATGTACTAGATTTTAGTTTTAAATGACATTATTAGATTATAACAATTAGAATTTGATTTTCCAAGTTAAATACTCCCTTCATCCTAAATTTGTTGTGACTTTTAGGCATATTTTAATGTGTAATGATTGTATACCTTGATTATTTTTAACACTACAAGAAAAACGACATTTTCCTACCAAGCAAATGAAACAAGAAATACTTGGTAGGAAATGGTAGAGCATTTCCTACCAACCCGTAAACCGGTAGCAATTGCTCTAGGTGGGGCCCAGATTGTGTACACGTAAGCACCAAAACCTACCAATATTGGTGGGAAACTCAAAACCTACCAATTTTGGTAGGTTTTGACCAAAACTTGATACCGAAATGGTCCCATCAACCAGCCCTCACTTATTTTATTGATTAAACTTTTTTATGAAAAAAGAAATAATATCTTCAATCTGAGATCATTTCCTACCAAGTTTGGTGGGAAAGTGTTTCCTACCAAGATTGGTAGGTTTTGGTAGAATTTTATTGTGAAAATAACCCCACCGACCACATCAGCATGCCACATATTATTAAGAATATATAACATTTTTCTGAATTATAAAAAAATATTAATAATTCAGGTCATTTCCTACCAATATTGGTAGAAAAAGGACATCTGGCCATGAAAAGCATTTCCTACCATATTTGGGAGGAAAAGGCCTGAAATTATTAATATTTTAAAAATGGACCCACCACCTTTTTAGTTTTGTTTTGGGTGGTGTTAATAGAATGAAGATAAGATGAAAATTTAGGAAGAAGAAGAGAAAGATAAGAAAGAAGAAGAAGAAGGAGAAAAGGGAGAAGTTTGTTTTTCTTCAAGAATCACTTTCATTATAAAGGTATAATTTGATCTCATTGTTCTTTATTTCAATATTGTAAGTTTTTTTTTGTTCTATGTTAGTTAGGATGATATTGTGTATGTTGTATGTATAATTTGTATATGCTTTATATTGAAGAGAAAAAATGTGAAGTTAAATTGAAATGGTGCTTGTTAATATTGTAGATGGTGAGAAAGATGTTATAATTTGTATGTTAATAATTTATATATGCTTGAAATGTAAACAATTCCAAAAAGTTAAGTTAAATTGAAATATAGTTTTGTTGATATTGTAGATGTCAAATGTAAACCGTGGTTGGATATCACATCGTATGAAAAGTGATCGCATTACGTTAACGGATGAGTATAAAAATGGTGTGGACGAATTTTTAGTTTCGGCAAAAAAGTTTGGGTTGACAAAAGATAAGACGTTGTGTCCTTGTAAGAATTGTGGGAATGGTCATTGAAAAAATTTAGATACCATAAAGTTTCACTTGTATGCTTCCCGATTTTTTGAATCATATACCGTGTGGACTTTACATGGTGAGAAAGAGCCAACAATGGAATCTCGACGGACACGTCATCGTAAATGACATGCACCACCAATTGTGGAACCACCGGTGTATATGTTTGGGTTGTTACGAGATAGTTCTGGGCAAGATTTTATAGCTTCAATGATACGAGGTGTAGTAATAGTAGTAGTATGAATGATACTGAAGAATCTCCAAATTTTGATGATTCTCAATTTTACACCGATGCCAATGAGTCGGGAGCTCCTATTTATCCCGGTAACAAAAATTATACAAAACTCTCTTTCACTACGAGATTGTTACATTTCAAAGACGTATCTCATTGTAGTGAGAAATCATTTAATTTACTACTTGATATTATTGGGAAAGTGTTGCCACGAGATCATAAGCTACCGGTTTCTTATTATGCAATGAAGAAAAAGGTAAAAAATTGAAGTTGGGATATGAAAAAATTGATGTGTGTGCAAATAATTGTATGTTATTTTCATGGGAAAAATGGAAGGAAAATACCAAAGAAGGTGTTAAGACATTTTCCGCTAATTCCCTATTTACAACGATTATACATGTCGGAGCATACGGCTAAATATATGACTTGGCACAAGAATAGAGAAATAAAATAGGAGAGCTAAGTCACCCCTCGGATGGAGATGATTGAAAAAATTTTGACAAGCGATACCCATCTTTTGCTAAGGAGTTTTGTAATGTTCGACTTGGATTGTCGAGTGTTGGTTTCAATCCATTTGGAAATTCCGGAAATAATATATACACATTGTGGCCGGTTGTAGTGGTCGTCTATAATCTACCTCCATCTATGTGTATGAAAAGACCGTTCATGTTTATGACACTACTAATTCCCGGTCCGGATAATCCGAAAAAAATCTCAATGTGTTTCTAAGGCCCCTTATGAATGAATTATTTATTTTATGGCAAAGCGGGGTTAAAACTTATGATCAACATTTGAAAACAAATTTCATCATGAAGGCGGCAATTATGTGGACAATTAGTGATTTTCCCGCTTTAGGTATGCTTAGTGGTTGGTCAACAAAAGGGAAGATGGGATGCCCGGTTTGTATTGGAAATGTACAAGGTTTCTAACTTAAGAATTGCGGAAAATGTTGTTTCTATGGAACGTATCGAACATTTTTGGATAAAAATGATCCGATGCGAAAGAAAAATAAAAAATATACTACAACGGAACTTAAGGTGTTTGATGGTCATACCAAGGGTGAGAAATTACTATCTTCTTTATTGCAAATAGATTTCGCTCCACCCGGAAACACTTTTAGTAAATTCAAGCCTAGGGGCTATGGGGTAGATCATCATTGGACCCACTTTTTAATGTTTTGGGAACTACCGTATTGGGCATCTCATGATATACGATATTGTATTGATGTTATGCATACCGAGAAGAATGTGTTTGAGAATATATTTTACACAATTATAAATGATCGTATCGAGACTAAAGATAAAAAAAAATCAAGAGCGGATTGCAAATATCTAGATGTACGACGTGATTTGTGGATCGATGAAAAGGGGATCATGCCTAAAGCACCTTACACAATTACTAGAACTCAACTCCGGCTTTTGTGTAATTGGATCTCTAAACTTAAACTTCCCGATGGATGTGTCTCGAATATATCCCGTTGTATCAAATGGGATACTTTAAGAATTACCGGTTTTAAATCGCATGATTGTCATATTTCATACAAAAGTTAATGCCAATTGCTTTTCGTGAATTTTTACCATCTTATATTCTTAAAGCTATCACCGCTCTCTCAAATATTTTCCTTGATATTTGCTCGTCCGTTTTACTACGCGAAGATTTGGATGTCTTGGAAAAACATGTAATGAGGACAATGTGTGTGCTTCGAAACGGTCATTCCACTGGCTTTATTTGACATTATGGGACACTTACTTGTACACTTGATTGAAGAATGTAGACTCGGAGGACTGGTTTACTATTATTGGATGTACCCTTTTGAGCGATTGTTGAAGCATATGAAAGATAAGGCCGCAATTGAGCACGGGTGGAAGGTTCAATTGCGGAGAGATATGTTGAGGAAGAAATGATCAATTTTTCTTCATTTTACATTCGCTCCTCCATAAACACGGTTCATAATACCGCACGTCGGAATGAAGTTGTGGTTAAAGCACAAGAAGAAAAATATTTTAGAAGTTTTTAGATATCCTCTTCAAACTATTGGAAAGCACGTTGTTGGGTATTAAAATAAAAGTGATTTGATGATTTCAGAATATTATGTGCTACTAATATGCCGGAAGTTCAACCGTACATTCGGTAATTTACTACATGTGTCTTTTGTAATTAAATGTTAATTTACTACATGTGTATTTTGTATAGTGTCATATATAATTTACTAATCACTTTTGTGTTTCAGGGAATTTGATGCCCACATACGTGCGAATGATCCACATATATCAAATGAAAGATTGGAGTCGCTCCAAAAATCCGAATTTAAGCCTTGGTTTAGAGAAAAGGTACTTTCATTAATCCACATATTATATGGTATATTTGATATAAAAATATCTAATATAATACATATTTTTATCGTGTATAGGTTGAAAATAGTGTAAACTATGACCTTTTCAAACATTTGATTGATGGACCGGTATGCAATATTTTCTCTTTTCAAGATTGTTTGGTTAATGGATATAAGTTTCATGTTAATGATGGGGTTTTTGTTAAAGGCACTTTTCACTATGATGTTCTTGTTAATTACTATGGTCAAATAGAAGAAATTATTAAGCTTACCTATGGAGAAGTAAATTTTATTTATTTATTTAGATGTCATTGGTTTGATAGTGTTGGAAATGGTGTTCGGGTTGATAAAAATCGTGTTGTGACTATTGATGTGAAATCAAGGTTGAAGTCGAATGAAATATTTATTTTGGCTAGTCAAGCAATTCAAGTATACTATGCTCCTAGTGTATTGAATCCTCGGAGCAATTTGTATACCGTTGTGAATTGTAAAAATCGTCCTATTGATGAAACTACCAATGAATCAAATGAAGAGGCTTTTCAAGAGAATGTATCAAATGCGTCCTCATCGTCCTTTTTCATTGATTTCGCACAATACGATCCCATTCGAATTGATTGAACTCAAAATATGGAAGAAGAAGAGGAAGAAGATGAAGAATTACAAGAAGACGAAGAAGTTAAAAGAGGAGAAGAAGAAGAAGAAGAAGAAGAAGAAGAAGCAGAAGAAGCAGAAGAAGAAGCAGAAGAAGAAGAAGAAGAAGAAGAAGAAGAAGAAGCAAAAGAAGAAGAGGAAGAAGAGGAAGAAGAGGAAGAAGAGGAAGAAGAGGAAGAAGAGGAAGAAGTGGAAGAAGAGGAAGAAGAGGAAGAAGAAGAAGAAGAAGAACGAAGAATTGAAGAAGAAGAAGAAACCGATGTTTTTGAAGATATTGATTGATATGTATTTTGAAATTTAATTGTACTAGTAATGAATTTTAATGGTGAATTTTCTACATTTTTTATATTGGTAAATTTTCTACATTCTCTATATTTAAAATATTGTTAAATTTTCTGGTTGTAAATAACATCTAGTAGGAAATAACCTCTAGTAGGAAATAACTGGTTGGAAATAACCTCTAGTAGGAAATAACTGGTTGGAAATAACATTTGGTAGGAAATATGTGGTAGAAAATGCCGGTTCCCAACCTTCTATTTTAAAACCTACTAAAAACGACATATTTCTAACCAATAATTTCCTACCAAAACTAGTAGGAAACGACTACCACCTATTTCCCACCAATATTGGTAGGAAATGTGAGAAAACTATTACGAAAAGAAAATATTAAATATGAAAATGGTTCGATAAATTAAAACTTTTCAAGTGAAATGTTATTTTAATGTGAAATAAACTAGGAAAAAAATTTGGGTAAGAAAATAAAAATGACTAAGAAAATCGTTTAGAAAATGGAACGTCGAGATTGTTCGAAGATTGAGTTAGGTTTTCAACTCAAAGTGTCGGGGATGCGTTAGACATTTGGATTTTTTTAATAATTCAACTTTACGGATGATTAGATATATGAGTTTTATACATGTAGTCGAAATATAGAATTTTTAAAAATTAAGCTATTAAGTATTTATAATAGATCTATAGAAAAAAAATACAAGAAAAATATTTTTTTTTGTACTGTTCGCCCATGGTTTGTCACATTTCCGTTGATCAAACTCTATAAACATGAACAT
This sequence comes from Apium graveolens, assembly GCF_009905375.1. NCBI lineage: Eukaryota > Viridiplantae > Streptophyta > Magnoliopsida > Apiales > Apiaceae > Apium > Apium graveolens. The sequence goes on along the minus strand of NC_133650.1, from coordinate 3,551,523 downwards.
TTATTCATTTTAATAGTGAAACTCTAAAAGTTAGTTGATTACACTTATAGTCCCGTATTTTTATTTGTTTTTTGGATAATTATAATTATTGCGAAAAGAAAATATTAAATATGAAAATGAATCGATAAATTAAAACTTTTCAAGTGAAATGTCATTTTATTGTGAAATAAAACTAGGAAAAAAATTTGGGTAAGAAAACAATTATGACTAAGAAAATCGTTTAGAAACGTCGAGATTGTTCGAAGATTGAGTTAGGTTTTTAACTCAAAGTGTCGAGGATGTTGAGGATTACACACTTGTATTTTTTTTTAATAATCCAACCTTAAGGATGATTAGATACATTAATTTTATACATGTTGTCGAAATATTGAATTTTTAAAAATTAAGCTATTATATTTTTATAATAGATCTATAAAACAAACTTTTAATTCCTACCAAAATTGGTAGGTTTTGCCCAAAAAAGTTGTTTGTCCTTTTCCTACTAGGGTATTTCCTACCAAGTGTAGTCTGAAATACACCTAAAACTGGTAGGAAAAGGCAACACCTGAAAATAATAATTAAATTATTATTTTAATAATCTCATAAAATATTTGATTTTAAATAAAAATTATCCAATTTTTTTAACTAAGATATACTTGTTTGTGCCAATTTTTTCAGAAAAACCATTTTGGCTCAATGGCTAGTATATTGTAAATGATTCTGTGGGGAGTGATTTCGAATCCCACCTCATTTTTTTGGCATTTCCGTCACATTTTTGGCGAAAAAATTGAATTTACCGCGCATGTCAAAACCCACCAGTTTTGGGATCAAAACCTACCAAAATTGGTAGGTTCTGATCAAACAATAAAATATTAAAAAATTAATTCGGGATTAAACACATATACCCTACTAAGATTATTCTTTCATTTCGAGCAGCCACATTTCTTCACCATACTCTCTCTCTCTGTTTACCCTACCAGTTCATCATATCTTCTTCATCTCTTCGTCATCTCTTCATCATCTCTTCATCTATTTCGATCGATAAGCTTTCTTCATCTATTCATTTCTTCGTCTATTCGTTTATATATTTACCTTTTGTTATTATTCGTTTTTATTCGATTTTATATGATTATGTGTGTATATGATCATATGTATGCATTATTGTGTATTGGGTATTGGGTATTATGGATTAGATGTTTATTGTGTTTGGGGTGTTAACTTTTGAAATTTTAAAGAGTATCGGGTGTTAAACCGGGGATTTTAGGCTAGATATTGAGGCTTTTGGGCAATATGCATGCAATATTTATGGGTTGTGTTTATTATGCATGCTTTTACTATGGGTTGTGCTTAAATGTGATTTTAAGTCCATCAAAATTGATTTTTGATGAAACTATGTTTTGACTATGGGTTTTTTCAGTCATTTTTTACTAAACTATGTGCTTAAATATGTATTTTGATGTTTTTATGTTTATTTAAGTTTACGTATTAAGTTTTAGGTATACGTATGATGTTGTAGTGGATTAGTATTGTAATATGCAATGGATTCACATACACATGTGTACTAGTCATATATAGTTGTAAAATAGTGTGTGTTTGGTCGATAGTGTGTGTTTGGTCGGTCGACAAAATGTGCGTAGTGTGTGTCTGGTGCTATGCCAACAGACATATATGTTGAAGCTTAGTCCGTTAGGGTTGAAGCTTAGGAAGAGCCTAGTCATATATGTTGGCATTTGGATATTTATAATTAATTTGAAATTGTTCAAAATTTCATTAGGTCAAGTTAAGTAAATGCAATGATATACTACTACATCTGTTGTCTTGAAGTATGGTTTTATGTAGGATTAGAGTTGGGCTCCGGCCATTTCAACTTTATAAGTTAAGCTTTGTAAACTATAATCAAGAAACTATATATAATTGACACTTCCAGACTGCTAACAATATAGGAAAATCCCACTGATTCATGCAGAGTTTTGTCTAGTCTGATAAGATAAATGCGCAGTTAGTTCTCAGATCAATGAAAATTATGAAATCAAAGCTAATTAGTTAAGAGTAAACACCTGAATCTTTTGTGTAACTTAATTAATTATGTTTAATATTAATCATGAGCACTCATAAACCTCATATTATTGGTTCTTAAACAAAAAGATAATGCATTAAGTTATATGTTTAATGCATATCATCCATGAGAATTAACTAGCTAGGTCACTTAAGCATTTTAATATTATTTTTTACAGGGTTATTGGAAAAGGTTTTCCAGGATAAGATTCCGGTGACATCTGCAAAGAAAAGCAAAAAAGTTCCAGTGAATAAGAATGGAAAGATCGCTAAGTCTAAGAAAAATGCGAGTTCACGCAAAGGAAAAGGCAAAGGCAAAGTGACGGCAACATCAAAGGAAAAGGTCAAAGCTTTAGCGATATCACAGTCTTATCCCCGGGGGAAGACAAGGGCATAATTGGTTGAGTGGATGGGTCCAAGAAAGCGAGCAAACTCCCGTGGACTCTTTGGTTCCACACCTCCAGTAAAGCCGACTCGTATTGATATTTCAAATGGAGTGTAAGTCTAAATTTATAGACTGTTGCATTTTATTCTTTACTACTTTACCTAACTTTAATATATATCCAATTAGTAACGATTATTATTTTTGTAGCATAATGCATGATGAAGCAAAAAAGACAATTCTGGGCATTGTTCACGGGTTCTGGCCAGTGGGAGCTTACACGTGGACTGATATCAATGATAAGTATCCTAAATGGGTTGAGAAAGTTATTACTGAACTCTATGTAAGTATCCATCTTCTTGAATTTGATTTACTTTAAAATACACATGTACTTTTAATTGATAGTTTAGTTGTTTGCTACTGTGTTTGTGTTTTTGTTTGCTCCAAGATTTGGCAATTAAATCAGAATGAAGAGGTAAAGGCTCCTCTGTTTCAGTAGTAGTATTACTAAAATAAGATTGATGGTGTTAGGGTTTGATTGGGGGAGAATATATATATATATAAATTAAGATTAAGATGACATGATGGTTGATTTTGAAAATGGTAAAAATATTATCATGGTGTCAGTAAAAGGCAGAGGAGGTTAAGTTATTTTTTGATTGTGTGATGGTTGTGAAAGATATACTTGGGATAATTTTTGGAGTAATGTCAGATTTGTAGTCTACAACCAACTCTGTAGATTTACCACTCATCATGTCTCTCTGCTAGATTTTATATTTTCATCCGTTACCTTTTTGTTTTCCAATTTTAGATAGGAAGCATCTAATATAAGAGTATTATTTTAGGACAAAATTGGTTTCTCAACTTTTTGATTTTTATTTTATTATTAGACTATAGGTAATTGCTAATTTAAATGTTTTAAGAGGAAAAGGTTATGTTAAAAGGTGGCATTACATACTTATTTAAACATTTTATTTTGTTTACTATGATCATTTGCATGTAATTTCTGCACTATTGAACAACTTATGTTTATATAAATTGCAGAAATATTTCAGACATGAGAAGGGTCAAAGTCGTAAGTAGGCTTATAGGACTATAACTGGGCATCTCAAGGCATTGATTAAGCGAACAGTGCATGAAGAAAACGAGCGAGTTTATGCAAATTCCGAGAAGTTAAAAAAGCCGCTGCTGGAAGTTAACCTTCCTACTTCAGTGATCTGGTATGGGAAGGGATGGTTCATTTCTTGGAGTCGGATGAACACAAGCTATGATAATCTAGTAAAATAGAACTTGGATTTAGAATCTTGTTTATTATATTAATTATCTTTATGCATCTATATGTTAGATTTTAACTGAGGAAAAGAATGGCGTTATGCCAACTCGCCTTGAAGTATGGGATAAAACACACACTCACAAGGAAACGGATGCTGATGGCATGCCAATTTACACAACTGAGGCTGCAAAGGAAATTGCGGTATGAAATTAAAATTGGATAATTTGTTTTATATAACTTATTAGAAGTAAATGACAATATATCTGAGTTTTTAACGAGTTTGATTATGCATTTATATGTTGAAATACAAGTTAGGTTTTCTATGCATATTAGAATTCATAATGCTGGATTTTGCATAAACTCACTGTTCTCACTGTGTAGCCAAATCTTGTGAACTCCAGAACTTTATTAGACTTTGCCCTATACAGTTTATATAAGCAATTAACGTCCCACGTATTTACTGGTATTTCTTTTTGGATTTTTTTTAATTAGCCGAATAGATGATTCTACCATATATCTCAAGATGATTTTGATAGTGAAATTTAGGCTTGTTTCATAATGCTGGATTTTGCAAATATGTCTTAATGTTTATTAGCCAAATCTTGTGAACTCCAGAACTTTATTTGATTTGCTCTATACAGTTCATAATGCTGAATTTGTAAATGTGTCTTTATGTGTCTTAATGCAAATTTAGGCTTGTTTCATAGTGAAATTTATCAACATCTTATTTTTATCTGAGTTTGTTTTATAGTGAATTCACTCAGTTTGTTTCAAATAAAGTGCTGCATCTCGTGAAAGAGCTTGTGGAAGATATGTTCAAGAGGTATCAGGAGAAGGAAAAAGAGGTAATTTTCTTTTGCAATTTTCGTACCAATCTGCCATTTATTCAGCGTCGATGATTTATCGCGAATCGGTTGTGTATTGCAGGTTCTTTATAGTTCTGATGAGGAGACTGATGTAACAAACATCTCTGACGATGAAAGCGATGTTGAGGCTGCTGATGGGGAAGGTCAGAATGCTAATGGGGAAGAAGGCGCATCTGAAGGCGAAGATGAAGAAGGAAATTCTGAAGGCTCCGATCGTGAGGATGACTAAATCTGCTCCCCTGAAACTCTTTATTTTATGAAGTTTGTCATTAAAATTGTTAGACTTAAATGCTTTTGGTTAAAATGCTTTTGGTTAGACTTAGATTGTTTTCAGTATTACGCTCTTGTAAGCATTATTAGGATAATGGTGAATTTCTGAAGTAGGGATATAGTTGCCGGAAACTTAGCTTTTATTTTTAATTATGGATGGTTGGTCAATCCTTAGTGTCCGGTAACTATGTCCGGAAATGATACAATTGTTCAAATTATGAATTGATCATGTACTGAATTCTATTTTGTGCTTGTTGATTATGTATTTGTATGTTGGTTACTTGTGTTTTAGTTTGTGTTTGGCTTTAGTTTATGACAATGACCAGAAATAAATAATTTTTTTGGCAAATAAATAATAAAATCCTACCAAATATAACCTACCAGAATACCCATTACAAACCCAGAATGGTAGGTTTTGGTTCTTATATAAACTAAGATATAGTAGGAAAGGTTGGTAGAAAATGTTGATCAATCAAAGCCTACCAACGTTGGTAGGAAAAATGACACAAAACCTACCAATTCTGGTAGGAAAAGGGCTTGACTTTGTCAAAGGGACGTGCCACGTGGCATGCCACGTATCTGGGCCACACAATCCAAATCATCAACTAGGGTCCATATTTGAATGACGTGGCAGGTGATGTGGCGTTTTATGGCAAGTGGGGTCAATTGAAATACAAACATCAATTCCTACCACAAAGCAATTCCGACTGGCGCAACTCCCACCAAGCCTTTTGGTAGGAATTGCCTCCTTTTCCTACCAGAAATAGACCATTTCCTACCAAAATGCTGGTAGGAAATAGCCGTTTTTCCTCGTAGTGTAATTATTTTTTTTGTGGATAAAAATATAATCTCAAACTTTTATTCACAAAAGAATTTGAAAAATAATTACAAAGACATACGGTTAATGCAACTTAAATTACGGGGTAAAAGTCTTGACACATAAATTGGGATGGGACGGAGGAGTAACATTATTTGCATTTCAATCTTTTGCAGACTTCAAAACTTGCCATCACTACTCCGATAAATTATAACTTTTATTTAGTATTCTTATAAAATTTCGTGTTGTGTTGAAAATATAAACACACATTAATGTGCCATTTTTATTTTACAAATTGTTGGTCTATGATTCCATGCAAGTAGTTCAAGTTGTGTTTTGAATAAATTTCAGTACCATATTCGCCTTATCTCCGATTAAAGATTTATAATACGGTTTTGTTGTGTGCCATAAACACAGACTTTTATAATTTTAGATTGGCCAATACTCCCTCTGTTTTCATTTATATGTCGTTTGACTCTTTCTTGCACACAATCCTGAGTATTTTTGACTACATAGATAAAATAATTTTTTTAAAATTTTTATTTTCTAAATTAAAGTTTTAGTTATATATTTTTATTCACAGAAAGAAAAAAATTAAAAAATATTATTCTAACTATGCGGTCAAAACACTTAAAAGTTAGTGTGTGCAAAAATCAAAGATCACATAATAAAAAACAGAGGAGTACTTAAATAATGGTGACCCTGCATTAACAACAAATACACCAATCAAGTCACTCTCAAACTTTATTAAGTTTTATTGTTTAGTATGTGCTCATGGGCACATACTAGACAAACCCTTTATAATATACTAGTTGATAACTGTGAGAAACATGGGCCGAGATCGAAAAATTAATATTAAATGATTATATAAATTAATTTTAAATTATAATTAAAATAATAATAAATAAAGGTATCACTTAAAAAGAGGTTTCACTTAATAAAGGCTATTATTGTGAATCAATAATATGCCACGTATTCTTATTTTTAATCCATAATATCTCGAATAATATTGAATTTGAACATAACAAAGCATAGTAAACTTGGTCCAGTTTAAGAGATCTGGAGATGTTGGGAACAAGGGAAGCAACTGTGGTTGAGGCTTGCTAGCAGTAGCTGGTGGACTAGGATACAAATAATGTTCTCCTGAGGTACAAAAGGTGACAATGATGTTCCTGGACTTGGACTCCCTTGTGCCAAAACCGTGTCCAATGTTGACACAGGCGAGACATTTGTCACTCTCTTTCTTGGTGCAAACGCAGACTCGGGTAACCCATTTTGGTTCAATTGTAGTTGGAAGTTCTAGCGTGTTCTTGGAGTTTGAACGATGGTCTACTGGACCAATGTTAACAGGGTTGTGCTTTGCATTGACAATGTGGAGAAGTAGTGATGGGGAGCTTCTCCACTGTTGGTCTGGCTCCTGTTAGTTTCTGGACCACATCACGAAAGTTTGATGGGTCAACATGAACACTAATGGCATTTTCTAGTTGCGGTGATTTGTTATTGTTTGGTTTGGGAGAGTAAGAGAAACTAGAAGAAGCCATAGAGATTGAAAGAGAGAGTGTTGAAAAATGATACACTTAGTTGATAAAAACTACTTTGAATGCAATGAGACTCTAAAAGTTTATTTCAACTCTTGAAGAGACCATCTTGAAAAATGAATTAGTTGCATACTCGAGCCAATATAAGCCATAATGAATTAAGTAGGACTTTAAGACTTTTGTGTGGTGATGACGATCTACACTAATTGTTAAGGAACTGAATTTGGAAATATAAGGCGGTGGCAGCTGGAAAGTTGGGACTCAAAGGGTCATTTATTTGCATGTATCTGCTTAACTTTTTTTCTTTTCTGTAAGTATCTCCTTAACTTTTAATTTTGTACCGCCTAGATATGTGCTTTGTAACAACTGTTTTCATTTGTAATGTATAAGTATTTATTTTAGAGATAAAGATTTATTATAAAATTCGAGAATTTGATGGCTTGGGGAAGAAGGTAGGTAGTGAGGTAATTGATGTTAACTAGTTACATGGTATTGAAATTTGAGTTAAATTATTATTTTAGATAATTGCAAAATACTAAGAAAATTGATTTGCTGATATACTAATTATTTGTTTAAATTGATTTAATCAATATAATGTTATAATATACTGTTACATGATTAATATAAATTTTCATAGGTGAGATCAATATATATAATGTTATTATTATAAACTTAAACTAATGGATAGAGGAGATGGAGGGGTCTTTGTGTAAAATAATATAGTTAATTTCAGTTGTTTTTAATATTTGTACGTGCTAAATTTTAGTTTTGAATGACATTATTAGATTATAAACAATTAAAATTTGATTTTCCAATTTAGAAAATTTTGGATAACAAATTATTTGATCAAAATTATGTTACATATAATACATTATTTACATAATTTCAGGATTTTCAAAATATAATATAAGAAACTATCTATAATAATAATAATAGTAATAAAAAGTGACCCCAAATGTCCCCCAAATTCTTTTGCCTTTTTTTTTTGGCCAAATTTAAAGCAGATTTCATTAATGACTTTAAAGAGATTCAATCGAGACAAACCCCCAACTGATCATGCAACCAGGTTGAAAAACAAATAGAGCTAAATAATTACCATTTGTTTCCGGATTGCTTACTGAAAATTAAAAATGAAGGTAATGGTTTCCCGAGACAATCCAGAACGCATCTCCCCCGAAAACACTAGTTTCACAATTGACCCTCACATTAATTCGTTGATATTACAATGTTCAGAGGACTCAGTTGCAACAACGAAGTTTAGAGGCCTCATGTTATGAACAAATATTTTTTGTGAGAGGTGAGCATATGGGATTTTCACCACCGTTCCAAACGCACCCCAGCTATCTACCATGCCGGACACCAGCTATAGACCTGCCGAAAGTGTTGTTGATTGCGTACGATATCCAGATCTCCCAATACACCATCCAATTCCATTTCAACACAACCACCAACATCGCACAAAGCGAGACACATCGTATAAAGCGGACAATCAAACACACAAATAATAACTTCAAACAGAACAATACGAAAAAAACCAAAATGCAAAAATCTCGGATAACACCAAATTGTAATATGTTGTTAGACCAGAGATTTTGAATCCAAAAACTGATTTTATTATAAAATCCAAGCTCTTACCTTAAGGATCTGAAAACTAAATGAAGAATTGTAATGGATTTTTCGAGTTTTGTAATACCAAATCTCGATTTTATTAAAGAAAAAGTGAATGAAAGAAGAAGATGAAGATAATATGGAGATGAGATGGTGAAAGGGGGAAAAAGAAGGTAGGAGCGGCTAGGGTTAGATGAAGCTAGGGGCGGCCGACTCTGATGCGAGAGAGAAATGCTCATTAATGAAGTTTGACTTAATCAATTTAAATTCTTTTAGGTTGCGTCTATAAATGAAATTGACATGCATTAACAAACACAGAGTCTGCATGCCAAGACTTTCTGCCATTTTTCAGTTCATAATTTACTACCCTATAATCCGTTTCATGCACGGCCTAATTATAACTTAATATTATTATTTATATAATAATTTTTGTAAAAATAAAAAAAATTATAAAAGATATTTAAATAAAATATAATAATTATGTATTACTGGATTTAATGAAGGATATAGTTACTAAATTTTGGATATTAAAATATTAAGTTTTAGACTATGGTTACAGATTCTCATATATTATTTTTTAAAATTTAATAATATCATTACATATCAATGACTATATTATTAAAATCAAAAGATATCAAAAAATGTGACATGCTATTCATATTTTAATACTTACACCATAAATTCTTTATTTTATAACTAAAATTTTAGTTTACAAATCTTAAATTCAATTTTTTTTACTTCGAAAACATCCATTTATTAGTTATCGTTGTTTGTTAAACATAAGGAATCCTATTTCAACATAAGGAATCCTATTTCATAATGAAAGTTTTTGGTTTTTTCAATTCATGTATTTTTAATTAAATTTTTAAATATAGTATTTGTATTTTTCTGATGTGTATTAATTATTAAGAATTAATTGATTATGAGATTATTTGGTATGCGACTCCGAGAGAATTATAATTGAATTAATTTTAGGCCGATTAAGATGCATTTTTTCTTATTTTAATAATAATAATGTTTTTGAAAGTGGTGTTAACAATTTTTAGGAAGCTATAAAGAAATAACCAATCATAACTTATCAGGTTTAAAATACATATTACACATAAAATAACATTTTTAATGAAAAATGATAAGTCGTTAGACTGTTTTTGGACCAAACAAACTCATGTTTTGCTTATAATAGTATAATATAAATATATAGATTGATAATATTGTTTTTAAAATATTATTTTGATTCATTTGATCGGTTAGGTTAACATATTCCTAAAATTATGTTAATACCTTCCAAAATAAAGTTTAAACAAACATAATTTTATTAAAAAAATAAATAAACTATCTAATATAACTACAAATTCTATACGGGGAACAAAGAGAATAAAGTATCTAATAAATAATATTCAATTTGAATATAACAAAGCATAGTAACCTTGGTCCAGTTTAAGAATCTGGAGATGCTGGGAACAAGGGAAGCAACTGTGGTTGAGGCTTGCTAGCAGTACTAGCCGGTGGACTAGGATACAAATAAAAGCCTTTATTTGCCATAGCTATCTCCTCCACTGGTACAAAAGGTGACACTGATGTTCCTGGACTTGGACTCCCTCGTGCCAAAAACCGTGTCCAATGTTGACACAGGCGAGACATTTATCACTCTCTTTCTTGTGGCAAACGCAGACTCAGTTAACCCATTTTGGTTCAACTGTAGTTGGAGGTTTCTAGCCGGTTCTTGGAGTTTGAACGATGGTCTTACTGCACCAACATTAACAGGGTTGTGCTTTGCATTGAAATGTGAGAGAAGTAGTGATGGGGAGCTTCTCGACTGCTGGTCTGGCTCCTGTTAATTTCTGGACCACATCATGATAGTTTGATGGGTCAACATGAACACAAATGGCATTTTCTAGCTGCGGTGATTTGTTATTGTTTGGTTTGGGAGAGGAAGAGGAACTAGAAGAAGCCATGATAGAGATTGAAAGAGAAAAGAGTGTTGAAAATGATACACTTAGTTGATAAAACTACTTTGAATGCAATGAGACTCTAAAAGTTTATTTCAACTCTTGAAGAGAGACCATCTTGAAAAATGAATTAGTTGCATACTCGAGCCAATATAGGCCAAAATGAATTAAGCAAACTTTAAGACTTTTGTGTGGTGATGAGGATCTACAGTAATCGTTAAGGAACTGAATTTGGAAATATAAGGCAGTGCAGGTGGAAAGGTCAGACTCAAAGGTCATTATTTGTATGTATCTACTTAACTTTTTTTCTTATCTGTAGGCATCTCCTTAACTTTCAATTTTGTACCGCTTAGATATGTACTGTTTTCATTCGTAACGTATAAGTATTTATTTGAGATAAAGATTTATTATAAAATTAGAGAATTTGATGGCTTTGGGAAGAAGTTAGGTAGTGAGGTGATTTATGTTAACTAGTTACATGGTATTGAAATTTGAGTTAAATTATTATTTTAGATAATTGCAAAATACTAAGAAAATTGATTTATTAATATACTAATTTTTTGTTTTAATTGATTTAATCAATATAATGTTATAATATATTGTTACATGATTATAAATTTTCATAGGTGAGATCTATATATATATGTTATTATTATAAACTTAAACTAATGGATAGAGGAGATGTAGGTGTTTGTGTAAAATATATAGTTAATTTCAGTTGTTTTTAAATATTTGAACGTGCTAAATTTTAGTTTTGAATGACATTATTAGATTATAAACAATTAAAATTTGATTTTCCAATTTAGAAAATTTTGGATAACAAATTATTTGATCAAATTTATGTTACATATAATACATTATTTACATAATTTCGGATTTTCAAAATATAATATAAGAAACTATCTATAATAATAATAATAGTAATAAAAAGTGACCCAAATGTCCCGAAATTCTTTTGCCTTTTAGTTTGCATCTATAAATGAAATTGACATGCATTAACAGACACAGAGTCTGCATGCCAAGACTTTCCGCATTTTTCAGTTAATAATTTACTACCATATAATCCGTGTCATGCACGGCCTAATTATAACTTAATTATTATTTATATATAATTTTTGTAAAAATAAAAAATTATAAAAGATATTTAAATAAAATATAATAATTATGTATTACTGATTTTAATGAAGTACATAGTTATTAAATTTTGGATATTTAAAATATTAAGTTTTAGAATATTGTTCATACTGAATATAAAGATTCCCGTATATTTATTTTTAAAATTTAATAATACCATTACATATCAATACTATATTATTAAAATCAAAAGATATCAAAAATGTGACATGACTATTCATATTTTAATACTTACACCATAAATTCTTTATTTTATAACTAAAATTTTAGTGTAGAAATCCTAAATTCAATTTTTCTTTTTACTTCGAAAACATCCATTTTTTAGTTATTGTTGTTTGTTAAACATAAGGAATCCTATTTCAACATAATGAATCCTATTTCATAATGAAAGTTTTGTGGTTTTTCAATTTCATGTATTTTTAATTTAATTTTTAAATATAGTATTTATATTTTTCTGATGTGTATTAATTATTAAGAATTAATTGATTATGAGATTATTTGGTATGCGACTCAAGATTATATAATTTGAATTAATTTTAGAAGAGTTAAAGATGCATATTTTTTCTTATTTTTAATATTAATAATGTTTTTGAAAGTGGTGTTAACAATTTTTAGGAAGCTATAAAGAAATAACCAATCATAACTATTACACTTAAAATAACATTTTTAATGAAAAATGATAAGTCGTTAGACGGTTTTTGGACCAAGTTTTGCTTATAATAGTATAATATAAATATATATATTGATATTATTGTTTTTAAATATTATTTTGATTTCATTTGATCCGTTAGGTAACTATTCCTAAATTATGTTAATATCTTTCAAAATAAGTTTAAATAAACATAATTTCTTAAAAAAATAAATACGACTTCTAATATAACTACAACTTCCTATGCGGGGAACAAAGAGAATAAAGTATCTAATAAATAATATTCAATTTGAACATAACAAGCATAGTACAACTTGGTCCAGTTTAAGAATCCGGAGATGTTGGGAACAAGGGAAGCACTGGGGTTAGGCTTGCTAGCAGTAGCCGGTGGACTAGGATACAATAAAAGCCTTTATTTCCATAGCTATCTCCTCCACTGGCAGACTCGGGTACCCATTTTTGGTTCAACTGTAGTTGGAGGTGTTCTAGCCCGTTCTTGGAGTTTGAACGGTGGTCTTACTGGACCCAACGTTAACAGGGTTGTGCCTTGCATTGAAAATGTGGAGAAGTAGTGATGGGGAGCTTCTCGACTGCTGGTCTGGCTCCTGTTAATTTCTGGACCACATCACGAAAGTTTGATGGGTCAACATGAACACGAATGGCGTTTTCTAGTTGCTGTGATTTGTTATTGTTTCGGTTTGGGAGAGTAACAGGAACTAGAAGAAGCCATGATAGAGATTAAAAGAGAGAGTGTTAAAAATGATACAGTTAGTTGAATGCAATCAGACTCTAAAAGTTTATTGATCGCTTGAAGAGATGCCAATATAAGCCATAGTGAAGTAAGACTTTTGTGTGTGTGATGAGAATCTACAGTAATAAGGAACTGAATTTGGAAATATAAAGCAGTGCAGCTGGAAGGTCGGACTGTCATTTCTAACATTTTTTCTTATTTCTAGGTATCTGTTTAACTCTCAATTTGTACTTAGCTGATTTTTGTACCAAATTATTTGTATGATTTGCTTTAGTACCGATGGTTTTCATCTGTAACGTATAATGTATTTATTTTAGAGATAAAGATTATTATAAAATTTGAGAATTTGATGGCTTATGGAACAGGGTAGGTAGTGAGAGAGAGGTGATTGATGTTAACTATTAGAACATATGGTATAGTTAGTTAATTTTTTTAATTTTTTTGCATGTATAGAATTTCTTTTATAAGACTTGGTATGAATTGAATTTGACTTAAATTATTATATAAGATAATTGGAAAATACTAGGAAAAATTGATTTTTTATGTACTATTTTGTTTTAATTACAATATACTATTATACCATTATATTTTTCATAGATAGCACAAGAGAACTATATATAATGTTATTATTATAAACTTAAATTGATGGATTAGAGGAGATGGAGGTGACTGTGGTTGTGTAAAATAATATAGTTAATTGGAGTTGTTTGTTAACTATTTGTATGTACTAGATTTTAGTTTTAAATGACATTATTAGATTATAAACAATTAGAATTTGATTTTCCAAGTTAAATACTCCCTTCATCCTAAATTTGTTGTGACTTTTAGGCATATTTAATGTGTAATGATTGTATACCTTGATTATTTTTAACACTACAAGAAAAACGACATTTTCCTACCAAGCAAATGAAACAAGAAATACTTGGTAGGAAATGGTAGAGCATTTCCTACCAACCCGTAAACCGGTAGCAATTGCTCTAGGTGGGGCCCAGATTGTGTACACGTAAGCACCAAAACCTACCAATATTGGTGGGAAACTCAAAACCTACCAATTTTGGTAGGTTTTGACCAAAACTTGATACCGAAATGGTCCCATCAACCAGCCCTCACTTATTTTATTGATTAAACTTTTTTATGAAAAAAGAAATAATATCTTCAATCTGAGATCATTTCCTACCAGTTTGGTGGGAAAGTGTTTCCTCCACCAAGATTGGTTTTGTGTAGAATTTTATTGTGAAAATAACCCCACCGACCACATCAGCATGCCATATTATTAAGATATATAACATTTTTCTGAATTATAAAAAAATATTAATAATTCAGGTCATTTCCTACCAATATTGGTAGGAAAAGGACATCTGCCATGAAAAGCATTTCCTACCATATTTGGGAGGAAAAGGCCTGGAAATTATTAATATTTTAAAAATGGACCCACCACCTTTTTATTTTTGTTTTGGGTGGTGTTAATAGAATGAAGATAAGATGAAAATTTGGAAGAAGAAGAGAAAGATAAGAAGAAGAAGAAGAAGGAGAAAAGGGAGAAGTTTTTTTTTTTCTTCAAGAATCACCTTTCATTATAAAGGTATAATTTGATCTCATTGTTCTTTATTTCAATATTGTAAGTTTTTTTTGTTCTATGTTAGTTTAGGATGATATTGTGTATGTTGTATGTATAATGTTGTATATGCTTTATAATTGAAGAGAAAAAAATGTGAAGTTAAATTGAACTGGTGCTTGTGTAATATTGTAGATGGTGAGAAAGATGTTATATTTGTATGTTAATAATTTATATATGCTTGAAATGTAAACAATTCCAAAAAGTTAAGTTAAATTGAAATATAGTTTTGTTGATATTGTAGATGTCAAATGTAAACCGTGGTTTGGATATCACATCGTATGAAAAGTGATCGCATTACGTTAACGGATGAGTATAAAATGGTTGTGACGAATTTTTAGTTTCGGCAAAAAAGTTTGGGTTGACAAAAAGATAAGACGTTGTGTCCTTGTAAGAATTGTGGGAATGGTCATTGAAAAAATTTAGATACCATAAAGTTTCACCTTGTATGCTTCCCGATTTTTTGAATCATATACCGTGTGGACTTTACATGGTGAGAAAGAGCCAACAACTGGAATCTCGACGGACACGTCATCGTAAATGACATGCACACCAATTGTGGAACCACCGGTGTATATGTTTGGGTTGTTACGAGATAGTTCCGGGCAAGATTTTATAGCTTCAATGATACGAGGTGTAGTAATAGTAGTAGTATGAATGATACTGAAGAATCTCCAAATTTGATGATTCTCAATTTTACACCGATGCCAATGAGTCGGGAGCTCCTATTTATCCCGGTACAAAAATTATACAAAACTCTCTTTCACTACGAGATTGTTACATTCAAAGACGTATCCTCATTGTAGTGAGAAATCATTTAATTTACTACTTGATATTATTGGGAAAGTGTTGCCACGAGATCATAAGCTACCGGTTTCTTATTATGCAATGAAGAAAAGGTAAAAAATTGAAGTTGGGATATGAAAAAATTGATGTGTGTGCAAATAATTGTATGTTATTTCATGGGAAAAATGGAAGGAAAATACCAAAGAAGGTGTTAAGACATTTTCCGCTAATTCCCTATTTACAACGATTATACATGTCGGAGCATACGGCTAAATATATGACTTGGCACAAGAATAGAGAAATAAAATAGGGAGAGCTAAGTCACCCCTCGGATGGAGATGATTGAAAAATTTTGACAAGCGATACCCATCTTTTGCTAAGGAGTTTGTATGTTCGCCTTGGATTGTCGAGTGTTGGTTTCAATCCATTTGGAAATTCCGGAAATAATATATACACATTGTGGCCGGTTGTAGTGGTCGTCTATAATCTACCTCCATCTATGTGTATGAAAAGACCGTTCATGTTTATGACACTACTAATTCCCGGTCCGGATAATCCGAAAAAAATCTCAATGTGTTTCTAAGGCCCCTTATGAATGAATTATTTATTTTATGGCAAAGCGGGGTTAAAACTTATGATCAACATTTGAAAACAAATTTCATCATGAAGGCGGCAATTATGTGGACAATTAGTGATTTTCCCGCTTTAGGTATGCTTAGTGGTTGGTCAACAAAAGGGAAGATGGGATGCCCGGTTTGTATTGGAAATGTACAAGGTTTCTAACTTAAGAATTGCGGAAAATGTTGTTTCTATGGAACGTATCGAACATTTTTGGATAAAAATGATCCGATGCGAAAGAAAAATAAAAAATATACTACAACGGAACTTAAGGTGTTTGATGGTCATACCAAGGGTGAGAAATTACTATCTTCTTTATTGCAAATAGATTTCGCTCCACCCGGAAACACTTTTAGTAAATTCAAGCCTAGGGGCTATGGGGTAGATCATCATTGGACCCACTTTTTAATGTTTTGGGAACTACCGTATTGGGCATCTCATGATATACGATATTGTATTGATGTTAGGCAATACCGAGAAGAATGTGTTTGAGAATATATTTTACACAATTATAAATGATCGTATCGAGACTAAAGATAAAAAAAAATCAAGAGCGGATTGCAAATATCTAGATGTACGACGTGATTTGTTGGATCGATGAAAAGGGGATCATGCCTAAAGCCCCTTACACAATTACTAGAACTCAAACTCCGGCTTTTGTGTAATTTGATCTCTAAACTAAACCTTCCCGATGGATGTGTCTCGAATATTCCCGTTGTATCAAATGGGATACTTTAAGAATTACCGGTTTTAAATCGCATGATTGTCATATTTTCATACAAAAGTTAATGCCAATTGCTTTTCGTGAATTTTTACCATCTTATATTCTTAAAGCTATCACCGCTCTCTCAAATATTTTCCTTGATATTTGCTCGTCCGTTTTACTACGCGAAGATTTGGATGTCTTGGAAAAACATGTAATGAGGACAATGTGTGTGCTCGAAACGGTCATTCCACTGGCTTTATTTGACATTATGGGACACTTACTTGTACACTTGATTGAAGAATGTAGACTCGAGGACTGGTTTACTATTGTTGGATGTACCCTTTTGAGCGATTGTTGAAGCATATGAAAGATAAGGCCGGCAATTGAGCACGGGTGGAAGGTTCAATTGCGGAGAGATATGTTGAGGAAGAAATGATCAATTTTTCTTCATTTTACATTCGCTCCTCCATAAACCGGTTCATAATACCGCACGTCGGAATGAAGTTGTGGTTAAAGCACAAGAAGAAAATATTTTAGAAGTTTTTAGATATCCTCTTCAAACTATTGGAAAGCACGTTGTTGGGTATTAAAATAAAAGTGATTTGATGATTTCAGAATATTATGTGCTACTAAATATGCCGGAAGTTCAAACCGTACATTCGGTAATTTACTACATGTGTCTTTTGTAATTAAATGTAATTTACTACATGTGTATTTTGTATAGTGTCATATATAATTTACTAATCACTTTTGTGTTTCAGGGAATTTGATGCCCACATACGTGCGAATGATCCACATATATCAAATGAAAGATTGGAGTCGCTCCAAAAATCCGAATTTAAGCCTTGGTTTAGAGAAAAGGTACTTTCATTAATCCACATATTATATGGTATATTTGATATAAAAATATCTAATATAATACATATTTTTATCGTGTATAGGTTGAAAATAGTGTAAACTATGACCTTTTCAAACATTTGATTGATGGACCGGTATGCAATATTTTCTCTTTCAAGATTGTTTGGTTAATGGATATAAGTTTCATGTTAATGATGGGGTTTTTGTTAAAGGCACTTTTCACTATGATGTTCTTGTTAATTACTATGGTCAAATAGAAGAAATTATTAAGCTTACCTATGGAGAAGTAAATTTTATTTATTATTTAGATGTCATTGGTTTGATAGTTGTTGGAAATGGTGTTCGGGTTGATAAAAATCGTGTTGTGACTATTGATGTGAAATCAGGTTGAAGTCGAATGAAATATTTATTTTGGCTAGTCAAGCAATTCAAGTATACTATGCTCCTAGTGTTATGAATCCTCGGAGCAATTTGTATACCGTTGTGAATTGTAACAAATCGTCTATGATGAAACTACCAATGAATCAAATGAAGAGGCTTTTCAAGAGAATGTATCAAATGCGTCCTCATCGTCCTTTTTCATTGATTTCGCACAATACGATCCCATTCGAATTGATTGAACTCAAAATATGAAGAAGAAGAGGAAGAAGATGAAGAATTACAAGAAGACGAAGAAGTTAAAAGAGGAGAAGAAGAAGAAGAAGAAGAAGAAGAAGAAGCAGAAGAAGCAGAAGAAGAAGCAAGAAAGAAGAAGAGAAAAGAAGAAGAAGAAGAAGAAAAGCAAAAGAAGAAGAGGAAGAAGAGGAAGAAGAGGAAGAAGAGGAAGAAGAGGAAGAAGTGGAAGAAGAGGAAGAAGAGGAAGAAGAAGAAGAAGAAGAACGAAGAATTGAAGAAGAAGAAGAAACCGATGTTTTTGAAGATATTGATTGATATGTATTTGAAATTTAAATTGTACTAGTAATGAATTTTAATGGTGAATTTTCTACATTTTTTATATTGGTAATTTCTACATTCTCTATATTTAAAATATTGTTAAATTTTCTGGTTGTAAATAACATCTAGTAGGAAATAACCTCTAGTAGGAAATAACTGGTTTGAAATAACCTCTAGTAGGAAATAACTGGTTGGAAATAACATTTGGTAGGAAATATGTGGTAGAAAATGCCGGTTCCCAACCTTCTATTTTAAAACCTACTAAAAAACGACATATTTCTAACCAATAATTTCCTACCAAAACTAGTAGGAAACGACTACCACCTATTTCCCACCAATATTGGTAGGAAATGTGAGAAAACTATTACGAAAAGAAAATATTAAATATGAAAATGGTTCGATAAATTAAAACTTTTCAAGTGAAATGTTATTTTAATGTGAAATAAAACTAGGAAAAAAATTTGGGTAAGAAAATAAAAATGACTAAGAAAATCGTTAGAAAATGGAACGTCGAGATTGTTCGAAGATTGAGTTAGGTTTTCAACTCAAAGTGTCGGGGATGCGTTAGACATTTGGATTTTTTTAATAATTCAACTTTACGGATGATTAGATATATGAGTTTTATACATGTAGTCGAATATAGAATTTTTAAAAATTAAGCTATTAAGTATTTATAATAGATCTATAGAAAAAAAATACAAGAAAAATATTTTTTTTTTGTACTGTTCGCCCATGGTTTGTCACATTTCCGTTGATCAAACTCTATAAACATGAACATTTATTCATTTTAATAGTGAAACTCTAAAAGTTAGTTGATTACACTTATAGTCCCGTATTTTTATTTGTTTTTTGGATAATTATAATTATTGCGAAAAGAAAATATTAAATATGAAAATGAATCGATAAATTAAAACTTTTCAAGTGAAATGTCATTTTATTGTGAAATAAAACTAGGAAAAAAATTTGGGTAAGAAAACAATTATGACTAAGAAAATCGTTTAGAAACGTCGAGATTGTTCGAAGATTGAGTTAGGTTTTTAACTCAAAGTGTCGAGGATGTTGAGGATTACACACTTGTATTTTTTTTTTAATAATCCAACCTTAAGGATGATTAGATACATTAATTTTATACATGTTGTCGAAATATTGAATTTTTAAAAATTAAGCTATTATATTTTTATAATAGATCTATAAAACAAACTTTTAATTCCTACCAAAATTGGTAGGTTTTGCCCAAAAAAGTTGTTTGTCCTTTTCCTACTAGGGTATTTCCTACCAAGTGTAGTCTGAAATACACCTAAAACTGGTAGGAAAAGGCAACACCTGAAAATAATAATTAAATTATTATTTTAATAATCTCATAAAATATTTGATTTTAAATAAAAATTATCCAATTTTTTTTAACTAAGATATACTTGTTTGTGCCAATTTTTTCAGAAAAAACCATTTTGGCTCAATGGCTAGTATATTGTAAATGATTCTGTGGGGAGTGATTTCGAATCCCACCTCATTTTTTTGGCATTTCCGTCACATTTTTGGCGAAAAAATTGAATTTACCGCGCATGTCAAAACCCACCAGTTTTGGGATCAAAACCTACCAAAATTGGTAGGTTCTGATCAAACAATAAAATATTAAAAATTAATTCGGGATTAAACACATATACCCTACTAAGATTATTCTTCATTTCGAGCAGCCACATTTCTTCACCATACTCTCTCTCTCTGTTTACCCTACCAGTTCATCATATCTTCTTCATCTCTTCGTCATCTCTTCATCATCTCTTCATCTATTTCGATCGATAAGCTTTCTTCATCTATTCATTTCTTCGTCTATTCGTTTATATATTTACCTTTTGTTATTATTCGTTTTTATTCGATTTTATATGATTATGTGTGTATATGATCATATGTATGCATTATTGTGTATTGGGTATTGGGTATTATGGATTAGATGTTTATTGTGTTTGGGGTGTTAACTTTTGAAATTTTAAAGAGTATCGGGTGTTAAACCGGGGATTTTAGGCTAGATATTGAGGCTTTTGGGCAATATGCATGCAATATTATGGGTTGTGTTTATTATGCATGCTTTTACTATGGGTTGTGCTTAAATGTGATTTTAAGTCCATCAAAATTGATTTTTGATGAAACTATGTTTTGACTATGGGTTTTTCAGTCATTTTTTTACTAAACTATGTGCTTAAATATGTATTTTGATGTTTTTTATGTTTATTTAAGTTTACGTATTAAGTTTTAGGTATACGTATGATGTTGTAGTGGATTAGTATTGTAATATGCAATGGATTCACATACACATGTGTACTAGTCATATATAGTTGTAAAATAGTGTGTGTTTGGTCGATAGTGTGTGTTTGGTCGGTCGACAAAATGTGCGTAGTGTGTGTCTGTTGCTATGCCAACAGACATATATGTTGAAGCTTAGTCCGTTAGGGTTGAAGCTTAGGAAGAGCCTAGTCATATATGTTGGCATTTGGATATTTATAATTAATTTGAAATTGTTCAAAATTTCATTAGGTCAAGTTAAGTAAATGCAATGATATACTACTACATCTGTTGTCTTGAAGTATGGTTTTATGTAGGATTAGAGTTGGGCTCCGGCCATTTCAACTTTATAAGTTAAGCTTTGTAAACTATAATCAAGAAACTATATAATTGACACTTCCAGACTGCTAACAATATAGGAAAATCCCACTGATTCATGCAGAGTTTTGTCTAGTCTGATAAGATAAATGCGCAGTTAGTTCTCAGATCAATGAAAATTATGAAATCAAAGCTAATTAGTTAAGAGTAAACACCTGAATCTTTTTGTGTAACTTAATTAATTATGTTTAATATTAATCATGAGCACTCATAAACCTCATATTATTGGTTCTTAAACAAAAAGATAATGCATTAAGTTATATGTTTAATGCATATCATCCATGAGAATTAACTAGCTAGGTCACTTAAGCATTTTAATATTATTTTTTACAGGGTTATTGGAAAAGGTTTTCCAGGATAAGATTCCGGTGACATCTGCAAAGAAAAGCAAAAAAGTTCCAGTGAATAAGAATGGAAAGATCGCTAAGTCTAAGAAAAATGCGAGTTCACGCAAAGGAAAAGGCAAAGGCAAAGTGACGGCAACATCAAAGGAAAAGGTCAAAGCTTTAGCGATATCACAGTCTTATCCCCGGGGGAAGACAAGGGCATAATTGGTTGAGTGGATGGGTCCAAGAAAGCGAGCAAACTCCCGTGGACTCTTTGGTTCCACACCTCCAGTAAAGCCGACTCGTATTGATATTTCAAATGGAGTGTAAGTCTAAATTTATAGACTGTTGCATTTTATTCTTTACTACTTTACCTAACTTTAATATATATCCAATTAGTAACGATTATTATTTTTGTAGCATAATGCATGATGAAGCAAAAAAGACAATTCTGGGCATTGTTCACGGGTTCTGGCCAGTGGGAGCTTACACGTGGACTGATATCAATGATAAGTATCCTAAATGGGTTGAGAAAGTTATTACTGAACTCTATGTAAGTATCCATCTTCTTGAATTTGATTTACTTTAAAATACACATGTACTTTTAATTGATAGTTTAGTTGTTTGCTACTGTGTTTGTGTTTTTGTTTGCTCCAAGATTTGGCAATTAAATCAGAATGAAGAGGTAAAGGCTCCTCTGTTTCAGTAGTAGTATTACTAAAATAAGATTGATGGTGTTAGGGTTTGATTGGGGGAGAATATATATATATATAATTAAGATTAAGATGACATGATGGTTGATTTTGAAAATGGTAAAAATATTATCATGGTGTCAGTAAAAGGCAGAGGAGGTTAAGTTATTTTTTGATTGTGTGATGGTTGTGAAAGATATACTTGGGATAATTTTTGGAGTAATGTCAGATTTGTAGTCTACAACCAACTCTGTAGATTTACCACTCATCATGTCTCTCTGCTAGATTTT
This sequence comes from Apium graveolens, assembly GCF_009905375.1. Classification (NCBI taxonomy): domain Eukaryota; kingdom Viridiplantae; phylum Streptophyta; class Magnoliopsida; order Apiales; family Apiaceae; genus Apium; species Apium graveolens. The sequence continues at coordinate 3,528,770 of NC_133650.1, read as the reverse complement.
ATATTTTCATCCGTTACCTTTTTGTTTTCCAATTTTAGATAGGAAGCATCTAATATAAGAGTATTATTTTAGGACAAAATTGGTTTCTCAACTTTTTGATTTTTATTTTATTATTAGACTATAGGTAATTGCTAATTTAAATGTTTTAAGAGGAAAAGGTTATGTTAAAAGGTGGCATTACATACTTATTTAAACATTTTATTTTGTTTACTATGATCATTTGCATGTAATTTCTGCACTATTGAACAACTTATGTTTATATAAATTGCAGAAATATTTCAGACATGAGAAGGGTCAAAGTCGTAAGTAGGCTTATAGGACTATAACTGGGCATCTCAAGGCATTGATTAAGCGAACAGTGCATGAAGAAAACGAGCGAGTTTATGCAAATTCCGAGAAGTTAAAAAAGCCGCTGCTGGAAGTTAAACCTTCCTACTTCAGTGATCTGGTATGGGAAGGGATGGTTCATTTCTTGGAGTCGGATGAACACAAGCTATGATAATCTAGTAAAATAGAACTTGGATTTAGAATCTTGTTTATTAATATTAATTATCTTTATGCATCTATATGTTAGATTTTAACTGAGGAAAAGAATGGCGTTATGCCAACTCGCCTTGAAGTATGGGATAAAACACACACTCACAAGGAAACGGATGCTGATGGCATGCCAATTTACACAACTGAGGCTGCAAAGGAAATTGCGGTATGAAATTAAAATTGGATAATTTGTTTTATATAACTTATTAGAAGTAAATGACAATATATCTGAGTTTTTAACGAGTTTGATTATGCATTTATATGTTGAAATACAAGTTAGGTTTTCTATGCATATTAGAATTCATAATGCTGGATTTTGCATAAACTCACTGTTCTCACTGTGTAGCCAAATCTTGTGAACTCCAGAACTTTATTAGACTTTGCCCTATACAGTTTATATAAGCAATTAACGTCCCACGTATTTACTGGTATTTCTTTTTTGGATTTTTTTTTAATTAGCCGAATAGATGATTCTACCATATATCTCAAGATGATTTTGATAGTGAAATTTAGGCTTGTTTCATAATGCTGGATTTTGCAAATATGTCTTAATGTTTATTAGCCAAATCTTGTGAACTCCAGAACTTTATTTGATTTGCTCTATACAGTTCATAATGCTGAATTTTGTAAATGTGTCTTTATGTGTCTTAATGCAAATTTAGGCTTGTTTCATAGTGAAATTTATCAACATCTTATTTTTATCTGAGTTTGTTTATAGTGAATTCACTCAGTTTGTTTCAAATAAAGTGCTGCATCTCGTGAAAGAGCTTGTGGAAGATATGTTCAAGAGGTATCAGGAGAAGGAAAAAGAGGTAATTTTCTTTTGCAATTTTCGTACCAATCTGCCATTTATTCAGCGTCGATGATTTATCGCAATCGGTTGTGTATTGCAGGTTCTTTATAGTTCTGATGAGGAGACTGATGTAACAAACATCTCTGACGATGAAAGCGATGTTGAGGCTGCTGATGGGGAAGGTCAGAATGCTAATGGGGAAGAAGGCGCATCTGAAGGCGAAGATGAAGAAGGAAATTCTGAAGGCTCCGATCGTGAGGATGACTAAATCTGCTCCCCTGAAACTCTTTATTTTATGAAGTTTGTCATTAAAATTGTTAGACTTAAATGCTTTTGGTTAAAATGCTTTTGGTTAGACTTAGATTGTTTTCAGTATTACGCTCTTGTAAGCATTATTAGGATAATGGTGAATTTCTGAAGTAGGGATATAGTTGCCGGAAACTTAGCTTTTATTTTTAATTATGGATGGTTGGTCAATCCTTAGTGTCCGGTAACTATGTCCGGAAATGATACAATTGTTCAAATTATGAATTGATCATGTACTGAATTCTATTTTGTGCTTGTTGATTATGTATTTGTATGTTGGTTACTTGTGTTTTAGTTTGTGTTTGGCTTTAGTTTATGACAATGACCAGAAATAAATAATTTTTTTGGCAAATAAATAATAAAATCCTACCAAATATAACCTACCAGAATACCCATTACAAACCCAGAATGGTAGGTTTTGGTTCTTATATAAACTAAGATATATAGTAGGAAAAGGTTGGTAGAAAATGTTGATCAATCAAAGCCTACCAACGTTGGTAGGAAAAAATGACACAAAACCTACCAATTCTGGTAGGAAAAGGGCTTGACTTTGTCAAAGGGACGTGCCACGTGGCATGCCACGTATCTGGGCCACACAATCCAAATCATCAACTAGGGTCCATATTTGAATGACGTGGCAGGTGATGTGGCGTTTTATGGCAAGTGGGGTCAATTGAAATACAAACATCAATTCCTACCACAAAGCAATTCCGACTGGCGCAACTCCCACCAAGCCTTTTGGTAGGAATTGCCTCCTTTTCCTACCAGAAATAGACCATTTCCTACCAAAATGCTGGTAGGAAATAGCCGTTTTTCTCGTAGTGTAATTATTTTTTTGTGGATAAAATATAAATCTCAAACTTTTATTCACAAAAAGAATTTGAAAAATAATTAACAAAGACATACGGTTAATGCAACTTAAATTACGGGTAAAAGTCTTGACACATAAATTGGGATGGGACGGAGGAGTAACATTATTTGCATTTCAATCTTTTGCAGACTTCAAAACTTGCCATCACTCCGATAAATTATAACTTTTATTTAGTATTCTTATAAAATTTCGTGTTGTGTTGAAAATATAAACACACATTAATGTGCCATTTTTATTTTACAAAATTGTTGGTCTATGATTCCATGCAAGTAGTTCAAGTTGTGTTTTGAATAAATTTCAGTACCATATTCGCCTTATCTCCGATTAAAGATTTATAATACGGTTTTGTTGTGTGCCATAAACACAGACTTTTATAATTTTAGATTGGCCAATACTCCCTCTGTTTTCATTTATATGTCGTTTGACTCTTTCTTGCACACAATCCTGAGTATTTTTGACTACATAGATAAAATAATTTTTTTAAAATTTTTATTTTTCTAAATTAAAGTTTTAGTTATATATTTTTATTCACAGAAAGAAAAAATTAAAAAATATTATTCTAACTATGCGGTCAAAACACTTAAAAGTTAGTGTGTGCAAAAATCAAAGATCACATAATAAAAAACAGAGGAGTACTTAAATAATGGTGACCCCTGCATTAACAACAAATACACCAATCAAGTCACTCCAAACTTTATTAAGTTTTATTGTTTAGTATGTGCTCATGGGCACATACTAGACAAACCCTTTATAATATACTAGTTGATAACTGTGAGAAACATGGGCCGAGATCGAAAAATTAATATTAAATGATTATATAAATTAATTTTAAATTATAATTAAAATAAATAATAAATAAAGGTATCACTTAAAAAGAGGTTTCACTTAATAAAGGCTATTATTGTGAATCAATAATATGCCACGTATTCTTATTTTTAATCCATAATATCTCGAATAATATTGAATTTGAACATAACAAAGCATAGTAAACTTGGTCCAGTTTAAGAATCTGGAGATGTTGGGAACAAGGGAAGCAACTGTGGTTGAGGCTTGCTAGCAGTAGCTGGTGGACTAGGATACAAATAATGTTCTTCCTGAGGTACAAAAGGTGACAATGATGTTCCTGGACTTGGACTCCCTTGTGCCAAAACCGTGTCCAATGTTGACACAGGCGAGACATTTGTCACTCTCTTTCTTGGTGCAAACGCAGACTCGGGTAACCCATTTTGGTTCAATTGTAGTTGGAAGTTTCTAGCGTGTTCTTGGAGTTTGAACGATGGTCTTACTGGACCAATGTTAACAGGGTTGTGCTTTGCATTGAAATGTGGAGAAGTAGTGATGGGGAGCTTCTCCACTGTTGGTCTGGCTCCTGTTAGTTTTCTGGACCACATCACGAAAGTTTGATGGGTCAACATGAACACTAATGGCATTTTCTAGTTGCGGTGATTTGTTATTGTTTGGTTTGGGAGAGTAAGAGAAACTAGAAGAAGCCATAGAGATTGAAAGAGAGAGTGTTGAAAATGATACACTTAGTTGATAAAACTACTTTGAATGCAATGAGACTCTAAAAGTTTATTTCAACTCTTGAAGAGACCATCTTGAAAAATGAATTAGTTGCATACTCGAGCCAATATAAGCCATAATGAATTAAGTAGGACTTTAAGACTTTTGTGTGGTGATGACGATCTACACTAATTGTTAAGGAACTGAATTTGGAAATATAAGGCGGTGCAGCTGGAAAGTTGGGACTCAAAGGTCATTTATTTGCATGTATCTGCTTAACTTTTTTTCTTTTCTGTAAGTATCTCCTTAACTTTTAATTTTGTACCGCCTAGATATGTGCTTTGTAACAACTGTTTTCATTTGTAATGTATAAGTATTTATTTTAGAGATAAAGATTTATTATAAAATTCGAGAATTTGATGGCTTGGGGAAGAAGGTAGGTAGTGAGGTAATTGATGTTAACTAGTTACATGGTATTGAAATTTGAGTTAAATTATTATTTTAGATAATTGCAAAATACTAAGAAAATTGATTTGCTGATATACTAATTATTTGTTTAAATTGATTTAATCAATATAATGTTATAATATACTGTTACATGATTAATATAAATTTTCATAGGTGAGATCAATATATATAATGTTATTATTATAAACTTAAACTAATGGATAGAGGAGATGGAGGGGTCTTTGTGTAAAATAATATAGTTAATTTCAGTTATTTTTAAATATTTGTACGTGCTAAATTTTAGTTTTGAATGACATTATTAGATTATAAACAATTAAAATTTGATTTTCCAATTTAGAAAATTTTGGATAACAAATTATTTGATCAAAATTATGTTACATATAATACATTATTTACATAATTTCGGATTTTCAAAATATAATATAAGAAACTATCTATAATAATAATAATAGTAATAAAAAGTGACCCAAATGTCCCCAAATTCTTTTGCCTTTTTTTTTTGCCAAATTTAAAGCAGATTTCATTAATGACTTTAAAGAGATTCAATCGAGACAAACCCCCAACTGATCATGCAACCAGGTTGAAAAACAAATAGAGCTAAATAATTAGCCATTTTGTTTCCGGATTGCTTACTGAAAATTAAAAATGAAGGTAATGGTTTCCCGGACAATCCAGAACGCATCTCCCCCGAAAACACTAGTTTCACAATTGACCCTCACATTAATTCGATTGATATTACAATGTTCAGAGGACTCAGTTGCAACAACGAAGTTTAGAGGCCTCATGTTATGAACAAATATTTTTTGTGAGAGGTGAGCATATGTGATTTTCACCACCGTTCCAAACGCACCCCAGCTATCTACCTGCCGGACACCAGCTATAGACCTGCCGAAAGTGTTGTTGATGCGAGATATCCAGATCTCCCAATACACCATCCAATTCATTTTCAACACAACCACCACATCGCACAAAGCGAGACACATCGTATAAAGCGAGACAATCAAACACACAAATAATAACTTCAACAGAACAATACGAAAAAATCCAAAATTCAAAAATCTCGGAATAACACCAAATTGTAATATGTTGTTAGACCAGAGATTTTGAATCCAAAAACTGAATTTTATTATAAAATCCAAGCTCTTACCTTAATAGATCTGAAAACTAAAGTGAAGAATTGTAATGGATTTTTCGAGTTTTGTAATACAAATCTCGATTTTATTAAAGAAAAAGTGAATGAAAGAAGAAGATGAAGATAAATATGGAGATAGAGATGGTAGAAAGGGGGAAAAAGAAGGTAGGGCGGCTAGGGTTAGATGAAGCTAGGGGCGGCCGACTCTGATGCGAGAGAGAAATGCTCATTAATGAAGTTTGACTTAATCAATTTAAATTCTTTTAGTTTGCGTCTATAAATGAAATTGACATGCATTAACAAACACAGAGTCTGCATGCCAAGACTTTCTGCCATTTTTCAGTTCATAATTTACTACCCTATAATCCGTTTCATGCACGGCCTAATTATAACTTAATATTATTATTTATATAATAATTTTTGTAAAAATAAAAAAAATTATAAAAGATATTTAAATAAAATATAATAATTATGTATTACTGATTTTAATGAAGTATATAGTTACTAAATTTTGGATATTTAAAATATTAAGTTTTAGAATATTGTTAAAGATTCTCATATATTTATTTTTAAAATTTAATAATATCATTACATATCAATACTATATTATTAAAATCAAAAGATATCAAAAATGTGACATGGCTATTCATATTTTAATACTTACACCATAAATTCTTTATTTTATAACTAAAATTTTAGTTTACAAATCTTAAATTCAATTTTTTTTTACTTCGAAAACATCCATTTTTTAGTTATCGTTGTTTGTTAAACATAAGGAATCCTATTTCAACATAAGGAATCCTATTTCATAATGAAAGTTTTGTGTTTTTTCAATTTCATGTATTTTTAATTAAATTTTTAAATATAGTATTTGTATTTTTCTGATGTGTATTAATTATTAAGAATTAATTGATTATGAGATTATTTGGTATGCGACTCCGAGAGAATTATAATTTGAATTAATTTTAGCCGATTAAGATGCATTTTTTTTCTTATTTTTAATAATAATAATGTTTTTGAAAGTGGTGTTAACAATTTTTAGGAAGCTATAAAGAAATAACCAATCATAACTTATCAGGTTTAAAATAACATATTACACATAAAATAACATTTTTAATGAAAAATGATAAGTCGTTAGACTGTTTTTTGGACCAAACAAACTCATGTTTTGCTTATAATAGTATAATATAAATATATAGATTGATAATATTGTTTTTAAAATATTATTTTTGATTTCATTTGATCGGTTAGGTTAACATATTCCTAAAATTATGTTAATACCTTCCAAAATAAAGTTTAAACAAACATAATTTTATTAAAAAAATAAATAAACTATCTAATATAACTACAAATTCTATACGGGGAACAAAGAGAATAAAGTATCTAATAAATAATATTCAATTTGAATATAACAAAGCATAGTAACCTTGGTCCAGTTTAAGAATCTGGAGATGCTGGGAACAAGGGAAGCAACTGTGGTTGAGGCTTGCTAGCAGTACTAGCCGGTGGACTAGGATACAAATAAAAGCCTTTATTTGCCATAGCTATCTCCTCCACTGGTACAAAAGGTGACACTGATGTTCCTGGACTTGGACTCCCTCGTGCCAAAACCGTGTCCAATGTTGACACAGGCGAGACATTTATCACTCTCTTTCTTGGTGCAAACGCAGACTCAGTTAACCCATTTTGGTTCAACTGTAGTTGGAGGTTTCTAGCCGGTTCTTGGAGTTTGAACGATGGTCTTACTGCACCAACATTAACAGGGTTGTGCTTTGCATTGAAATGTGGAGAAGTAGTGATGGGGAGCTTCTCGACTGCTGGTCTGGCTCCTGTTAATTTCTGGACCACATCATGATAGTTTGATGGGTCAACATGAACACAAATGGCATTTTCTAGCTGCGGTGATTTGTTATTGTTTGGTTTGGGAGAGGAAGAGGAACTAGAAGAAGCCATGATAGAGATTGAAAGAGAAAGAGAGTGTTGAAAATGATACACTTAGTTGATAAAACTACTTTGAATGCAATGAGACTCTAAAAGTTTATTTCAACTCTTGAAGAGAGACCATCTTGAAAAATGAATTAGTTGCATACTCGAGCCAATATAGGCCAAAATGAATTAAGCAAAACTTTAAGACTTTTGTGTGGTGATGAGGATCTACAGTAATCGTTAAGGAACTGAATTTGAAAATATAAGGCAGTGCAGGTGGAAAGGTCAGACTCAAAGGTCATTATTTGTATGTATCTACTTAACTTTTTTTCTTATCTGTAGGCATCTCCTTAACTTTCAATTTTGTACCGCTTAGATATGTACTGTTTTCATTCGTAACGTATAAGTATTTATTTTAGAGATAAAGATTTATTATAAAATTAGAGAATTTGATGGCTTTGGGAAGAAGTTAGGTAGTGAGGTGATTTATGTTAACTAGTTACATGGTATTGAAATTTGAGTTAAATTATTATTTTAGATAATTGCAAAATACTAAGAAAATTGATTTATTAATATACTAATTTTTTGTTTTAATTGATTTAATCAATATAATGTTATAATATATTGTTACATGATTATAAATTTTCATAGGTGAGATCTATATATATATGTTATTATTATAAACTTAAACTAATGGATAGAGGAGATGTAGGTGTTTGTGTAAAATAATATAGTTAATTTCAGTTGTTTTTAAATATTTGAACGTGCTAAATTTTAGTTTTGAATGACATTATTAGATTATAAACAATTAAAATTTGATTTTCCAATTTAGAAAATTTTGGATAACAAATTATTTGATCAAATTTATGTTACATATAATACATTATTTACATAATTTCGGATTTCAAAATATAATATAAGAAACTATCTATAATAATAATAATAGTAATAAAAAGTGACCCAAATGTCCCGAAATTCTTTTGCCTTTTAGTTTGCATCTATAAATGAAATTGACATGCATTAACAGACACAGAGTCTGCATGCCAAGACTTTCCGCATTTTTCAGTTAATAATTTACTACCATATAATCCGTGTCATGCACGGCCTAATTATAACTTAATATTATTATTTATATAATAATTTTTGTAAAAATAAAAAATTATAAAAGATATTTAAATAAAATATAATAATTATGTATTACTGATTTTAATGAAGTACATAGTTATTAAATTTTGGATATTTAAAATATTAAGTTTTAGAATATTGTTCATACTGAATATAAAGATTCCCGTATATTTATTTTTAAAATTTAATAATACCATTACATATCAATACTATATTATTAAAATCAAAAGATATCAAAAATGTGACATGACTATTCATATTTTAATACTTACACCATAAATTCTTTATTTTATAACTAAAATTTTAGTGTAGAAATCCTAAATTCAATTTTTCTTTTTACTTCGAAAACATCCATTTTTTAGTTATTGTTGTTTGTTAAACATAAGGAATCCTATTTCAACATAATGAATCCTATTTCATATGAAAGTTTTGTGGTTTTTCAATTTCATGTATTTTAATTTAATTTTTAAATATAGTATTTATATTTTTCTGATGTGTATTAATTATTAAGAATTAATTGATTATGAGATTATTTGGTATGCGACTCAAGATTATTATAATTGAATTAATTTTAGAAGAGTTAAAGATGCATATTTTTCTTATTTTTAATATTAATAATGTTTTTGAAAGTGGTGTTAACAATTTTTAGGAAGCTATAAAGAAATAACCAATCATAACTATTACACTTAAAATAACATTTTTAATGAAAAATGATAAGTCGTTAGACGGTTTTTTGGACCAAGTTTTGCTTATAATAGTATAATATAAATATATAGATTGATATTATTGTTTTTAAAATATTATTTTTGATTTCATTTGATCCGTTAGGTTAACATATTCCTAAAATTATGTTAATATCTTTCAAAATAAAGTTTAAATAAACATAATTTTATTAAAAAAATAAATAAACTATCTAATATAACTACAAATTCTATGCGGGGAACAAAGAGAATAAAGTATCTAATAAATAATATTCAATTTGAACATAACAAAGCATAGTAAACTTGGTCCAGTTTAAGAATCCGGAGATGTTGGGAACAAGGGAAGCAACTGGGGTTGAGGCTTGCTAGCAGTAGCCGGTGGACTAGGATACAAATAAAAGCCTTTATTTGCCATAGCTATCTCCTCCACTGGCAGACTCGGGTAACCCATTTTGGTTCAACTGTAGTTGGAGGTTTCTAGCCCGTTCTTGGAGTTTGAACGGTGGTCTTACTGGACCAACGTTAACAGGGTTGTGCCTTGCATTGAAATGTGGAGAAGTAGTGATGGGGAGCTTCTCGACTGCTGGTCTGGCTCCTGTTAATTTCTGGACCACATCACGAAAGTTTGATGGGTCAACATGAACACGAATGGCGTTTTCTAGTTGCTGTGATTTGTTATTGTTTGGTTTGGGAGAGTAACAGGAACTAGAAGAAGCCATGATAGAGATTAAAAGAGAGAGTGTTAAAAATGATACAGTTAGTTGAATGCAATCAGACTCTAAAAGTTTATTTGATCGCTTGAAGAGATGCCAATATAAGCCATAGTGAAGTAAGACTTTTGTGTGGTGATGAGAATCTACAGTAATAAGGAACTGAATTTGGAAATATAAAGCAGTGCAGCTGGAAAGGTCGGACTGTCATTTCTAAACATTTTTTCTTATTTCTAGGTATCTGTTTTAACTCTCAATTTTGTACTTAGTGATTTTTGTACCAAATTATTTGTATGTATTTGCTTTGTACCGATGGTTGTCATCTGTAACGTATAATGTATTTATTTTAGAGATAAAGATATTATAAAATTTGAGAATTTGATGGCTTATGGAACAGGGTAGGTAGTGAGAGAGAGGTGATTGATGTTAACTATTAGAAACATGGTATAGTTAGTTAATTTTTTAATTTTTTTTGCATGTATAGAATTTCTTTTATAAGACTTGGTATGATTGAATTTTGACTTAAATTATTATATAAGATAATTGGAAAATACTAGGAAAATTGATTTTTTATGTACTATTTTTGTTTTAATTACAATATACTATTATACCATTATATTTTTTCATAGATAGCACAAGAGAACTATATATAATGTTATTATTATAAACTTAAAATTGATGGATAGAGGAGATGGAGGTGACTGTGGTTGTGTAAAATAATATAGTTAATTTGAGTTGTTTTTAACTATTTGTATGTACTAGATTTAGTTTAAATGACATTATTAGATTATAAACCATTAGAATTTGATTTTCCAAGTTAAATACTCCCTTCAATCCTAAATTTGTTGGACTTTTAGGCATATTTTAATGTGTAATGAGTGTATACCTTGATTATTTTTAACACTACAAGAAAAACGACATTTTCCTACCAAGCAAATGAAACAAGAAATACTTGGTAGGAAATGGTAGAGCATTTCCTACCAACACCGTAAACCGGTAGCAATTGCTCTAGGTGGGGCCCAGATTGTGTACACGTAAGCACCAAAACCTACCAATATTGGTGGGAAACTCAAAACCTACAATTTTGGTAGGTTTGACCAAAACTTGATACCGAAATGGTCCCATCAACCAGCCCTCACTTATTTATTGATTAAACTTTTTATGAAAAAAGAAATAATATCTTCAATCTGAGATCATTTCCTACCAAGTTTGGTGGGAAAGTGTTTCCTACCAAGATTGGTAGGTTTTGGTAGAATTTTATTGTGAAAATAACCCCACCGACCACATCAGCATGCCACATATTATTAAGAATATATAACATTTTTCTGAATTATAAAAAAATATTAATAATTCAGGTCATTTCCTACCAATATTGGTAGAAAAGGACATCTGGCCATGAAAAGCATTTCCTACCATATTTGGGAGGAAAAGGCCTGAATTATTAATATTTTAAAAATGGACCCACCACCTTTTTAGTTTTGTTTTGGGTGGTGTTAATAGAATGAAGATAAGATGAAAATTTAGGAAGAAGAAGAGAAAGATAAGAAAGAAGAAGAAGAAGGAGAAAAGGGAGAAGTTTGTTTTTCTTCAAGAATCACTTTCATTATAAAGGTATAATTTGATCTCATTGTTCTTTATTTCAATATTGTAAGTTTTTTTTTGTTCTATGTTAGTTAGGATGATATTGTGTATGTTGTATGTATAATTTGTATATGCTTTATAATTGAAGAGAAAAAATGTGAAGTTAAATTGAAATGGTGCTTGTTAATATTGTAGATGGTGAGAAAGATGTTATAATTTGTATGTTAATAATTTATATATGCTTGAAATGTAAACAATTCCAAAAAGTTAAGTTAAATTGAAATATAGTTTTGTTGATATTGTAGATGTCAAATGTAAACCGTGGTTGGATATCACATCGTATGAAAAGTGATCGCATTACGTTAACGGATGAGTATAAAAATGGTGTGGACGAATTTTTAGTTTCGGCAAAAAAGTTTGGGTTGACAAAAGATAAGACGTTGTGTCCTTGTAAGAATTGTGGGAATGGTCATTGAAAAAATTTAGATACCATAAAGTTTCACTTGTATGCTTCCCGATTTTTTGAATCATATACCGTGTGGACTTTACATGGTGAGAAAGAGCCAACAATGGAATCTCGACGGACACGTCATCGTAAATGACATGCACCACCAATTGTGGAACCACCGGTGGATATGTTTGGGTTGTTACGAGATAGTTCCGGGCAAGATTTTATAGCTTCAATGATACGAGGTGTAGTAATAGTAGTAGTATGAATGATACTGAAGAATCTCCAAATTTTGATGATTCTCAATTTTACACCGATGCCAATGAGTCGGGAGCTCCTATTTATCCCGGTAACAAAAATTATACAAAACTCTCTTTCACTACGAGATTGTTACATTTCAAAGACGTATCTCATTGTAGTGAGAAATCATTTAATTTACTACTTGATATTATTGGGAAAGTGTTGCCACGAGATCATAAGCTACCGGTTTCTTATTATGCAATGAAGAAAAAGGTAAAAAATTGAAGTTGGGATATGAAAAAATTGATGTGTGTGCAAATAATTGTATGTTATTTTCATGGGAAAAATGGAAGGAAAATACCAAAGAAGGTGTTAAGACATTTTCCGCTAATTCCCTATTTACAACGATTATACATGTCGGAGCATACGGCTAAATATATGACTTGGCACAAGAATAGAGAAATAAAATAGGGAGAGCTAAGTCACCCCTCGGATGGAGATGATTGAAAAATTTTGACAAGCGATACCCATCTTTTGCTAAGGAGTTTTGTAATGTTCGACTTGGATTGTCGAGTGTTGGTTTCAATCCATTTGGAAATTCCGGAAATAATATATACACATTGTGGCCGGTTGTAGTGGTCGTCTATAATCTACCTCCATCTATGTGTATGAAAAGACCGTTCATGTTTATGACACTACTAATTCCCGGTCCGGATAATCCAAAAAAAATCTCAATGTGTTTCTAAGGCCCCTTATGAATGAATTATTTATTTTATGGCAAAGCGGGGTTAAAACTTATGATCAACATTTGAAAACAAATTTCATCATGAAGGCGGCAATTATGTGGACAATTAGTGATTTTCCCGCTTTAGGTATGCTTAGTGGTTGGTCAACAAAAGGGAAGATGGGATGCCCGGTTTGTATTGGAAATGTACAAGGTTTCTAACTTAAGAATTGCGGAAAATGTTGTTTCTATGGAACGTATCGAACATTTTTGGATAAAAATGATCCGATGCGAAAGAAAAATAAAAAATATACTACAACGGAACTTAAGGTGTTTGATGGTCATACCAAGGGTGAGAAATTACTATCTTCTTTATTGCAAATAGATTTCGCTCCACCCGGAAACACTTTTAGTAAATTCAAGCCTAGGGGCTATGGGGTAGATCATCATTGGACCCACTTTTTAATGTTTTGGGAACTACCGTATTGGGCATCTCATGATATACGATATTGTATTGATGTTATGCATACCGAGAAGAATGTGTTTGAGAATATATTTTACACAATTATAAATGATCGTATCGAGACTAAAGATAAAAAAAAATCAAGAGCGGATTGCAAATATCTAGATGTACGACGTGATTTGTGGATCGATGAAAAGGGGATCATGCCTAAAGCACCTTACACAATTACTAGAACTCAACTCCGGCTTTTGTGTAATTGGATCTCTAAACTTAAACTTCCCGATGGATGTGTCTCGAATATATCCCGTTGTATCAAATGGGATACTTTAAGAATTACCGGTTTTAAATCGCATGATTGTCATATTTTCATACAAAAGTTAATGCCAATTGCTTTTCGTGAATTTTTACCATCTTATATTCTTAAAGCTATCACCGCTCTCTCAAATATTTTCCTTGATATTTGCTCGTCCATTTTACTACGCGAAGATTTGGATGTCTTGGAAAAACATGTAATGAGGACAATGTGTGTGCTCGAAACGGTCATTCCACTGGCTTTATTTGACATTATGGGACACTTACTTGTACACTTGATTGAAGAATGTAGACTCGGAGGACTGGTTTACTATTGTTGGATGTACCCTTTTGAGCGATTGTTGAAGCATATGAAAGATAAGGCCGGCAATTGAGCACGGGTGGAAGGTTCAATTGCGGAGAGATATGTTGAGGAAGAAATGATCAATTTTTCTTCATTTTACATTCGCTCCTCCATAAACACGGTTCATAATACCGCACGTCGGAATGAAGTTGTGGTTAAAGCACAAGAAGAAAATATTTTAGAAGTTTTTAGATATCCTCTTCAAACTATTGGAAAGCACGTTGTTGGGTATTAAAATAAAAGTGATTTGATGATTTCAGAATATTATGTGCTACTAAATATGCCGGAAGTTCAACCGTACATTCGGTAATTTACTACATGTGTCTTTTGTAATTAAATGTTAATTTACTACATGTGTCTTTTGTATAGTGTCATATATAATTTACTAATCACTTTTGTGTTTCAGGGAATTTGATGCCCACATACGTGCGAATGATCCACATATATCAAATGAAAGATTGGAGTCGCTCCAAAAATCCGAATTTAAGCCTTGGTTTAGAGAAAATACTTTCATTAATCCACATATTATATGGTATATTTGATATAAAAATATCTAATATAACATATTTTTATCGTGTATAGGTTGAAAATAGTGTAAACTATGACCTTTTCAAACATTTGATTGATGGACCGGTATGCAATATTTTCTCTTTTCAAGATTGTTTGGTTAATGGATATAAGTTTCATGTTAATGATGGGGTTTTTGTTAAAGGCACTTTTCACTATGATGTTCTTGTTAATTACTATGGTCAAATAGAAGAAATTATTAAGCTTACCTATGGAGAAGTAAATTTTATTTATTTATTTAGATGTCATTGGTTTGATAGTGTTGGAAATGGTGTTCGGGTTGATAAAAATCGTGTTGTGACTATTGATGTGAAATCAAGGTTGAAGTCGAATGAAATATTTATTTTGGCTAGTCAAGCAATTCAAGTATACTATGCTCCTAGTGTATTGAATCCTCGGAGCAATTTGTATACCGTTGTGAATTGTAAAAATCGTCCTATTGATGAAACTACCAATGAATCAAATGAAGAGGCTTTTCAAGAGAATGTATCAAATGCGTCCTCATCGTCCTTTTTCATTGATTTCGCACAATACGATCCCATTCGAATTGATTGAACTCAAAATATGGAAGAAGAAGAGGAAGAAGATGAAGAATTACAAGAAGACGAAGAAGTTAAAAGAGGAGAAGAAGAAGAAGAAGAAGAAAAGAAGCAAAGAAGCAAGAAGAAGCAGAAGAAAAGAAGAAGAAGAAGAAGAAGAAGCAAAAGAAAAGAGAAAAGAGGAAGAAGAGGAAGAAGAGGAAGAGGAAGAAGAGGAAGAGTGGAAGAAGAGAGAAGAAGAGAAGAAGAAGAAAAAGAACGAAGAATTGAAGAAGAAGAAGAAACCGATGTTTTTGAAGATATTGATTGATATGTATTTTGAAATTTAATTGTACTAGTAATGAATTTTAATGGTGAATTTTCTACATTTTTTATATTGGTAAATTTTCTACATTCTCTATATTTAAAATATTGTTAAATTTTCTGGTTGTAAATACATCTAGTAGGAAATAATAACCTCTAGTAGGAAATAACTGG